>NW_028258471.1:1974968-2305868 GCF_053883595.1 Heterocephalus glaber | reverse complement strand
CCCCATGGCTTCTAGGAATGATTAGGGCTTATTGGCAAATACTAGTTAGGAGGAGTGGCTGGTGGAGGAGAATGTTGACACATCACTGACTCTAGTACTTCTTGTCCTTGGTGATACAAAGGAGAAAGCCTTAAGTGAGCTGTGTACCCTGAACTGCTTTCTTTCTTATCTAACCACTTTACCCAGACACAATTTGCAAACCATTCCATTTACCCAGGTAAAGTACATTATTTCAACAGTTGGTACATTATTAATTTTTCCCCCATTAAGTTTACTGGTGCATTTTAGGTATAAAATACAGTTACATTCTTCATTGGGATCTTGTACCTTTACCTGAGTCTCTTGGTTCTAATTTTTTTTTCCCCTTCCCTTGCCCTCCCTTCACCCCCTCCACCCTTCCCTATTTGCAAAGACTTTGTTTCCACTTTTTTCCTTTTCTCATATTTTTTCTTTTCCCTTATTTCCTTTCCCCTGCCCCTCCCACTTCCCCTGCTCCTTTAGACCTTTACTTCCTGTTACACAATATCAATTATATATTTTTAAAATTACAATATCAAGACCTAGGAGACATTACCACAGATTATACAAAATTTAAAAGGATACAGAGAGCATATTTCAAAAATCTGTTTTGAAATAAATTTGACAACTTCTAAGAAGTACCTTGGAAGACAAATTAATGAAACTGACTCTGGAGGAAATATAAAATTTGAATAGCACCTATTAAAGAAAGTATATTCCTAGCTTGAAAACCTACCTATATAACAACAGCAGGCTCATAAACATTTTAACTGATAAATTATATCAAACAATTAAAGCAGAAAAAAGAAGGAACACTTCTTCCCTCATTTTAGGAAATCAACATTGTGCTAATCCTAAAACTGGATAAAGATAATAGAAGAAAAAAGTATGAACTACATTATTAATTTATAAAGTTAGGGTAAATATATAAAAAACAACTTGCCACTTAAATGTACAATATTTTTAAATGTACAATTCAGTGATGTGAATTATAATCATCTCGTTTTCAAAATATTTTCACCACCCCAAGAAGAAAATGTACTCATTAAGCAAAAACTCCCCATGCCCCCTCCCTTAGCACAGGTAACCTCTAATCTACTCTCTGTGAATTTGCTTTTCATACTGTATTTGTCCTTCCTGCGTCGTCACTTATTTCATGTAGCTTAATGTTTACAGATTCATCTGTGTTACAGTATTATCAGAACATCGTTGTTTGTATGGCTGAACAGTATTCCATTGTATGGGTGTACCACATTTTATCCAATATCTGGACATTTGGCTGTTTCGCCTTTTGGCTATTGTGAATAATGCTGCAGTTAACACAGACATATGAGTATCTGTTCAAGTCCCTGCTTCCACCTCTACCCAGTGATGGAATGGCTGAGTCATATATAATTCCATTTTAGCTTTGGGAAGAACTACTGAGCTATTTTCTTAGAAAACAGTTGCTTTGGGTCATTATGTCCTCTGTATTTCCCTCATTTAGGCATCTCCCTGGATTCTGTCTCCTCCTGTCATCCAAGCTTTCCGGTTCTTCCAAGGAGCAGACCTGTTCTTATCTACTCTCCTAACCACCTGTCTTCCTCCCTTTTTTGGAGAGAACACTCCCTTCTCAGAGCTTTGGCCACTCATCTGCCCAATGGCTCTAATTTCATTGTCTTTGTAGAAGACCATCTGTAGACCAGGTCCGCTTTGGCTGGAGGCCTGGCTCAGCCACAGAATGACCCAGGACTCCTCAGGTGTGGGAAGTCAGGGCTGTCACACCAGGGGCCCCTGATAGATTTGGGCCCTCCTCAGACAGGGCTTCCTTGTCCCTCATGACACCTTGCTCTGTTGTTCCCCCTCAACTTTGCTTGTGTTTAGGGAGCAATTTGGCCACCCTGTCCAGGGGGAGGGTTGTTCTCCACTTTTCATTTGCCTGTAGTTTCTGTACTTTTCATGAGCAAGTGAATTAATTAATGACTACCCCAACAGACTGTGAGCCTGACTCAGACGGCCATTCCGGCTGTTGGGCTAATTGTTAGCCCAGGTTTCTGGATGTCATTCATTTCACAATAAGGCTCCTAATTAATCTGGGTGCAGTTCTCACCAGAAGAAAGGCTGATAGGGAGAAACATCCCCCATTACCATGAGAAAGGAAATGTCAAGAGCCCTGTTGAGTTTTCCTGGCATCCGCAGCCTTGTTTCAGATGAAAACCACCATTAGGGCACGAAGGCTGCCCAGGCCTGGATCAGCCCTGAAAATCAGAGAGTGTGAGAGCCTGTGGAGCCGAAGGCCACACAGACCAGCTCTGCGAAGAGCATGCTGTGTGTGCACCCTCTGGTTTTGTAGCACCGAGACAGGACGGAGAATCCCTGAGCCCTGTGCCACCTCATTGTCATTGTCATTGTCAGCAGAAATTCCTCTGCTGTCCCCAGAGCAGGTGGGCGGCTTTCATCTGGAAGAGCTAAAGGTCTCTTTGTGTGTTTTTGTGCCTGCAGGACAAAAGATCCTTCATCACCGAAGTGACGTCTTGGAGACAGTGGTCCTGATCAACCCCTCCGATGAGGCAGTCAGCACCGAGGTAAGCAGTGGGCTCCCAGGGATCTTGGGTGGGGCCTCACTCTGGATGGAAACCAACTGCTCACATTGGAGGGGCCAGACAGGTGGGGACGGGGGTGGGGTGGAGGGAAATAGAAGAGAGAAGAGCTAGGTTCAGGGCTCTTCCTGAAGCAGTTGGCGTCTGTTTCTCTGCATCTGACTACTTCACACCATTGCTCCTGGTAAGGACACCATTGGAGGTGCTAGCTGGATCTGTAGCACTTGGTGGAGGTGAGGGAGTGTGGAATTGGGGGCATACATGGGGTGTGTGCTGCAGGGTGGATCTGGCAGGGTGGTAGAAAGGAGCTAGACTGTAGGCCCTCGGGCTGAGAACCTGGAGAAGATGCAAGCCCCGTTCCCAGCTCCCTGCACCCCACCCCGGCACAGGGCTCAGGAGAGTGGCAGCTGGTGTCTCCTTACCTGGGTTCATGATCCCAGGTCTGCCACCTCTTTGGTGGTGGCCTGGAGCAAGTCATTGGCTGTCTTCATTTGAGTTTGCATCTCTATAAAATGGAGATCATAACTAACAGCTTTACATTTAATGTCCATTCTCCATGTTGTGCTTTGAGGTGTGAAGTGTTCGGGACAGCTTGTGGCATGTGGTGCCTGAAATGTTGGTGCTGGCTCTTGCTGTGACATTATCATATGTAGCTGTGGCTAGAGAGTGACAGGGACTTTCAGAGCCCCACATGATATAAGAACTTGGCTGAAGACAAGGCCAAGGAGTTGATATAGCTCTGTTTTCCACTTCGTTTACTGCAGTTTAGAGGCTGGAGGTGGAGCTGCTTCTTGGACATCCAAGTAGCCAGAGTTCCTGGATTCTCCGTTGTCTACTGTGTCTTGCTTTGAGCATCTCTGTTATAGCTTGTTCCTTTTAAATTGAGATATAATTCAGGTACTATGAAACCCATCCTTTTAAAGTATACAATTCAGTGATTTTTTTTTTAGGATATGTACAAAGCTGTGCAACCATCACACTATCTAAGCATGTCTATCACTCCCCCAAAACTCTGAAACCCGTGAGCATTCACTCTTCCCTCTGCTCTGTTGCTAGCACTCCCTGATCTACTTTCTCTGTATAGATTTGCCTATTTTGGACATTTCATATAAATAGAATCATACAAAATGTGGCCTTTTTGTCTGGCTTATTTTACTTAGTATAAATGTTTCAAGGTTCAGCTATGTGCCAGTATAGATCAGTGCTGCATTCCTTTTTATGGCTGTATAATATTTCATTATATGGATATACTATCTTTGCTTGCTTGTTCCTCAGTTGCTGAATGTTGGGGTTGCTTCTACTTTTTTGGCTTTCATTATGTAGCTTGTTTTGCTCCACTTCTGCCTGCTTGAGATCAGCAAAACTTTTGACAGTGTGCTCACACACATGGTTGAGAAAAATGATGGGATAGTAATCTCTCTATGACAAATTGAATCAGGAGGTAATCACAACTTGAAAAAAGCTGTAGGAATATGTTCAGGCAGACTGCTTGAGAAACAACTGTGAGAAATGAAAAAGGAAAAATAAGAAATTTTTTAAGGAACCCTTGCTTGCTTGTGGAGCAGATGGGGCTGAGACCATTGGTTAGTTACATGTGTTTTTCCATGATTCCACATGGCCTTCTTGGGCAGGGGGTTGTGGCTGCTTTAGTGTCCTCGTCTCAGTGTCTGGTATGATGTATGGCATGCAGTATGTGCTGGACATTGGTGAATTGGGCTCAGAACAGATATCTTGGTGCTTGGACTGGTGTTCCTGGGAAAGGCAACAGGCTTCCTGCCACTTAAAGTTCACAGAGAGTTCTTTAGTGTAACTTTCAAAGACTGCTACTCAGAGGTAGCATTTTCTTTATGTTCAGTGTCAAGCACCTTGCAGATCCCTCTGGAGACTGCATTTGGAGCCGTGTGCTTGCTCCATGGCTTGGAAGGAAAGGAGTCTTGGATAGGGTTTGGGAAGAGGTCGTGCAGCTTGGGAACTTAGTGGGAACCTGTCCTTCCTGAGAGGCCAGTTAAGGGACCTGGACTGCATGTGGTGACTCACCTGTGGGACATTTGCAAGTCCTTCCTGTTCTCACAGACTGCATACAGCTAGCAGACACTTCCAAAGAGCTGTGGAACAAATGCTTCCAGCTGTGATGATGGCTTTGAGAAGGAAGAGGAAATGAGGGGGAGAAAGTCAACCACCACTGCTGTCTTGGTTATAGCAGAACTTTGAAAATGATATTCATGGGGGAGCTAAGAGCCTCAGTTAATAAGTTTCTGGATGATTCCTCCAGCCTTCTCAGCCCCCGGGGAAGAAATGAGAGTCTCAGGAAATGAATGCCTTTTATTGGTGATGAATTTCCTGTGCTCAGGGCTGTCACTGTCCTGGAGGGTGGGATGGGGTGCTGCCTCCCACTCACACCTTGCTCCCTGCCTCTGTTTCAGGTGCGCTTGATGATCACCGATGCCGCCCGACATAAGCTGCTCGTGCTGACTGGGCAGTGCTTTGAAAATACCGGAGAGCTCATTCTCCAGTCTGGCTCTTTTTCCTTCCAGAACTTCATAGAGATTTTCACCGATCAAGAGGTGGGTTCCTGTCGGGAGATGTCTCAGCTTGCAGTTGCTTGGTTATTGTTTAGACTCAGGCTGCTCTTTGAAAACACTGGGGAAAGAGAAGGGGAGGGAATGTCACGGCTCCTTTGAAATAAGCAAATCTGGGTGATCCAGAGTGCTTTAGTCCTGTGGCTCATTGCCAAAAGAATCTGAAGCACTTGTCTGTTACTGATTGAACCATTTTCAATGTGCCTGTCATATAAATGGGCAGGAGATGGGGAGGGGACACTCAACATTTACAGATGGCAGAAATGATAGAGAAACTTGAAATGACAGAGACCAAGAGAAAATCGAGGTTTCCTGTTTTCTGAAAGAATACTCCAGAGCTCTGTTGGGCTTTGGGTAGGATGTCACTACCTTGATTTGTTTTTAGTACTCGTACCTACTTTTCCTGGCCTAATTATTTGTGATCTCTCTTACTTCTAATGCCTGGCTCAGAGTTTGAACTGGGGCTGTATGAAGGGGCCATGGAAGAGGAGGCAGGTAGAAAACTGGGGCATGATTTTGACCCAAGAAAAAGATGGTTGAAGTAGCTGGGTTGGAGCTGAGTCATTGATATGTCTCATAAATATATCTTACTCAAGGGAAGCATTGACAACTATAGGGCATTAGTGGTATTTGGTAAAACTAGATGAGAGATTTTAATTTGCTTATTTTTGCTTGAGAATTTATTCTAGCTGGGGAAATTTCTAAACTAATGTGTTTTTTAAAAAAACTAGCGTATTTGTTTATAGCAGTTCCACATACAATTCAGGACCATCAGCATAGCAGCCTGGGGCCCAGACATAGGTGATGGTAGATTTCTAAATGGAGAGGCCAAGAGATGTCCCATTAGGAGCCCACTGGTATCTTTTCCTGGGACAGCTTCTCCATTCCGTGTGTACCTCAAAGGGCCATGTGGCCTTCTGTCTGCCATCTTCCATAGCCACATGCCCCACAGGGAGATGTCTGTGTTCTCATCCTCCCTGGCAAGATCATAAGCAACTGCCCAGCCTCATTAAGCTTGCCTGCAGGTCTCCATCAGACATGGGCAGATGACATAATGATTTTCACTTTCCACACACGGGAGGGCTGAGGACAATACAAAGCTTTGAAAAGGGACATTTTACTTAGTGTTCGAAGCTCCCATTCTTAGAGGTGTGGTGTTGTCTACATCGGAAAGAACTTTCCACCCGAAGTCACAAAGGGACTCAAAAGCTTTGGGGCTCACTCATAGCAGCTGGTCTGTCCTTACCATTTTAAAATGAAAGCTTGGTTCCAACTTTTCCAGAACTTGTGATCTGTCTTCTTCCAAGGCTGCCAGGGTTAGGCCCATGTCTTATCTGCCTTCATATTCATTGCACCTGTATGTAGTAAAGGCCCATTAAACCACTGTTCAACTGCATTGAAACTCCAGAGCTAGAGCTACGATTCTCTCTGCCAACTGCCTACTGCTCTGAAATCGGTGTATAACTGCTAGAATATCAGAATCTTTTGCAAGATTGTATCCTCAAGTTCATGCTATACCCAGGGAAGCTGGGCATTTGGCTTGTAGCTCAAATCATACACTATCAACATCTTATTCCAGGGAGGAGAGAGATCTGGAAGTAGCCTGATGATACAGTGCTCAAAACTCAGTTCAGTCTTGAACTTGTCTCCTTTACAGACTCTTAGGTACCTTTCTGCATTCCTGGGTAGTTCTACAGTTAGCTTCCAGTACATGGTTTCTACCCGCATTATTGGTTTATCTTTTTTGCCATGAAACCAAGCAAAGGAAATATGTAAAGAATTGTGTTTATCATTGTAAAGACTTTATACAAGGAATTAACGTGTTTCATACATCTGAATAAAACAAACACCCTTTTAAACAAGGAATAGTGTTATGAGCATTGCTGATTAAATCATTTTACAGGCCATGGAAGTGGAGCTTTGCCACAGTGGGCTGTATACATGTCATATTTTGCCCTTAATTACAGATGAAAAGGAAATAGCCCTACCAACAGAATCTGAGTTCTGGGGAAGGGCAGATTCCCCAGAGTTCGTAATCATAGGAGTGTGTTTGTTACACTCTAGTAGGCTTCATTAAGGCCAGAAACTGTGAATTCTTCTTTGCAGCTCTCATGACTCCCCTACCCTGATACTTTGGAGACCAAAGTAATTCTCAACATATATGGAAAAGATGCTTTAGATCAGTGGTGTTGGGGTGATGAGGGAAGGGAAGGACACTGTATAGAATTCACTCTCTTCCTCTGGCACTATCAGAGCAACTCAGCCTTTACCTCTTTTACCTCATAGGCATTGTAGACAGGATGCCACAGCTCAAGTGGGTTGGAAATCACTGGACTAGACTAATGGTTGTCAGAATTTGGAGCAATGATAGCCTTTTGCTGGCTTGGGAAAAAGTTTGAATACAGAATGATTCAGTAACAAGAGGACCTTAAAGGTCATTTGATGTTTACTTTTTTCCCTTTTGTCTAGTCTTTGGAGCATACTAGTCAACTGCAGATAAACCAGAAACAAAAATGCTCTATCTTTTGACAAGAATTTAGCAAAAATGCTATATTTTTTTACAAGAATAGCTAAAAATGAATGTACTAAGAAACAGAATTATCAGTGCACTTGGAGCTTCAAGTTTCTGGAGCCTTCATCATTGGAGATCAAATTCAAAACCAGCATCACAGATAGAGCAGTCATCCAGCTAACACATCTGTCTTTGAAATCCAGGGATGGGGGAAAGTCATCATCTCCTGGGGCATTTCCCAGCTTCTCTGTTGGAAAGTTTTTCCTTATTTATATATCTTCAGGGAAGAGATTTAATCTCTCTTCCGCCCACAGTGTCTTGGATATTCTTCACCAACACAGTTCCCCATTAATCACCTCAACAGTATTCACAGTTCTTCCTAAAATATTAAAGGTTTCTTGTATTCCCTACTCATTGTCCTTCAAATATGTTCCTCATTTGTGAAGGGCCGATTAGGTGGGTAGGGAAGAAATTCAAGAGTTCAGTCTTGGCCATGTTTTAGTCCCTTGGAATTATCAAAGAGTTGAATATAAGAGTCCAGAGCTAAAGAACTCAGACTGGAGCTAGAGATACTAATTTATAACCTATTTGCATATCAGAGGTATTTAAAGCCCAGTGATCTAGAGAGAGAGAAATATGATAATAAGGGGAAAGAGCCAAGTCTAGCATTTAGAGGTTAAGGTCAAGGAAAAGGAGCCATCAAAGGAGACCTGTTTCAGGTTGTTTTTTGGTCTAGTTTCTCTAAAATGTCATCCCTTAAACAAGACACCACATTCCAGGAATTAGTGCCTTCTGTACTTTTCAATACAATCTTTTATTAAATAAGCCTAAAAGTAACTTACCATCACCATGTATAATTGAATGTCAGAGAGGAAGAGCTACAGGCTTTAGGGAGCTCTGCAATTGAAATAATTTGGGGGCGCCCATTAAGAAAAAGAAAACAGGAAGCTGCGTATGGTGGCACATACCTGTGATTCCAGTACTATGGTAGGCTGAGGAAGAAGAATGGCAAGTTTGAGTCTAGCCTGGGCTACATAGTGACTTGGCAAGATCCTGTCTCAAAATAAAAAAGGGCTGGGGATGTAGCTCAGTGGTAAGAGTACCTGCCTAGCACACACAAGTCCCTTGGTTCAATTATCAGTGCTCAAAAATAAAAAGAAAAGAGCCAGGCATGGTGTCACATGCCTGTAATCCCCACTACTTGGGAGGCTGAGGCAGGAGAGTCAGAAGTTCAAGGCCTGGGTAACTAATTTAATAATTTATTACTAATTTAATAAAACCATACAATTAAAACTAATTTAATAAAACCTAGATTTAAAGTGTACGGGTAGGTGGCTCAATGCTAGAGCACCCCTGAGTTTAATTTCAAGTACCACAAAAGAAATAACAATTATTAATACAAAATATATTAAAGTACAAGGCTTTAGGGAAAAGACCATGGCAGTGCGGGGCCTTGAAGTTTAAGCTCCTTTAGCTTCATGTTAAATCCCTGAGTTTTTGCATGGATATAAATATTATTGTTAAGCCACATCTCCCCATCCCGTACTTTACCCTGCTGGTTTATTGAACCTTACATTTATCCCTTTAGAATGCCTGCAGTTAAAGTTGACAGCCATCATCATCCCAATATCAAGAGCTTTCATAAATATCTCAATTCTGCCATCCCATATTTTGCTATGCTTCTCATTTTCATGGCATCCACAGACCTGATCAACATGTCTTTAGCATTTTTGTCCGAGCGATTACTCACTAGAAGTGAACTCTATGGCAGCCCATCATAGACTTCTTTCCAGGTTGACGTTAACCATGGTTACTACAGATTCCCCCTAATTCTGCTATCACAGTGTTCAGAGAGGCCATTAAATGTCTTGCTAAAGTTCAGTAGCACACTGTCTACAGTATTTCCTCACCAGCCAGGCAAGTAACCTAATCAAAACAGGAAATATAGTTGACAGGCTAGGGTTTAGAAAATTAAAATCTTGTTTCATTTATATAATCTGTAGTAAAGCGGTTTATTTCCTTTCTTTTCCTTCCTTTTCCAGTAAGCCTGCATTTCATTAGGAAAAGTAATTAACAAAAAAGGTTTTCTTTGGCCCACAGCAGTATTCCGCCTGTTCATGTCTGTCATCTGTCTTTGTGAGAACCATGGGAGCAGACTGTGTTTGATAATATCAGCAAGCTCATGTCACATCCCAAGTTCTCCCTCCTGGATGACAGCATGTGTTGAATTGACCAGATGCAGTTCAGCAGAAGTGTATCTTCAACAGAAGATGTGTTTTTGCTCTCCAGAAACCTTCGTTCCAGTGGGCTCTAATGGTATTATTAAGAGAGTTTCCCAATACATTTAGAAGAAGCTGCTGTTTCCAAATCTAAAAACTGGCCCCGGGATTCCTTGCCAGAGCCTCCTTACCGTTCTCACTCATTCCCTGATGAGCAGTGATTGAGCTGTCATCATCATCCCTTAAGAGGGGCAAGCCCTCTTAGACTCAGCCACTGCCCTCGAGGGCCCCAGTCTGTGTGGTGCTTGGGGGCCTGCAGGTCTGCAATCAGGCTGTGAGGGGAAGGGGGCTTCATTTCTGTTGTCCTTGCCCCATTCCATCGCCTCCCTGACTGGCTCTCTCAGCCCTTGTCTGTTCATTCTTGTCTCTTCATGCACAGGATGCTGTTTTTCCAGAGGGACCACATTTTCCCTCTCTGCAAAGGAACTTGCCTAGCAGAGCTGGCTTGCTCTTCTCCTCTGCCCTGTGTGTCATAGTTCTTTATTCAGTGACCTTTCTTGACTGTCTGTTATGCTCCAAGATTTCCTCAGAATTCTGTACAACTTTGTTTTATATTTCAGGCACTTCCTGCATTTCATAGAAACTCTCTGGGTAGAGGTGAAAACATGGAAAGTAGAGAGATATTCTTCAGGTCTTTTTACCTTCTCCTTTAATTTGGTGATTACACACTTAAAAGAGTTAGTGATTTTAATCATTTTAATCCTTATTTACACTTTCAGTTTCTCACAGTAGAGAAATATTTGAAATAGGATGAAAAGGTCCAAAGGTGTAGGGGTGGTGGGAGGGGAAGGGAAAAGAAAAGAAGGGAAAGCAAAAATTATGAGAAAAGATAAAAAATGGAAGCGAAGTCTATGTAAATAGGGAAGGATGGAGGGGGTGATGGGCGCACAGGGAATGGGGAAAATGTAAGAACCAAGATACATCATGTACAGGTACAAGCACCCAATCATAAATGTAAACGTATTGTATACCTAAAATGTACCAATAAAACAATTTAAGAAAAAAAAAGAGTTAGTGATTGATAGTGATTGAATAGCCTTGCCTCTCCCCGGTTAAATTAAGCCTCAACCACCCCACCTCTCAACTGGAGTACAATTTCAAAAGATTAAAATGAACCAAACTTAATTTTAAATTTTTGCTATTAAAGATTCAGCAGTTAGTTATCCTGAATTTGCCCCCTAACTGTACTGTAAAACATGGAGAGTTTGCATATGCTCTGTGTGGAAATGAGGACTGAGAGAATCCTCTTCGTGATATAGTGATGGCAGTGGGGATCTGTGTTAATTACTGGACAGAAACCCTGTTTGGTGCCCATGTTTTGCTTTGATCAGCAAATAATTTGAAGAAAGATGGTTTCCATTTGCAGGAAATAATTGGGAAAAAGATTTCTTCCCAAAGATGGTTGCCATTTGCTTTTTCAGTTTTCTTAGCTTCCAAAATAGGGGCTGATTCTTATTCTTTTTATAGGAGACTGTGAAGTTAAGCTGGAAGGAAAAAGCAAAATTTTTGTTATTTTGCTATTTTGAGACCCTTCATGTAAATTGTTATACTTCAGTTAACAGGTTAATAAAACAAAAGTGATTATTTTAGGTAATCCAATATAGAAAAATTCAGAAATCAGAGAGAGAGAAAATGAACAAGCGTGAGCCTTAGAATATAAATATTCAGGAGGTTATGACAGAGAAAAATGAGACCAGAGGAGTTCAGACTTGCTGGCTCAGGGATAGCTGGACCAAGCAAAACCTTTACTTTGCCCTTCATCATTTGCCATCCAGGATACAGAGCCTTTGGCTGTTGAAACTCTGAGCTTATTTATGAGGTTTGCTGAAATGGAAAGAAATCTGGAATTTATGGCATGATCCTCCCTTGCCAAGATTGTGAAACATATGGCCTTAATATGGAGGAAGAAAGAAAATGATGTTTTTATTAAATCCACCATCACTGTTCAGGTCCTGATTTGCTTTTCCACATTCCTGTCCTTGGGAAGTACTAAACAGTGTGCTAAAAAACATTTGAACCAAATGTGATCTTAGCCACTCATTCCCACTTGCCCTGAAAAGAATGAGAGCAGAGAGAAAGCAGAGTCTCTCATGTTGGATTTAAATGTGAGCAAGTGGGGAACGAATTTGGCCACTGGCTTGTATAATTAATCACCCGGCCACTTTAATCACCATGGCTTCAATAAAAGCATTTGTATTTGCAGAGGATCTGCAGGGTGAAGCACTCATGTTTTAAGTAGTGTGTACTGATGCCAGAAACCAGTCTTTTTTTTTTTTTTTTGAGTAATGGGTAATGCATAACTTACTATAGAGGGGCACCAAACTTTGCTTTTGTACCTACCAAATTCTAAAAAGAGACAGCAAGAAATGCACTGTTATTATCTGAACTCCTTTAATTTTCTGATCAGGCTGCCTTTTGCCAAGCCCAAGGGAAAAAAAAAAAAAGTTTTATATAAGTGGTGGAATGACTCACATAGCGTTCCCCTATGATTGTTTAATATATCATAGTTTAAGGGCATCTTTAAATGGTAAATCCCCACAGGGGAATATTCAGAGTGTTTGTAACTGCTGTGGCTGAAGCACAGGTCACCCAGATGGTTACTGATTTTGGAACTGGGGCAGAGATCTGGAGTTTCCCTGCTGGCCAGGGAGGTGTGTGGGAAGGACTACAGGGGAGATGTTGGGGAGAGAGGAATGCTAGTGGTAGCAGAGGGAATGATGTGGGGGCCCAGGACAGAGGTTGTTCACCTTCCAGTGTACACACATGTCATCATTTAAACAGTCAGCGTCACCCCATGCGTGCATCTCTGAACTGACCCTACAGGTAAGTCAGTGAGCTATATAATACTAGTGTTGACGGAGATGATGAATCTGAAGTGACAACCACTTAACCCTCTCCTCTTCTCCTCCCCTCCCCTCCCTTCTCCCTTTCCTTCCCCTCCCTTCTCCTCTCCCCTTCCCTACTCTCTCAACCCAGATTGGTGAGTTATTGAGCACTACCCATCCTGCCAACAAAGCCAGTTTAACCCTGTTCTGTCCTGAAGAGGGCGACTGGAAGAACTCCAATCTTGACAGACACAATCTCCAAGACTTCATCAATATTAAACTCAACTCAGCTTCTATATTGCCAGAAATGGAAGGACTTTCTGAGTTTACTGAATATCTCTCAGAATCTGTGGAAGTCCCATCTCCCTTTGACATCCTGGAACCTCCCACCTCGGGTGGATTTCTAAAGCTCTCCAAGCCCTGCTGTTACATTTTTCCAGGAGGGAGGGGTGATTCTGCACTGTTCGCAGTGAATGGATTCAATATGCTCATCAACGGAGGGTCAGAAAGGAAATCCTGCTTCTGGAAACTGATCCGACACTTGGACCGAGTAGACTCCATTCTGCTCACCCACATTGGGGATGACAATTTGCCTGGCATCAACAGCATGCTGCAGCGGAAGATTGCAGAGCTAGAGGAGGAGCAGTCCCAGGGCTCCACCACCAATAGTGACTGGATGAAAAACCTCATCTCCCCTGACTTGGGCGTTGTATTTCTTAATGTACCTGAAAATCTGAAAAACCCAGAGCCCAACATCAAGATGAAGAGGAGCATAGAAGAAGCTTGCTTCACTCTCCAGTACCTAAACAAATTGTCTATGAAACCAGAGCCTCTATTTAGAAGTGTAGGCAATACCATAGAGCCTGTCATTCTTTTCCAAAAAATGGGAGTGGGTAAACTGGAGATGTATGTGCTTAATCCTGTCAAAAGCAGCAAGGAAATGCAATACTTTTTGCAGCAGTGGACTGGCACCAATAAAGATAAGGCTGAATTAATTTTGCCCAGTGGTCAAGAAGTAGATATCCCAATTTCCTACTTAACTTCAGTCTCATCTTTGATCGTGTGGCATCCAGCAAACCCTGCTGAAAAAATCATTCGAGTTCTGTTTCCTGGAAACAGCACCCAATACAACATTCTGGAAGGGCTAGAAAAGCTCAAACACTTAGATTTCCTGAAGCAGCCTCTGGCCACCCAAAAGGATCTCACTGGCCAGGTGCCCACCCCCACCACCACAAAACAAGTAAAACTGAAGCAGAGGGCTGATAGCCGAGAAAGTCTAAAGCCAGCTGCAAAACCACTCACTACCAAATCAGTGCGAAAGGAGTCTAAAGAAGAAACCCCTGATGTCACAAAAGCCAGTCAAGTGGAAAAGCCTCCCAAAGTTGAAAGCAAAGAAAAAGTAATGGTGAAAAAAGACAAGCCCGTAAAAACAGAGACCAAACCTCCAGTGACAGAGAAGGAAATAGCCAGCAAGGAAGAGCTGCCTCCTGCCAGAGCTGAAGTGGCTGAGAAGCAAGCCACAGATGTCAAACCCAAAATCTCCAAAGAGAAGGTGGTGAAGAAGGAAACAAAGCCAAAATCTGAAGAAAAGAAAGAGGAGAAGGAAAAGCCCAAGAAAGAAGTGGCTAAGAAGGAAGAGAAAACACTTATTAAGAAGGAAGAAAAACCGAAAAAGGAAGAGGTGAAAAGGGAAGTCAAAAAAGAAATCAAGAAAGAAGAGAAAAAAGAACTCAAAAAAGAGGTTAAGAAGGAGACACCACTGAAGGATGCCAAGAAGGAAATTAAAAAGGAAGAAAAGAAGGAAATTAAAAAGGACGAAAAGGAACCCAAAAAAGAAATTAAGAAGCTCTCTAAGGACTCAAAGAAATCAACTACTCTTCTATCTGAAGCAAAAAAACCAGCTGCTTTAAAACCAAAGGTACCTAAGAAGGAAGAGACTGTCAAGAAAGAGTCTGTTGCTGCTGGGAAGCCAAAGGAGAAGGGGAAAATTAAAGTCATTAAGAAGGAAAGCAAGACTTCAGAGGCTGCGGCCATAGGCACTGTGGTCACCACAGCAGCTGCAGTGGCAGCTGCTGGAATAGCGGCCACTGGCCCTGCCAAAGAACTTGAAGCTGAGAGGTCCCTTATGTCATCCCCCGAGGATCTAACCAAGGACTTTGAGGAACTAAAGGCTGAAGAGATTGATGTAGCCAAGGACATCAAGCCTCAACTAGAGCTCACTGAAGATGAAGAAAAAGTAAAGGAAACAGAGCCAGTTGAAGCCTACGTCATCCAGAAGGAGACAGAAGTCATCAAAGGCCCTGCTGAGTCTCCTGATGAGGGCATCACTACCACTGAAGGGGAGGGCGAATGTGAGCAAACACCTGAGGAATTGGAGCCGGTTGAGAAGCAGGGGGTGGATGACATTGAAAAATATGAAGATGAAGGTGCTGGTTTTGAAGAATCCTCAGAGACTGGAGACTATGAAGAAAAGGCAGAAACTGAGGAGGCTGAAGAGCCAGAAGAGGACAGTGAAGAAAATGTGTGTGTGAGCACCTCCAAGCACAGCCCCATTGACGAGGAGGAAAGTGCAAAGGCTGAGGCTGACGTGCACATCAAGGAGAAGAGGGAGTCCGTGGCCAGTGGGGATGACCGAGCAGAAGAAGACATGGATGAGGCAGTTGAGAAAGGAGAAGCTGAACTATCTGAGGAGGAAGGTGAAGAGGAGGACAAAGCAGAGGATGCCAGAGAGGAAGAATATGAGCCAGAAAAGGCTGAAGCTGAAGATTATGTGATGGCCGTGGTTGACAAGGCCGCAGAGGTTAGTGGCACTGAAGATCAGTATGGATTCCTGGCCACATCAACCAAGCAACCTGGAGCCCAGTCTCCTGGTCGAGGACCTGCATCTTCAATCCATGATGAGACTTTACCTGGAGGCTCTGAGAGTGAGGCCACAGCCTCTGATGAGGAAAATCGGGAAGATCAGCCTGAGGAATTCACTGCCACCTCTGGCTATACTCAGTCCACCATTGAGATATCCAGCGAGCCTACTCCAATGGATGAGATGTCTACTCCTCGTGATGTGATGAGCGATGAGACCAACAATGAAGAGACGGAGTCCCCGTCTCAGGAATTCGTAAACATCACCAAATATGAGTCTTCACTGTATTCTCAGGAATATGCCAAACCTGGTGCTGCACCATTCAATGGCTTATCTGATGGGTCAAAAACAGATGCCACTGAAGGCAAGGATTACAATGTTTCAGCCTCCACTATATCACCACCCTCATCCATGGAAGAAGACAAATTCACCAGATCTGCTCTACGTGACGCTTATTGTCCTGAAGAGAAAGAAGTGAAAGCCAGTGCTACTTTGGAGATCCAAGATACAACCTCAGCAGTTTCAGATGAAAGACTTAGTCCAGCCAAGAGTCCATCCCTGAGTCCATCTCCACCATCACCCATAGAGAAGACCCCCCTGGGTGAACGTAGTGTGAACTTCTCTCTGACGCCCAATGAAATTAAAGTCTCCACAGAGGCAGAAGCAGTCTCTGTGTCTCCCGAGGTGACCCAAGAAATAGTTGAAGAACACTGTGCCAGTCCTGAGGAGAAGACTCTGGAAGTGGTGTCACCATCTCAATCTGTGACTGGCAGTGCTGGCCACACACCTTACTACCAGTCTCCCACTGATGAGAAATCCAGTCACCTCCCAACAGAAGTCATTGAAAAACCACAGGCAGTTCCAGTGAGTTTTGAATTCAGTGATGCCAAAGATGAGAGTGAAAGGGCTTCAATAAGCCCCATGGATGAACCTGTGCCTGACTCAGAGTCTCCTATTGAAAAAGTCCTGTCTCCTTTGCGCAGCCCCCCCTTGATTGGATCAGAGTCTGCATATGAAAGTTTTCTGAGTGTGGATGACAAGGCTCCCAGTAGAGGTTCTGAAAGCCCCTTTGAAGGAAAGAATGGAAAACAAAGCTTTCCAGACCAAATAAGTCCAGTTTCTGAAACGACTTCCACTGGCCTTTACCAAGACAAACAGGAAGGGAAGAGCACAGATTTTATACCAATAAAGGAAGACTTTAGTCTAGAAAAGAAAACTGATGATGTGGAAGCCCTGAGTTCACATGCAGCACTGGCTTTGGATGAAAGGAAATTGGGAGATGTTTCTCCAACACAAACAGATGTCATTCAGTTTGGATCTTTTAAAGAAGACACCAAGATGTCCATTTCTGAAGGTACTGTCTCTGATAAGTCAGCCACACCTGTTGATGAGGGCGTAGCAGAAGACACATACTCTCACATGGAGGGTGTGGCCTCAGTCTCCACAGCCTCTGTGGCCACAAGCTCATTTCCAGAGCCAACAACAGATGATGTGTCTCCCTCTTTGCATGCTGAAGTTGGCTCCCCACATTCCACAGAAGTAGACGACTCCCTTTCTGTGTCTGTTGTGCAAACGCCTACCACTTTCCAGGAAACAGAAATGTCTCCCTCTAAAGAAGAATGCCCAAGACCAATGTCAATTTCTCCTCCAGACTTTTCCCCTAAGACTGCCAAATCCAGGACACCAGTTCAAGATCACCGATCTGAGCAGTCCTCTATGTCTATTGAATTTGGCCAGGAATCTCCTGAGCATTCCCTTGCTATGGACTTTAGTCGCCAGTCTCCAGATCACCCAACTGTGGGTGCAAGTGTGCTGCACATCACTGAAAATGGGCCAACTGAAGTGGACTACAGTCCTGACATGCAGGACTCCAGTTTGTCACACAAGATCCCACCGACAGAGGAGCCGTCCTACACCCAAGATAATGATCTCTCCGAGCTCATTTCGGTGTCTCAGGTGGAGGCCTCCCCTTCCACCTCTTCCGCTCATACCCCTTCTCAGATAGCTTCTCCTCTTCAAGAAGATACTCTATCCGATGTTGCTCCTCCCAGAGATATGTCCTTATATGCCTCACTCACCTCTGAGAAAGTGCAAAGTCTGGAAAGAGAGAAGCTCTCTCCCAAATCTGATATCTCTCCACTCACCCCACGAGAGTCCTCTCCTTTATATTCCCCCGGCTTTTCAGATTCTACCTCTGCAGTCAAAGAGAATGTAGCAGCATGCCATACATCTTCTTCTCCACCAGTAGACGCAGCATCCTCGGAGCCCTATGGCTTCCGTGCCTCAATGTTATTTGACACAATGCAACATCATCTCACCTTGAATAGAGATTTGACCACATCTGGTATAGAGGATAGTGGAGGGAAGACACCTGGTGACTTTGGCTATGCCTATCAAAAACCTGAGAAAACTACCAGGTCCCCAGATGAAGAAGAAGATTATGACTATGAGTCTTATGAGAAATCCACTCGGACCCCAGATGTGGGCAGCTATTACTATGAGAAGACAGAGAGAACCCTGAAATCCCCATGTGACAGTGGCTACTCCTATGAGACTATTGAGAAGACCAAGACCCCTGAAGATGGTGGCTATGCCTGTGAAATTACTGAGAAGACTACACGGACCCCTGAAGAAGGTGGGTACTCCTATGAAATCAGTGAGAAGACAATAAGGACCCCTGATGTGAGTGGTTACAGCTATGAAGTAACTGAAAGGTCTAGGAGGCTCCTGGATGACATCAGCAATGGCTATGATGACTCTGAGGATGTTGGCCGCACAATAGGGGACTCCAGCTACTCTTTTGAGACCACTGAGAAAATTACCAGTTTCCCTGAATGTGAAAGTTACTCTTATGAGACATCTACAAAAATGACACGAAGCCCTGATTCTTCCACATACTGTTACGAGACAATGGAGAAAATCACTAAGACTCCCCAGGCATCTGCATATTCCTATGAGACCTCAGACCGATGCTACTCTACAGAAAAGAAGTGCCCCTCAGAGGCCCGCCAGGAGGTTGATTTATGCCTTGTGTCCTCTTGTGAATACAAGCATCCCAAGACAGAGCTTTCACCCTCCTTCATCAATCCCAATCCTCTGGAGTGGTTTGCCAGTGAAGAGCCCACTGAAGAATCTGAGAAGCCCCTCACTCAGTTAGGGGGAGCCCCTCCACCTCCAGGAGGAAAGCAACAGGGCCGACAGTGCGATGAAACCCCTCCCACCTCAGTCAGTGAGTCAGCCCCATCCCAGACCGACTCTGATGTCCCTCCAGAAACCGAAGAGTGCCCTTCCATTACAGCTGATGCAAACATTGACTCTGAAGATGAGTCAGAAACTATCCCCACTGATAAAACGGTCACATACAAACACATGGACCCACCTCCGGCCCCTATGCAAGACCGCAGCCCTTCTCCACGCCATCCTGATGTGACTATGGTGGACCCAGAGGCCTTAGCCATTGAGCAGAACCTGGGCAAAGCTCTGAAGAAAGACTTGAAAGAAAAGACTAAGACGAAGAAGCCAGGTACCAAGACCAAGTCCTCCTCACCTATCAAAAAGGGAGATGGGAAGTCCAAACCCTTAGCAGCTTCCCCAAAACCAGGGGCCTTGAAAGAAACTTCAGATAAGGTGTCCAGAGTGGCTTCTCCTAAGAAGAAAGAAGCTGTGGAAAAAGCAACAAAAACCACCAGCACTCCTGAGGTCAAAGCTGCACGTGGGGAAGAGAAAGACAAGGAGACCAAGAATGCTGCCAACGTCTCTAAGTCAGTAAAGACTGCGACTCCAGGTAGGTGGGGGATGCCAGGCATTCTGCTGTAGGCCATAACCATGCTTTTACTTGGAGCCATTATATTTCCCTGTTTGTACTTGGAAGATGAGGGCACACAAATTAATGCCTTCCCTTTCCTCTGCTAATCTCTTCTGTCTAAAGGTATGTACCTTGGTCCAGTGTGACCTTCAGGCCTGGGCTTAGCTCAGCATACAGCCTAGTGCAGCTTGATGAGTTCGGATAGGATTCCTGGGTTTGCACTGTCCTGGAACGCACCCCCTGTACCCCTGTTCTAAACCTTCAGGTTCTAGGATGTGTGTTTCAGGCTACTCTGGAAGACTGGCTTCAGGTGTGCTGGCCTGAAAGCAGCTGGGTGACATAGGCCAGGAGCTCCCAAAAGCCTAGTGAGAACCAGAGGTTCCATGCCAAACCTGAAATGATGAGCCTAGACCAAGAGGTCAATATTTTCTTTTAAGTAAAAATTTTTAAATTAAAAATTAAGATTTTTATTTTTTAAAATAATCACTCATTAGGGCAGGGGATTTAGCTCAGTGGCATTGTGCCTGTCTCCCAAGCACAAGGTCCTGAGTTTGATCCCCGGTACCAAAAAAAAAAAAAATCACTCTTTGGTGGTACATCCCCATAATAGGCAATGTTCTGTTTTCTTATCAGCTAACAAATACCATAATTTCAGTTGACCAGTGAATGCCCAGTACAAATCGAGAGGAAATCATTGAAGGTCTTTTCTCATTTCTTTCTCACCTCAAGGCCCACACTCCTAGAGACACAGAATGCCATTTCCTATTGAAATTCCACTTGGCAGCAGCAGATATCTCTGACTTCAGCTCATTCCTGGTTTGCCACTGATTCCCAGATTTATCTGTTTCTCAGCAGTGACTTGGTTTTGGCCAGAACTGGTCTTTGCTAGCCCAACTTTGTATTGTTGCTCTAAGTCATTCACAAGGATTTGCATTAATACATCTTTTTGTCTATACACAGCTTTCCAAGGATTTTAGATCATAGTTCACAAAATAATATAAATTGGCTCAAACATACACAGAAAACCCACTTTTTTTAAACATTTCATTTATTAAGGAAAAGCTGAGAGATGAATCTTTGGGGCTCACAAATTCAGGACATTTTAGGAGGTATTACAGCTGCAGATTTTTACTTTGCATGGAGCATCAATTTTAGTACTCATGTTCTGATCAGATTTGGTCTTTTTACATACAGAAAACAAACTGAATTTGTGCATGCTTAGAATGATCATAAAACTACCAGGTCAGGTTAACTCCTTGGCCTGAAATGGTTGACAGTTGACCTGCACTTAGGAGAAAGCACAGGGCTTGGGATGTAGCTCAGTGGTGCCGTGCCTGCCTGGAAAGCACAAGGTCCTGACTTCGATCCTCGGTGGTGGTGGTGGTAGTGGGGGAGGGGGTGATAAAAACCAAACAGATAAAACCCAACTGAAACCTGTTGGCAACTCTGCTTGGACACTAGTCCACTCAACTGATTTCTTTAAAAAACTTTTGGACATTTGAAGAAATAATTTAAAAGGCAGAGTAACAAAGATGAGTTAATTTAGTTTTGAAGATGCTTTTTTTAAGTGCAAATTTGAGTGATTGTTTTTAAAAACAAATCTGAGTGGACTTTTGACAATTTCCAGCTTGGGTTTCTATGAACAATAGTCATTTGGTGTTGATAGTAATTCAGTATTCAAGGGAAAGTTGTAGACATGTTCATTATTAGAATGGAAACTCATTTTTATTTCTTGCAGTGCTAGGAATTAAACCTGAGGCCTCATGTGTGCCAGGCAAGTGCTCCACTACTGAACTACATCCCAGTCCTTTATAAACATTTTGAGATAGAGTTTTGATAAACTGCCCAGGCTGGCCTTGAGCTTGGAATCCTCCTCCTACAGCCTCCTGAATAACTGGGACTTGAGCCACCATACCTGGTTCACAAATTACAATTCTTTAGGAGGGCCCCAGATGGATATTTTGAAGGCTTTAAAGCTCAGAATCACTGAAATATCCTGTTGATCTATGTATAAAATGAGTCAGTTTATCCAAGTATCAGTTTGGCTGATTCTCACCATTCCCCTACTCTGCTAATAGTAAAACTGTAGAGTTGATAGGATTAACTAGTGGTTTTGCCTCTGGGATGAGATTTTTTAAAACATCCCTTGGAGAAAAGAAAGAACAATAAGCATGTAGCGTCCAGCTGGCATTTTAAATGGCTTTACAGCAGAGGTCTCAACTAGCTGTCTGTCAGAATCACCTGGATACTTTTAAAAGGCGGTGGTGCTCACTCTCCATTCCCAGCCCAGTTAAGTCTAACTCTGGAGGCCTGGGCGTCATAAGCATCCAGGCTGAATCTCATTATGCAGTGAGAACAGAGCCACTGCCCTAGAATGCTACTTCTACTATTTCCAAAACTAAACCTTCTAACTGGGACAAGTCAGCAAGCAAGTGAGCTCCCCAAACAGGGTGCCAGGAAACTTTGGGGTTCATCTGAACCTCTGCTTTTCCCGACCTTCCTGATTTAGGCTGGGAAATTGGGCTACAAAATGCCTTCTTCCCCAGTTGGGTATGTCTGGATAAGGTTAAGCAGTCTTTCTGAACCTTCCTTTACCAAAACTTGATGTCCAGCCCTTGTAGGGGTGAGTGTGCAACTTGAGAGCACAGGAAGGAATACAGTGTCTCTTCAGGTTATGGATGAGGCTGAGGTCCTGAGGGTGTTGGAGATCTCATGGGGTTAGGATCTGAACCATTTACTAGGTCAAATGTTAGTTACTGTATATACTGGTTAAATACTATCAACCATGGACAAAATTGGTATCAGATGAGACCCTAATGTGAATTACTAAGATCATTTGACTGTGGTTTACCTGATACAGATTCTTCCTTTTGACTTTTTTTAGATCACTTTTCAAGTTAAAGCTCATGTTAGTAGCTTCTTTCCGAGAGGTATTATTATCTAGTGCCATCTTTTGGAAAGGGCTTGAAACTCTCCTTACTTCTTAATGGGTTATCTATTATGGAAATACCCTGTTCTTCCCTTCTCCTTTTGGGCCGTGGTTGATAAACAACCAATCATGGTATATTTTCACAGATTGCTAGTATCAGATATGGGCTACAAGTTAACAGCACCTCTTTGCATGTCCCAGAAGTCCTGCCTGGGGATCAGTGGGGAAGGTGTATTGGGTGCAGGGGGGAAGGCGTATTGGATGTACAGGTTTGTTTACATTACTGTGACCCTTGCTTTGTCCTTGTTCACTGAAGGACTAGGAACCACAAAAACGGCCAAGTCCTCCACTGTGCCCCCAGGCCTCCCTGTGTATTTGGACCTGTGCTACATCCCCAACCACAGCAATAGTAAGAATGTTGATGTTGAGTTTTTCAAGAGAGTGAGGTCATCCTACTATGTGGTGAGTGGGAACGACCCTGCTGCCGAGGAGCCCAGCCGGGCTGTCCTGGATGCCTTGTTGGAAGGGAAGGCTCAGTGGGGCAGCAACATGCAGGTAAGAGCTCCAGGACTGTGTCTGTGCCTTGGTTGACCTGGGAATGAAGCAGGGGGAAGGACCAGGGTCTAAAGTCACCTTTTTGAGTATGGGTCTATGTGTGCTGCCTTCTGAATCGGTCACACATGAAATATCCTGAGGACAAAGTCAGCTTAACACACAGAAGATAGTCTAAAGTAGTATTCTTGATAACATCAACACCCATTGCCTTGGAAGAAAACCACCTCATCTAAGACATCATTCATTTTTCTGCATCTGCAAAACAGCCCCAAGATTAATTGCCCTTCCCTGTAATGTACTGAGTATTGTGTGTGAGAATCAAAGTGGTCATATTTCCACAGGAGAGCTGCTGGAGAATTGTTTTTATTCTTCTGTGTTTTGTGAGTAGACTAAAGCTAGGAACACGATGATTTAGAAAATAACTGTGCAGGTGAAATTGCATAGTAGGAGCATTGCTCCCCAAGAAGCTTCTGACTCCTAAACCTCATGTCTGGCTATGAGCCAGCCCATTACAGCTGTAATCTTTGCTTACTTAATTTGTGAGTCTGCATAGAACCACCTAATAAACTATGTTTGCATAATATTAAATACAGTTATTTAATCCTATGAAATCTAATTGAAGGCACTCAGTTACCTCTTACAGAATATTAGATGGAAATTTTACGATTCAAGCCATTACCCAAACACCCCACTTCTCCAACGCCAACCATATACATGAATTACAAATACAAATCTTTGTTTTCAGGGAAAAAAGTTATACCCAATGAAGGCTCTAAAACTCCTTGGATTAAATATGCATTATCTTTCATGCAAAATTTATCAGCTTGTTAAAGGAAATACCAGAAATTGCATCTTAACTGAAAAAGCAGCTAATATAAAATCAGCTAGTTGCTTTTATTTCCAGTCTTCAGTTTCCTCCCATCTTTATTCTGGTTCCTGGAAAACATAAGTTGAAAAATCCTTTGGATGTCTATTGGAAGTTGTAAAATTTTTCTTTAGCTTTCTCTGTCTAGTGGTCTAATACCTTGTTCTATTTTTTTCATCTGGTTTCTGTCTCTGCCCTTACACAGCTGTTTTCTCTCTTCCTTCAGGTGACTCTGATCCCAACTCATGACTCAGAAGTGATGAGGGAATGGTACCAGGAGACCCATGAGAAACAGCAAGACCTCAACATCATGGTTTTAGCAAGCAGCAGCACGGTGGTTATGCAAGATGAATCCTTTCCTGCATGCAAGATAGAACTGTAAAAAGAAGGCCAGCCACACCACAGAATTTGAACTTTGTTTCCAGAATTCTTCAATTTGAAACTACCTTTTCTAAAACATTAATTCATCTTAAGTCGCTGAACAATTACCTGCCAAATGCTATACTGTGTCATGGTGATGCAAGTCACTAATATTTCTCAGTTTTTGCTGATTGCTAAGGGAAGTAACAGTATTCCCACAATAGGGTTCAAGATACTGCAAAATTACCTACCCCAGTTCATCTC
The DNA here is from genome assembly GCF_053883595.1 of Heterocephalus glaber. Lineage (NCBI taxonomy): Eukaryota > Metazoa > Chordata > Mammalia > Rodentia > Bathyergidae > Heterocephalus > Heterocephalus glaber. The sequence goes on along the minus strand of NW_028258471.1, from coordinate 2,281,438 downwards.
TGCTGAACATTTGGAAACCATGCACTAGCAAGCCCAACTGACTTCTGCTAGGTAGAGACATTTGTCTTACAGAGAGAGAAAGAGAGAGAGAGAGGGAGCGAGGGAGTGAGTGCACAAAGAGAATTCAGGAGAGAGAGAGAGAAAGAAAGAGATAAAGAATGAGAAAGAAAAGAATGCAAGAGAAGGAGATGTAATGGTAGAGAGTTCTGGTGAGATACCCAGAGAGAAGAAAGAGAGCAGGATGGGGGAAAAAGAAGAAAACCAACAGTTAAGTCTGCATTTTCTCAGGCAGTAGGTATTCTGTAGTCTACATAGAAAAATTTTTCCATTTTTGTCAGTCTGAGTCATCAAAAAAGGTCTTACTTTTCTAAAGCAATTTGGCTAAAAAAATCAAAACAACTTGTTATGAGGGCATGTGAGATGTTCACACCTTATTAAGCTCCTTCACTTTGAAGACTGCACACTGACATAATGTAGTTGAGTGTAGACTGGACATGCAAGTGGTACGAGCCCCATTCAGAACTCTCAGACTAACCACATACGTAAATTGATCTAAGGCATGCTCCCAGCATTTGTCCACCCACGTGGTCCACACTGAGTCAATTAACCTGCATGCAGCAACACCCATGTCCACTCCAGTTAACTGAAGCAAATACCAAAGCAGTTGGGAGTACATAAAGTAGACAGTTTGCCTTAGGAAGTGACTTGAATGTACAAAGATACTTGATGCACTTATTTTTTAATGTGAGACAGCAAGTTTATAAAACATCCATGTAGGATTATAGATACTCCAGTTAAAGGAGCCCATGTGTGCTCGAGTGTGGTAGTAGTAGAAGCTGATCTGATTGGTCCAACGGTTTGATGCTGAGTCATACCACTTCATTGCACCTGTGGCCTCTCAGTCAAACAAGTTGTGCCTTTCGTAGCTTCTTTACTACTGCAAGTTCAAGATTGAAATGGCTTCTGTGATCAGAACTGGGAAAGCAGTGAATCTTATGGTGGAAGAGGTTCTCAGCAAGTGTACAGTATTTACCTTCCTTTGTCTTACATTGGCTTTTTTAATTTCCATTAACTTCAACAAAATTATGGGAACAAGTGTACAGCAGAATTTTTTTTTAGCTATGTGAGAACTTTTCATAGATGAACTTTTTAACAAATGTTTTAATTTACAGGAAAATGCAAAGAAAATTTTCAAGTGATAGTCTTTTTTTTTTTAAGTGTTTCATAAGACAAAAAAAATGAATAATGTTTTTTGAGGTTCTGGCAAGATGGACGTCTGATATTGCAGTAATGATATTTATTAGAAACCTGTAACTACCAGGAATAATGATACCTCCCACCCCTTGGTTCCCAAAACATAAAAATCTGAGTATGTGCTATTGGAGAGTGGGGGCGAATGACATGGTAGGCTACGTTTCAGGGTCTGTACAAGTATATCACCCAGTGGTACCCTACATACTTCTTTCAAGATCTTCAACCATGAGGTAAAAGAGCCAAGTCCAAAAGAACCCTGGCACAAATTTGCTTTGGGATTTTCTTTTCTGGAAAAAAAAATAGCTCAAAAACAAAATGAATTCCCAACTCCTACGTTCATCATGTAGAATTCCTACATAATGTCAATCATTGTCATCACTGAACCATGAACCTGGGAAGCCAGATCATGATGGTGGCTGACATCAGGTCTCGGGTTGCAGTCAGTGCACCCAGTGTTCAGATGTGGCAAATTTCTCAGTGACAGCTGTCCTGTGCTCTGTCACGTTATGTTTCCTGCAGACTCTTAAGATCTATGGAGTAATGAACAATGACCTCATTTTATTTTCTATGTTAGTTATTTATTTCACAATTTAACATTTAAGTTTTATTTTTGTCTGTGATGTGTATGTTTTGCACTGCTAACTACTATGAGGGTTTAAACAATGCTTCTTCAGGGTCCCTTCACTGAGGACCTGTGCAGTCTACTTAATGCTGTGAATTACATTTTCCAAATGTCTAATTTTTTTAAGAATATTAATATTCTATTTTTGTTAGGCTTCTCTAGGAATACAGTTTTTATTTATTACCCTATTTTTTCATGTCCTTAAAAATAACACATTAAGGCCACAAAAGTTTTACGTATGATGGAAAAGTGATCGTAACAAAAATGGATTTCATTGAGTATAAGCACTTCTAATTTCTTTCATGAGAAAAGCTAAAATACTCAAGATAATTATGTAATGGTTAGCTGTTGAATTGGTCTACATAATATGTGGGGAAGAGAAACAATTTCTAGCCTTCTTGCCAAATCTAGATCACTGGTTGATTTTTCTTTGATAAGTTATTTTCCAGTTTCCCAAATTAAGTTTCTTAACCATGTATATTGTTTTGCTTTAAAAAATACAAACATTTTAGAAGAATTATAGCCAGCCTTCAGTTGTAATCACTCTACCCCACTCCGTATTTCTTAATCCACTCCCCCTTATGGGATTTAATGGGAAAAATATAAAAAACTGTCACTGGTCAGCTGGCTCTTTTTCCTATGAAATCTGTCAGTACCATATTCCACCTCTTGTGCTCAAGGATGGCCACAGAGCCCGAGTATACCAGGAAAACCAATATTTGCATTACAGGTTGCTCCTGTCCTTCTACCTGAGTGACTAACCTAATTTTTCTAGTTCCATAAGTACACAATTAGTTTAGTAACTGCCATCACAGAGTACCATGTACACTCATGGTGTAAGCTAAAAATTGACACAGACTTCTAGGAGCTTTGTTTATACCGATTACTTAATCTGATTGTATAGATTGACTATTTGTGTGGAAGGAATTTCCACTCTGTTTAAATGATGGGATTCTATCAAGATAGCGCTCATGATCATGACCTTTTGGGTAGTGTTCTTAAACAAAATTCTACAGAGACTAAATGTTATAGATGATCCTCCCATTTTCAATTTTAACCAATTCTGTCCCTTTCTTGAGACCCCAACCCCTGTGCATGCTTCCTCAGTCTTGTGGTGGGACTGGATACAATTATGACCCCCTCCCCCCAGCACCATTTTCCATGGAGTTCAAAAGAAAAAAGATTTTTTTTTTCTTAATGTTACATATCATAGTGAATGGTTTCCCCAGTGTATATGAATGTTTTAAGTGTCTCCAATAGCTTATGAAGTTTAGGAGCTTTCCAGTACTCATTTAATAAGATTTAATCAGTTGCTAATGGAAATTTTACCACCTTTCATTTTCCCTCTTTTACCAAATTTCAGCTCTCAGGAGCTGCTCTACAATTCTAGAATTGCTTTTCTTGCCTCTCTTTAGTCACTGGTCACAGGAGGTTCCTGCTCAGTAGTGATATTGTGAATTAGGATAACTTTTTTTTTGGCGACTTAGATTTAAGAGAAAAGATCCTGTTTCTGTTGGAAAGAAACAAGCTTTTATCTTTTCGCCAACTGAACAACACACCAAAAGCAGCCTAGGGATGAGCATTCTTTGAAAGCAATTAGGTTATTCACCTGGTATTAAAATATATTTACTATTTAAAAAAATCTGTGACTTTATGAAGTTCATTTTAAAGGCAGCATCAAAAACTGAAAAGAAAGGGAAAAAAACCCTGCTTCTCTGCACTTGTTTGGAGCTCCCCGAAACAGGAGCCACGGGGAAGAGGCTCAGAGGAGGCTGCCCTTTCGAGAACACGCTGGGCAGGTGGCTCACAGTCACGCTTTCCCACGCCGCACACAGCCCTGATATTTCCAGCCCGGAAAGAAGTGGTCCTGAGCCTGGCCGAGAAGCACTTCACACTCCTCTCTCGTGTTCTGAATGGTGTTCGTGTCAGTCTGCAGCTGTGTATGGTATTATGTCTTATTCTCCTGCATCACTTCTATCCTATCCAGTCATATCTAATGTAGAAAATTAGTTTCCAGTGAAAGTAATATGTAGTGCTTTTATGATATTTGTGTGCAATATCCCCTCTTCCATTGAGGATATTTGATGTAAAGGAAAAAAAAAACTCAGTTCCACAATAAAATACAAAAGTGGCAAAAGTTCATGTGTGTGAGGTGCTGTCCTTGGCTTTGTTTCCAGTTGGGTTTTGCCATCCATGAGGGGGTAACAGTACTCTTCAAGGTGGGCTCCTTGGCTTTTGGTGAATGGCTGTGAGGATCTTGCTACTAACTTTGCATCTGCAATCTTGTGTTTTACAGCCAAGCTCTAAACCTAAAGGATACAATTTCCTTTGCCTTTCAAATGGTTATGGTTTGGATACTCCATACCCAGAAGTAGGTTATATCTGCTGTGTGGGTTTAAAGGGGGGAAAAAAGTCTAAGGACAGAAACGGGGAGATAAAGGGAAAGAACCATTCCAATTATTGCCAAGGAAGAAAAAGAAATTGACCAGTGTGGTTGGAGGAGAATATTGGAAGGCCTCCTGCAAAAACCACAAACGAACTGAAAACCAGGTGTTAATCCTAGCTCTGCCACACCCAGCGAGGTGTCTGGCTCATTTTTCTCCCTGTAAAATGAGAAGGCTTGATGATCCTTTCTAACATTGACATTCCCTGCTTTGTAAAGTCAGCCTGCTCAGCGCTCATGCACTACAGCTTATCTCCCTTTACCTGCTGAATATTGTACATCTGAAACTAACAGTTGGGAAAGGTGCTTGTATGTGACAAGAACATCTAAGTGAGTACAAGTTCCTCTGCCATTCAAATGGTTATGGATACTCCATACCCAGAAGTAGGTTTTATCTGCCATGTGAGTTTAAAGGGGGGGAAAATAACATGTCCTAGTTGATTGGGGAATACAGACCAGCTAGGGTGCAGTGATACCACGTTGTGACAGGAATGAGCTTAGGTGACCACAGAAGTACCAGAAATGATGTCTATGTAGAGCACTGGTTGTGCGTGTGTGTGTATACATGTGTGAGAAAGCAAATTCCAGGCAGAGGCTATACCCAGAGGCTCAGCAGAGAGCAAGATCAGTGTGCACTGGGGAGAAGAGACTGCTCAGAATGCAGTGTGCAGTGGGGAGCCCCTGGCACCTCTAGTCCCCCTACATTGCCACAGGAAACTCGCCCATAGGTGCTTCGTGGCCTTGTCTTTAGAGATGGTTCTTTGGCCTCAAAAGGTCACTGCAGCCTGTCCTTAGTCTCTGATGTCTGTTTTGTCTGTCACATGCTTTTTCATCCATAGGGCTGCGTAGAGCAGTGCTTAAGAGGTGTTCTAAAACCCTCCTCAAATTAAAGGGTTAATTAAGCCCGTGAGAACTGGGGGTAGGAAATCATCACTAAGAGATTTTTTTTTTTGGTACTGGGGATTGAACTCGGGTCCTTGCACTTGCAAGGCAGGCGGTGGAACCACTGAGCTAAATCCCTGGCCATAAGATATTTTAACTACATCTATCAGACTAATATTGAATAAATAGGTTGTTTTCCATTATATATTGCCAAATTGCTCAGCTCCAGGAAGTGCTGCTTCTGGTGTGATCCTACAGTGACAACAGACCTGGTTCACCTGCCCTGCCTAATTTCAGCACCCAAGGCCAAGTGCCTCAGGAAACCCTCAGTCACAGGGACTTCCCCAAGAGCTGGTCATCCTACCTGACCCTTGCCCTTGGTTCATTCACATGGAAAAGACTTAATGCCCTCTGGCTCTTCTATACACTGGAGGCAGGTTTTCAGTTTCTTTTCTCCTTTCTTCCAAGTAAAAATCAAAGGTCTGTTGAGGTTCTGTGACCATATTTTCTCCCTCTTTGTGTGTATGTATGTGCATGTGCATGTGTGTCTATTTGAGACAGGGACTCACTATGTACTCCAGGCTGGCCTTGAAGTCATGATCCTCCTGCCTCAGGCTCCCCCCAAGTGCTGGGGTTTTAGGAGTATGTTGCTGCACTGGCTACCTCTTTTTAAATTGTATTGCTCATTGTGGATGCTTTTCTGTATTCCTACAATGATATTCTAACATACTCTTGACTTGTGAATTCTTGGGCTCTTCCATAATCCAGATCACCATTTCTTCTTTGATCTGATAGAATATGTCTTAGAAATTGACTGGCACCATGTCTTTAGTTTTGCTCCCATAGTTCCTTCACTTTGAGCAGTTCTGTGGGCTCACTTTGGGGGCTGCTGACCATATTTCCAAGATGATGAAACAGAGTTTGATTCACAGAATTGGCTCCATGAACCAGTAAACACAGCTCTGTTTTGTGGCCCAGACCATTCCCACTCAAACAGAAGTCCATGCTGTTCTGATGCAGTCCCAGGGGTTTCAATGCCATGGGTAAGCTGATGACTTTGACAGTCATGTCTGTGTATTTCTTCTCTGATCTCCACACCCATCAATCCACTTGCCTATGAAGTTCCCCACTTGGATGATATTTAAAATACCCCAAGTGAAATTTAACTGCCCCCAAACAAACCCCTGAACTTCCTCCCCAAAGTGCTTCTCCACTTATGCTTTTCTGCCTCAGTAAATGGCAGATACATAATTCCAGCTGCTTGGGTCAAAAAATCTTGGCCTGTCAGCAAACCCTACTGGCTTAACCTTCAAATAAAGTCACACACTGCATAATGCCATGTTGGTCAGTGATGGATCATATGTACAATGTGTCCCATACAGACCTGGTGTGTAGTAGGCTATAGCTGCTATAGATAGGTTGTGTTCCTTGTGTTCACGTGACCTAACGATGCACTTTCCAGAATATGTCCCTGATGTTCAGTGATGCTCGACTGTGCATCCAGTCCCACTCATTCTCCACACAGTGCCTGTCACCTCCATTGTCCATCAGTTATGGCCTTCCTGGATGACTGCCATGGCCTCCTGATCTTCTTGCTTCCTATTGTTGTCCTACTAGTTTATTCTTCAGGTAACAGCTAGAGTAATTCTCTTAAACTCGATCATACCACCCACACTCAAAATCTCACTTCAGAGTAAATGCCAGTGACCTTACAAATGGGCTCTGGACTTACTCAACCCATCTCTCCTGATCCCCCTTCACTCCGGGACTTCACTGCCCCCTCCTCTCTGCCTTCTCCATTCTTCCCAGCTACAGTGGCTGCTGTGCAGTCCTCAGGTACTTCTGCTTTCATTTGGGTCCTGGTGGTGACTTTTTTGCTTGTCTGACATGCTTTTTCCCCAGGTGACTCTATGGCTCTCAACCTCATGATGGTGTGTCTTTCTTCAAATGTCATCTTCTCAGGAAGTCCTCCCTTAATTATCCTATTTGAAGTTGCAATGCTTACCACTTAAGAAGCACTCTCTAGTCTTCTTCCATACTTTGTCTTTGCATCACTTATAGCTCTAGCACTGCTATCTACTTATTATCTATCTCCTTCTGTAGAATGTAAATGGCACAAAGGAAAAGATGTCTATTTTGTTCATTGCTGTATCCTTAGTGACTATTATAGCAGTTCCTGACATACAGTAGGTACTGGATAATACCTGTTTAATGAATAAATATACTTAGACTCAGGTTGACAAACTGTACCATGCAGTAGCTGGAAAGTGGGTTTGGAATTAGACAGACTGGTTCGAACACTGTCCTTATCACTTTCTAATTGTATAGCCCTGGAAAAGTCACATTAAGTCTGTTTTCTCCTATGTAAAATGTGGATCACAACCTTTGGCCTACAGGATTGTTGTAGGATGAGAGAAGATACATTCAATCAGGTAGGATAAAGAGCATTCAACAGGAGGAAGTTAACATGATTTTTTTAATCAAGGTGGGCATGTGATTGCTGTGAGCCAAAGCCTGGTAAACCCCTACCCACACAGTGGCCCAGTGTCACTGGAGGAAACTTGGAGTGGCCATTGTTGACCTATTGTACACATATTATAGGCAAATTAACTTTTGAATGTGTTTTAAGGATTAAAATATTGAACTCTGCAGAGATGAAACATCATGGAAACCAAAAAGCAAACAAGTACCCTATCCACCTTTATCAGAAGGAATAAATGTCCCTTTTATAACTCTGTTACAAATCTTCCTGCTAGTCTTTGACCCAGAAAATAAAGCCCACAATGGAATTCATTTTCAGATGTTTTTTGGAAGAATAAACTCTTTGTTTTCTGAGCATGTCAAGCTCAGAGCCACAATCTCTATCTAACATTCAGACAGAATAAACACACAGCTTAAGTATCTATTTTGTTCTAATCAAAGGTCCCAGTGCTTCCTGCCACAATCTCAGGAGCATCGCTACCATCTTGTGTTTGGATTTCCTCATTTCTGCACAGGCAATGACATCCTTGTGGCAATATGCAATGTCAGCGAAAAGGCCAAATTAAAAGGCGAGAAAGGCTATTTTCAACTAAGAAGTTGTTATTTAGAATAAAGGGCAGCTTTCCTGACATAACTATGTTGAAAAGCACCCTTTCCCCTATTTTATAAAGGAGGATTTAAAAAATTGATCAGTTTCAGTGTTTGAAGAGTTCATGAACATACAATCTCAGCACATTTCCTACTTAAAAAAAAAATAAATTTATTTTATTTTAATTTTTATTTTTTTGGTACTGGGGATCGAACTTGGGTCCTTGCGCTTGCGAGGCAGGCGGCGGAACCACTGAGCTAAATCCCCAGCGTACATTTCCTACTTTTATGATTCACGGAAGACAAAGCTCTCAGCACATTTCATATTGCATCCCTTTATTGTCCACACCATGAGGTTATCGGGTGCCAGTGACATCATCTCCCCAACATACATAAAGTCACATCACAGCATCTTCATTTTGAAACTCAAGACTCCTGGGCTTGGTTGTACTCAGATAGCAAAATCATATAAATCATCATTTGGTCTTTTTCCTAATGAGTCTGTTTAGGAAGAATAACGACTGACCTTGCTTCACTGCTCATTTTGTACTCACATTCAGAGTTAGACAAGAAACAACTAATATTACTCATCTAGCCTGCAAAATATCATTGAAAATAAGGTATTTGTCAAAAACATCATCCTTGGGTATGATCTACATCATTACAAAAGTCCTGTGGCTGCCCTGCCCATGTATTTTAGGGTGGAGCTTCTGTCAGCAATATTGTTATTTTGGACTAGATAGTTCTTGGGGGCAGGGGAGCTGCTGTCCTGTCCACTATAAGCTGCTTAGAGGCATCCCAGGCCTCTATTCACTACTGTACATTCCAATAGCATCTCCCCAGTTGTGACGACCAAAAATGTCTGCACACATACCAAGTGTGGGATTACACCTCTAATCCCACTTCTGAGGTAGGAGGATCGAAAGTTTCAGGCCAACCTGAGCAGTTTAGTGAAACTCTGTCTCAGAAAGAAAAATTTTACTCTATTCTTCATGCTGACTTCTTTGCATATGCCAGTGGGGGGACAGCTGTTGCTATTAATTGGTTTTTACTATATGCCAATATCTAGTTGGTCTTCATGTTATCAGCATTACTGCAGTTCATTTCTGGAGAACTAGGTGCTAGGCCAATTATACTGCACCCTCCCTTTTCCAAATTAACAGAGGTGTTTGAATCTTGGGACAAAGGCAAAAGCCTATAGGTAGTCCTTCCTAGACTGCAGGATTGGAAATCAGACACTAACTAAAGTGCTCTCCATACTAGCAACAAAGTCTTTCACTTTAATCAACCCTCAATCCTCAGCAAATAATAATAATAAAAAGCAACTAAATATAGTGGGCCCTGAGTTACGACCAGCTTGACATATGAACAACTTGGGTTATAACCAGAATTTTATTATTAATTTATTATATAATTATATTATATAAATTTATTAACTTACAAACAAAGTCTTGAGTTACAACCTGAATGCTGGCTACTTGTGCTTCCAGATTTAACCCTTAAAGAGTTCTGGAAGGAATGCTACAACATTCTTTCCTGTGTGTAGTTAATTGAGAAATCCTCAGCCAATGTCTCTGTAAGGACACTGAGATCTGCCTGGAAAAAAGTGTGGCCTAAAATTATACAGGAGAGAGACTTTGAAACCAATTGACCAATTTGAGTTACAACCATCCCTCAGGAACAAATTGAGTTCCTAAGTCAAGGGTCGACTGTATCATCTCCCAATTCTCCCCATTTCCCCAAAGCTGATCCATGATGTATCTATTAGGAGGAAAATAAAAGCCATACAGTTGAATTATAGAATTATATCAAGTGATAAAGGATGAAACAAATAAAAACCAGATCAATAAGGTGCTTGGCAAGCTCAAAGATGACTTAATAAACAAAATGATCAGTGAGCTTAAAGAATACACTAATAATCTAGTTGAGCTAAAAAAAAAAAAAGATCAATTTAGGAAAGAATTAGAGTCCATGAAAAGGTTCCAAATGGAAATTCAGAAATATAAATATTCCACTGAAAGTGTGGGCAAGCAGAAGTGACCAGTGTGAGGAGACAGTGTCAGAACTAGAAGATAGAGCGAGGTAGGCTATAATATATTCAGAGATATCTTAAAACCAAGAGATTGTGGAAAAAGGACCCAACAGCTGCCACATGGCACAAAGAAGACCAGCCTAAGATTAAATGGAATTAGTGAAAAATAAGATGGCAGGAATGCCATTAAAAAACCTGTTTAGAGAAATCATAACGGAAATCTTTTCAAGTATGAGGAAACCAGTTAACATACAGATAAGTGAGGTATATAGAACCCCATATAGCCATGATGAGAAAAGAACTCCATGACATACCATAGTCAAACTCTCAGAAGTTGAACCCAAGGATAAACATCTTAAAAGGTGTTAAAGGGCTCCTGCTCCCCGCGCCGGGCACGCTGGAGTTAACAGCGCAGTCGGCGGCGCGGAAGGATCTGGAGCGAACGGAGAGCGGTGCTGAGGCCCTTCAGAGAAAAAAATGTCCGCCTGAGGAGACCCACAAGTTCTGTGGGGGGACCGCAAACCGCCCGGAGGAAGGCGGCAGCCGAGCCCGCCCGCGCGCGGCCCGAGGGAACTTTCGCCAGAGGCTGGACCTGAGAGAAGTGGCCGAAGACGAAGCCCCAACAAGAGCGCTTGGCCGCGATACGGGATACGGACCGACAAGGAGCTGAGCGACCAGCTGGACTTCAGTGCGATGTTTCCCCCACCTGTTAATAGTGGGGGGAAAAATAGTGGGAAAACAAGACCAACCACACTGGGAAGCACAGTTCAGTGGATCAGGCAATGCTGCGCTCCTGTTTCTTTAGCAAAAGGTATTTCCAAAGGATAACAACAACAACAACAACAACAACAACAACAAAGACAAAGCAAACTACATTTCAAGAACAATTACATATAGTCAGGGCCATTGTGGTGGGGGAAAAAACCTGCTCAGGAATCTAAAAGCTTGATTATTATTATTATTTTGGTAGGATTTGGGCTGGAGCCTATCAGTTATGTGAAGGGGTTAGAGTTAAATTCTCAGCTTGGTGTGCTGGTGCATGCCTGTAATCCCAGCACTTTGGGAGAACGAATCAGGAGGATCACAAGTACCTGGGCAACTTAACAAGACACTGTCTTAAAAGAAAATAGGATGGGCTGGCCCATAGCTCAGTGGCAGAGTACCAACATTTCCACCAAAAAAATCTGAATACACATCAAGATGAAACATCTAAATAAATAATCAACAGAAGATTGAACCTGGAGGCCATTAAGCTAAACGAAATACATCAAGCACAAAAAGATAAATACCATGCAATCTCACATATATATGGAATCTAAAGAAGTTGAACCCAAAGAAGCTGAATAGAATAGTAGGTTACCAGGGACTGGGATGGAGAAGGAATAGAGATTGGTAAAATGTTGGTTAAAGGATACAGTTTCCTTTGTTGTACAACATAGTAACTATATGTTAATATCAACGTGTTGCATATTTAAAAATTGCCAAGAAAGTAGATAATTACTTTTGCCACAAAGAATGTTAACTATGTGAGGTTATGCATATGCTACTTAGCTTGACTAGCCATACCATAGTGTGTATATATTTGAAAACATCAAGTTGTTCACGGTAAATATATACAATTTTTATATCAGCTTTTAAAAATAAAATTTATTCCCCCCCTCCAAAAAAAAAAGGTGTTAAAGAAAAGCAACAAATCACTTATAAAGGTCAATCCACTAGAATTACGGTAGACTTCTCAACACAAACCTTCAAGGCCAGGAGAGCTTGGAATGAAGTGGTTCAAGCCCTAAAAGAAAACAACTCCAACTCAGACTAATATACTCTGCAAAACTACCTTTCAAAATTGATGGAGAAATAAAGTTTTTTTTTCCTCATGACAAAAAGAACCTTGGAAAATTCATGAACATCAAACCAGTACTCCAAAAATTCTTAAGGACATTCTTGACAATGAAGCAAACAATGTCAAAGTCTACTGAAATGAATATATCAGGTTGGGTGAGCGGTTAAGCAGAGGGGGAAAGAAGGAATCAGCAACAGGAAAATAATCCAATAAAGGAATAAGTCAATACCTTTCAGTAACAACTCTCAATGTGATTGGTCTCAACTACCCAGTCAAAACACACAGATTGGCAAATGGATCAATGGATCAAAAAAACAAGACCCAATGGTATGTTGCACATAAGAAACACATTTAATTCAAAAAGAAATTCATAAACTAAAAATCAGTGGATGGAAGACAAATATTTCAAAAAGAACCCACAAGCAGAAGTAGCTATCCTATTTTCAGACAAAGTGAATTTCAAGCCAAAACTGATCAAAAGAGGCAAAGGTCACTACATATTGGTTAAGGAAACAATTCAATAGGAAGAGATAACAATTATAAATATGTATGCACCAAATACTGGTACACCGAAACAGTGAGACAGATCTTTTGCAAATGGGAAAGGGAACAAGAGGAGGGAGGAGGGGCAAGGGGTACATAAAAAGAATTAAAGATGTGTTATGCGTATATGTACCAACTCCCCACAATAATTGATTATGTACTGAAAACTTGTATTAATAAAAATAAAAATTAAAAAAGGAAGATAAAAACCCCAAGTAATCCAGTTATAGGCAATGAAGTCAAGGCAGTAGTAAAAAAATCTATCCTCTAAGAAAAGCCCAGGACTCAGTAGATTCACCACTGAACTCTACAAGAACTTTAGGGAAGACCTAATGCCAATACTCCTCAAACTCTAATGAAATTGAAAGAGAAGGAATGCTACCAAAGTCATTCCTGGAAAAAAGCATTACCTTGATTCCAAACCCGGAGGACACTCAGTCATCCCCTCCACTGGCTTTCCTTCCTTCCAACCATAATCTCTCCCTTCTTCAACTGTCTTGATAGGGTCACTGACAACTATGGACTTGCATACAGATTCCTGTTTCCTGTCCAGCCCTAGGGGAACCTAGGGGAACCTAGGGGCCAGTAATCTGCCAAGTTGGGAGGGGCACCTACAAGCCAGATCTGGGGTTGGCCCTGGCTCTCCAATTCACTGAGGGCTAAGGGTGGCCCTGGTGATTAATTAGTTAAGACCTTGTTTTCTTATATGTACAATACAGCTGTAGTGACACTTACATTCTTATGGATTAAATAAGATAATGCAATAGTTTAATATGTATTAACATATCATGTAGCTATAAATGATCAATAAGTATTAATTTTTATTATTGGCCGAGGAATCATGAGATTTGTTATCCCAGCTTTATCACTTCCTCATTTTCTCCTTTGAAGTAGATAAGTGGAATACGGGCAAAGCAGAGAAAATTTTGACATACCTCTCATTCTGCCCTCCCCTCACAAACCTTCCACGTGATACCGATTTCGTTTGGCCCATATACAATTTGTTGAAATTCAGAGGTTTTCTTTAGCATTAAACCCTCACTTTAGTACATATGGCTCCTAGTGTCTGAATATTTCTGTTGGGAATTATATAGCTTACTGTACACTTTCAACGTAAGAAAATAATTCATTCAGGAAATATACGTGGGTACCCTCACAGTAATGCCTGTCAAAGCACACTGAATACCTATCTTTGTGGACCTTCAGGTCTGGCACCACTCACCATAAAATGGGACCAGTGGCTTAACACTTTGTGGAGTTGCAAACTTGCTTCAGTGATGGCTCATAGAAGCCCAGGGAGGGGGGTGCCCATGGAGCACAACTGAAATACCTGCCCTGACCCTGCAGACCATGGAGGAAAGGAGCAAGTCTCAGGGAAGCAGGTGGAGGGTTATGTATCACACAAAGCCAGGGGAACTAGTAGAATGCTGTGCTCCTTGAGCCCAGGAAGCACACCACTCATCAGTGTCACCAGGAATGTGCTGGCAGGAGGGATGCGAGTCTCCAGGTGTAGTGGTTGCTTGGGGATCATGGAGGAAAGGTGGCCCCACTTTGGGCTTCCTGACATTGGCAGGAAGGAGGATGGGCCTGGAGCAACTCCATTCTCAAGCAAAGGCAGATGGGGGTCTTCACCTCCTGCCAATCCTACCCCCACCCCTTTTTCTCCTTTGCAGTCAGGACCCCCAAACCTGCTTTTGCTCAGACTGTGACTGAGCACTTGCTTCCTGAAGGACCCAAGTCAGTGAATTTCTAAACATGTTTTTTATACTCAATTTTAAATTTTTTGTTCCTCCATACTAGGACCTATTTTCCCTTTTCTGCAGTGGTTACAATAAGGTTTCCTGAAGATTATCATACAGCTGTAGCAAAGAGGAAAAACAGAAGGCTGGCTAGTATCTCCAGGGAAGACATCCAAAGACAAAGACACCAAGACCGTCAAAGCAGGCTATCAGCAGTCAGAATGAAAAAAAGGGCTTTGTTATTTTCAAGGCCTGTGGCCACTTATGAGATCCACCACAACCTTCTTCCACACGTATCTGACATCCACAATCAGGTGGAAGGCAGGAAAGCAAAAAATGTAAGGTTTGGTGTCAAGGCCACATAGCCCAGGGAGGGTGAGATATTTGTACCTAACAATCCCCCCACCCCCTCCGCCTTTTACTTTTTTTCTTTTGCCAAGGTAACTTCAGGTGTGGGCCCAAATTGGTTTAGTCTGAATTGTTCATTTTAGTTCAGTTTAAAATGCTCCATCATGAACATACACTCTGCACACGGTTCTGTGAAGAGGGCCATCTCTACACCAGGACAGCTCAAGACAGACCTACATGACTAAAGGACAGAGCAGGGAATTTGTTTCATTAATGCTCTCCCGTGAGCCATCCCCACCTTCAGCTGTGCCTGACACCTTTCAGCGATGCACGGACAGGTACAGAGGTGCCAGCCTCTTCCCTTCACTAGGACCTAAGTTATTTGAGGGTACGATCTGTGGTGCGGCTCCGTTATCTCCATAGCATGGTGCAGTATGGTTTTAATATGGTGCCTTGCACATAGTACACATGAACCAAATGCTGTAAGCAAATAGACAGTACAAGTGTGGCAGACATCAAGCTCATGAGGTCATCAGCAGGGTCAATGGAGTAGAGCTTTTTTTTCTTTCCCAGTACTGAGGGTCAAACCCATAGCCTTCTCAATGAGCTATAACCTCAGACCAAACTTTGAAACAAAACAAAACCCCCCCAAAAAACCCTTTGAGACAAGTTCTTGCTAAATAGCTAAGTTGCCTAGGTGAGGCTCAAACTTGTGGTCCTCCTGCCTCACTGCCCCATTGGGAAGCAAAGCTTTTAAAAGGGGGAAAAAGATTATAGTTGATGACATTGTGCAGCAGAAGGGAAAGCTGAAAGCCAAATTCTTAAGGTCCAATGAACAATCAACTAGCCAGGAAGAATACATACCCTTTCAAAGTGACACAGGAAAGAGTGAGATAGCAGTTTGACTGATGACAGGAAAAAAGTTTACTTTTTTTAAGGGATGTTTTTGTTTTGTTTTGTTTTTAAATCAGACTGTGGACTTGAAAGAAGAAATGGGTAGAGAGGATGCCAGATAGGAATAAAATTTTTCATTGTTTTGTAATAAGCAGGCAGGTATGGAGTCAAGTCCTAAATGAAGAGAAATGGTGGGGATTGGCACTGTTAAAAAAAAAAGAGACTGAGGCTGTGTCATGAGGCCCAGATCTTCCTGATGAAGTGGGAGGCAGGGTATACCTACCTGCTCATAGTTGAAGGCAAGGGTCCCAGGCTCAGGCAGAGTAGCAAAGCTACTGAGGTAAAAATGAGTCATTTATCGATAAGTGGAACGATGGTTAAATTGCAGATGAATTTAGCATAATATTATACATTTGTATACCAACACTTAGTAAGTCTGAAGCAAACAGAAAGAAAACAAATGGCATTGTATTAGTTACTGGTCAGGTGGCCCTGCAAAGTACCAAAAAAATTGGGTGGCTTAAAAGAACAACAGTTCTGGAGGCTAAAAGTCAGAAATCACAGTCGATAGGACAATGCTCTGTCTGAAGACTCTAGGGGAGAAGCTTTTAGCTTCTGGTGTTAGATGGCAAGCCTGATGTCGCTTAGCTTGTGGACACTCCCCTCCAGTCACAAGGTCATCCGTTGCCTGTATCTTCATAATGTCTTCCTTCTGTGTCCCCACATTTCCCCATTTAAGGAATACCAGTCATGCCGGATTAGCACTAACTCTAGTGTTCTCAATTTTATTACTTCAACAAGAGATCTTTCCAACTGAGGTCAGCTTCTAAGGCACTGGGGCTTCAAAATCCCTCTTTTAGGGAATACAATTCAACCCATGCCAGGTAGGTCTAAGGATGTAGGTCCAAGGACAACAAATGCACCTAGATGAAGGGAGAGAGAAATGAAAGATGCCAATGAGAAGATCAGTGGGATGGCTAACCCTGGGGTCTGGGTGAGGAAGGAAGCAAAGAGGGTCTGAATTCTGGAGATCAGAGTTGGAGTGACAGGGTAAGGGTGATGGGTTTGCAGGTCAAGAGTCATGGGGATGGTTCAGCAGGGTTCATGGTACAAGAGAAGACTGGAGGATGGTGTTTTTGGGTCCAGACTTTCCATTGGTGCTACAAGGCTGGAAGTCTGGCCGTGACTCTGGCAGGTCAGCTAGCAGCAGAGGAATTCCCCAGCAGTCAGGGTGCTGACACCAGCTTCTCCACTGCATGGAAGAAGTACAGAGGCAATGTTAGGTAATGGGATGGAAGATGACTGCAGTGATAGGTCACAGTCCCCAAAGAAGGTGGGGGAGAATCCCATAGCTTAGGAACCAGGAGCTTGGGAGAGGGTAACAGAACTGGAGGAGAAATACTCCAAGAGTTGCTGAGAGCGATGGTGGCACAAGTGTGGAAGGAATCTGAGCAGTGGGGTCAGGTAAGCACCTGTTGAGGCAGAGACACAGTGGCAAAAGGGCCTCTTTTGTTGAGGACTTGGAATAAAATGTAATAGGGTCACAGGGGGACTGTTATGACATTTCTAGATGTCCTCCTATAGCCTCATGTGGTCATAACCCTGCTCTTGATAAACCAAAATGTCAGCAATGACCTTGGTCAGGACCCTCTGCCTAAGCCAGAGTCAGCACTGACACAGCCTGCAGGTACAGACAGATGGCGGGCAGGGAAGAGGCAGCCAGTGCAGGGGAGGTACTTTGCTTCATGTCCTTCTTCACAACATGGGGCTGCTTACGGTGCTGACACACAGTAAGTCCTCAACAAATGTGAGTGGTGATTGTTAGAAATGTGTTGTTCAGAATCACAGTAATGATAACAGTGGTGAGACTCATTCTTTCTCCCTCTTTCTCCTAAAGATAAACATCCTGGGATTATTTCAGTGTGTTCTTTATTTTCTCAGATTCTTGATAAAAGCACAATCTTGAATAAAAGCACACCACTGTATTTAAAGGCAACATTACATGGCAAGCAAAAGCTGCCTCCCCGATCCTTTCCCAGAAGGAAACCTCAGGAAGGAGTTCCCCACCTCCTGGCAGTTTGACAGTTATTCACATCAGCTACGCATTTGAAGCTCAATCCCATCTCTCATTTTCACCAACTTCTTTCACTGAAAGGTGTGTTCACAAGTTGTGTGTGTGTGTCTATATGTACACAAAAGGCCACTGGAGGGAGTAGCAATGATGCTCTGGAAAAGTGACCCCAACATGATGAAGCAGCCATAGCAAGAGGGTTTCACAGCGGGAGCCAGAATTCTCCTCCGGAGCCTGTACATTCTAACAATGTCACTGGGGTTGCTGAAAATTTGAAATCCAGTGGGGTCCTGGTCTTGAGGTCGCTCTTGTCGTGGGCTTGCCCCCAAGCAGAATCACAGGGGCAATCCATGGTGGGAAGGAGGATGTGGGAATGTGGGAATACTATGGCCAGCTGGCAGGGAGGCTTCACTAGTGAGGGGACTGAGACACAGGGCGTCAGACCTGCAGTTCCCTGGGGCCCTACATGGCTGGGCTGGGGACAGGTACAACATTCAAAAGCCTGTGCTTCTCCTGCCATTCTCACCAGGTGCTGGGAGCTTTCCATGCTCACAGTTGATTCCTATGTCAAGCATGTGGCTGGGAGCCTCAAGAGTCCCCTGTAAAGGTAATTAGCTGGTGGCTTCGATCCAACCCCTTGCCACTTGCCTAGCTCCCCATCCCTTCTTGGCATCTGGATGGGCAGTCCCAGCATCTTGATCTGTAGCACAGTGAGGCTTTTAGACCACATGTGCCTGTCTAAAGAAAAGCCAGAGAGAAGAGGTTGAGGCTCCACCTGTCCCTTCTGAACACCGCAGTGGCCTTGGGAGGTCCTTGTGCAGGCCTGGCCTGGGCATGTTAGGCTGCTGCCTCAGATGCTTTCCGGGCCTGGTACTCCTGCTTCGCTTTCTCCCTTTGCTCCTGCTCCTTCTGCATCAACTGCACCAGCTCCAAGTGCCACTCCTGCAGTTTTTGCTCATAGGTAGCGAGGTCCTCAGGCTCACACGTGGGGAGCTTTTCCTTGACAAGATGGGTGGTCAGAGTCAAAAGGCTTTCTGACTCAACTCTGCCAAGAGCCTGCAGCTTAGACTGACAGACCTGTTGGAAATGAAGGAGAGAGAAGGAGAAAGAAGAGGAGAGGGAGAGAGAAAGGGGGGAGGGGGTTGAGCAGAAAAGAGAAGCAAGTTAGTCACTTGCAAAACAGCCCACTTTGCTTGCAGGAAAAGTTCTTTGTTGGGACGCTGTCACATGGCTATTCATCCAGGCTCTGCTCCCTTCTGTCATTTCTCTCCTCAGCTTAGAAGTTTGCCTAAGATGGCTGACATGTGATTTCTCCCCACTGACTCACAAATGGTAAATGGAACTCCATATGCTAGGACTTCTTGTCTTGTTTTAAAACCACAAAGATGGCACAGGTGTATCACATGAATGTTTCCACACTGACCTATTCCAATCGAAGCAGCCAATTCCACACACCAGAATTCTAGGATGCAAACAAAATGGCAGAGACATCTGATAAACTGGAGTTGGCCTGTTCTTATCTTTTCCTTCAAATCACCATGCTAAATGTTTGCCCTGCCAGTGGTCCTTTCAACAGATGGAAATCATTTAAGGATTTCTCACTAATGGCATGCTAAACAAGTCCCAGGAGCACCCGCACTATTAGAAGCGTCCATCTACTGTGGGCCCCTGTAGGCAGCCTTTCCATCCTGCCTGCTTAAAGCTTCATCCCAGTGGCAGCTTAGTTTGGTCAGTGATGTATCCTGAAGAAGTAAAGTATTAAAAAAGTTAACCTACTTAAGTGCTTCAAGACGTAGATCATCAGAACAGCCACTGACGGTCCCAACTGCTGCTTATACTGCACATTCCCATGTTCTACAAGACAATGCGCTGGCACAAGAGCTGGGCCTGCTCTAGTATTAAAGAGGGTGGGAGGTGGACAAGGTCCATGAGCTCCAACGTACGAACTGGAGGTCTAGTGTGATGTGTCAGTCATACAGTGGGTCCCAAACAACATCTCAGACTAGTACAAATCAAGCAATAGGAAGAAAAGGATATTAACATAAAAATGATTTCTGATACCATTCTCCACATGGTTCGGAGCCAAGGAGACAGCCTGGGTCTCAGAATAAGGTCTCAGCTCTGACTGGGAAACTTGTCCAAATCTCAGTTCAGTTACTTACAGGCAAGTGTTAGCCTTGGCATCATGTGACCCAAGGAAGTTGCCATCCAGAGCTTGTGAGGATAAAGGAAGTGCAAGGGTGTCTAACAGTGACAGGTGGTAAACATTTGCCTCTTCTGCTGATTTCTGCAACATGTAAGTGTGAAAAATGAAGGTTCCATGGCCTGAGAACTTAATGCAGGCACAGGTTTCTATCCTGTGAGATTAAATATATACAAAGTAAGAGAAAGAAGTGATAATTTTTAGGAGTTGGGGAAGCAACCTAGGTCCATGTGAATGTGATGATGAAAATCTGTGGGGCTAAATAATTTTTTTTTAAAATAAGCCTTTCTAAATAAACCTACGAAGTTAAGACAAAGAGGAAAGGATTAGCATGAAAATTCTCAACCTAGTTTTACTACCAAGTCTGTGTACCTTGGGGACATTAATTATCCTTTCTCAGTTTCAAATTAGAAAAAGGTTAAACAATGAGCTTACAGAAGAACTGGGAGAAACAACTGCTTAAAATACAACAGGAAAAGAGGTTTCTCACCTCTGTTTCAATATAATTACTAAATAGATTTAAATGTAATGATCTAACAAAGTTTATATTTCTGTCACAAAATGATAAAATGTCTGCTAGCAAAGGTGAGAAAGTCTTCTGTTCTCTATGAAGAATCCCACTGAGGCAGCACTTTTCTCTCTGCACTAAATGAATGAGAAGCAAGGCAAGGAGGAGGCCGAGAGTTTAAACACTGAACGCTCTTCCTTTTTCCTGTTGCTGATCACAGGCATTTGGGATGTACAGAGTTGAAAGCTACCAAAGACAGCCTGTGCTTAGGGCTGTTTACACAGCCACGTGGTACAGGAGAACATTTCTAATGGCCCCAGTGACCAGCACAAAACTGCCAAAAACGAGCAACAAAAGATGCCTGCCTCTCTTCTTATGTGCTCAAATGTGGCTCTGTAATGTGGAACTGGGTTTCTGACCCAGCACACTCAGTGCAATATGGGGACCAGGCACTGTAACCCCATGGCAGGAGCCAGGTCACAGCAAGGAGGAGGCAAGCTATTATCCATCTATCAGGTACCCATCCTTGATAAGGGGATAATGACATGCTGCCTTGCTGAGCAAAACTGTGAACGATTAGCTCAAGTACAAAAAGAAGCATAAAAATTTCATTGGTTTCCTTTAAGACCACTTCCCATGTGAAGCAATAAAAATGTAATTTTTGATTTCAGTTTTTAATGCCCCTTTGTGTGTGACAGCAAGGCATGAACACTGAGAAGACTGCTTGTCCATCACCACAGTAGAGGAGCATGTTTTATGCACAGCTGAGAGAGACTCAATTTCTGCTCACCTGAAAGCGCTCCAGGTACTGGGGAAGCTTGGACTCTTCTGGTTCCTCTATGTCTAGCCGCTCCACCACATTATCTGAGGCCAGGTTGTCTCCATCTTCTGGGGGAGGTTTCTCTGAAGCCCCCTCAGTTGGAGAAGTCAGAGTCTTCAGTACACTGTCCAGCACATCGAGCTGTGGAGCAGAAAGACTCAGGAATTACATATGGTGTGGTCTTGACAGCATACAGTATTGTGAAGAGAGGCTGGGAAGCTGAGAGCAAGGGAAAAAGGGGTCTAAAGAACTATAAGTAGTTTTCTCCTGTAATAAAATTGCAAGAAATAGCTGGGGAGGTGGCTCAGTGGCACAGTGCTTGCCTAGCTTGCATGAGACCCTGGGTTTGATCCCAGTACCACTAAAAAAAAAAAGTTAGGAAACACAGAACAAAGCAAGCGGGACAAAGAGGGAACCCTCTCACAGTCAGGGTTATTTGTGTGCATGAAATCAATACAGGGTATCCAAGGTTTGCTTTTAATTAGCTTTGTAGGAACCCAAGAATTATGCTTATGGGTGATCAAGGACCTCCTCATTCCATATATTTCTTGGCGTCAATTTGGGATTGGGACAAAGGGAAAGAAAGACCATCACAGACCACAGCCAGGCTGAATGTACACTAAAGCTGCTGGATACAGGCGAGGGCCTCCATCAGAGAAAGATCTGAGCTCACAGTATATCTATAAATTATCAGCCTAATCCACATAAGCTGCAAGCAAAGGTCAGCAATACATACATGAAATTCACTTTTAATGAGGTGATTTCTGTGACTTAAATACTAAGTAAGTTAAAAAACAGAGAGTTTCCTTTTGTCTTATCCCTCTCCCCCTCTGCTTCTACTTGGGGCACACCTCCCTTAGCCCAGGGAGTGCCGAGTCATCAGAGGAGAGATAGAAACAACATAAGACCAGCAAAAACACCTGCTGGATATCGACTAGTCCTGTCCATGTCACATCAAAGCAAATATCCAAAAAGTACACCAAGGCCTTTTACTACTGCTAATACATGACACCTAAACTGGGTACATATCACATTCCTGCTGACATGTGAATAACATCCCCATAGATTAGAATAAAAAGAATACAAATTTGGAAAGAATATTTACTTAGCAAAGAATTTATGTGTGATTTTTGACTTCAATCAACAGCACTGATTATAGCAGGCTTAAAATATATATTTAGAAATGTGGGAGTTTTGTTATACATGTCTGGGAAAGAATGTAACAAAACACTAGGTGTTAGTATGAGGTGCCAGTGCAGGCATCAGACCTGTATCTCTCCTGACTGAAATAAAGGCAAGGGCTGAACCTTAAAGACCAGGGTCCAGACAAAACAAGTAAAGAGCTTCACAGTGACCTTTCTCCCAGGCAAGGAGACAGCCACTGTCCTATTCTCACCCTGGGTAGAAAAGCTGCTTGGCCAGGCACAGACACTGGCTACCTGCAGGGCGTAGGACCTGTTATTTCCGAGTCCAAGCTAAGTCTAGTGACTTCATAGTGTCAAGGATCTTAAGTGACTCAGGGAGATGAACTCTGAGGCTGCTGGGGGGACAGTGCTTGAGACTGGGCAAAGCAAACACCCGAGAGCTTTGAAAGAAACACCAATTCAGATTTTAGTATCTCATACTCCCCACGGAATGGCTTAATGGAAGGAAAGTAAGATGGCATCACCACCCTCAGTCCCCAGATTCATTTTTTTTTTTTGGTACTGGAGGATCAAACTCAGGACCTTGCGCTTTTGAGGCAGGGGCTGGAACCACTGAGCTAAATCCCTGACCCCCAGATTCATTTCTTGAGAGCTTTTATAGGGGAAAAAAGTTTCTGTGTAATTTCTCAGGACTGCATAAGGGTACAGAAGTGCCAAAAATATTTAACATGAAATCTTATCCTCTCTTAAGTTCCCACTGAGATTTTTTGGGAGGGTGGGTTAATTTTATTTTCTAGTGCTTTTTTGTCAGTAGGATTGAGTATGTGCTTTTTCATTCCTACTCAACTGGATAAGTTCCTATTTTATACAAATATAAAAAGTAGGGATAGGAGAAAGACAATGAAAACAAATCCAGGCCAGGGATGTAGCTCAGTGGTGCGACACCTGCCTGGCAAGTGCAAGGTCCTGAGTTTGATTCCCCGCTAATGCGGGTCGGGGGAGGGTGGAGTTGGATGACAAAAAGTACAGACTTCCATTTAAAAACACAGAGGGAAATCCACTGCCTGCCTTGCAAGCACAAAGTCACAAGTTTGATCCCCAGTACCCCCCAAAATAAATAAATAAAAATACATAGGGAAAGATAGAATTGCAAAAGTAGATAATATGTTTGAACATTCTGAAAACAAATCAAAACTCAACTTATCATGAGGAATAGAGATGGCTGAACCTGGGTAAATGAAGGCTGAGGG
Organism: Heterocephalus glaber; assembly: GCF_053883595.1. NCBI lineage: Eukaryota > Metazoa > Chordata > Mammalia > Rodentia > Bathyergidae > Heterocephalus > Heterocephalus glaber. The sequence goes on along the minus strand of NW_028258471.1, from coordinate 2,257,775 downwards.
ACATACCGCTTCTCTACACAGCTTTAAGTCCTCTGGGGAGGAGGCCACCTTCTCCATCACTTGAAGGGCTCGGTCAAGGTAGCCTGGTTTCCACATGAGAGGCATGTTATGGTACACAGCCCGAAGTCCGTGCTGCAATTCCACCTTTCCTGTGGCCAGAAAGAACAATGAAGAATGCTCAGTCATGTCTTTCCACTACATCTGAGACTAAGGATTGAAGGTACCAGGTCTGGCTATTAGAGAAACACAGGATCATTTCAAATCTGCACCAGGAGCCTCATCTTCATTTAGTGACCTGGTGACATTTTAGAGAAATGAGGAATGTGGCAAAATTTAGCCAGGTGTGGTGGTGCAGGCCTGTAATCCCAGCACTGTGGGAGGCTGAGGCAGGAGGATCACAAGTTCAAGCCCAGCCTGGGCAATTTAACAACTAAATGAGACCCCTTTCCAAAATAAAAAATAAAAAGAGGCCTTGGGTTCAATTTCCAGTACTGTATTGAAAAAAACAACAACAAAAAATACCAAAGTAGTAAAACTCACCATGTACATTTTATAATACAAATTTGTGTGACTTTATTTTTCCTCTTTTTCATTTGGGCTGGCAGAGACTTTTGTAAGGCTACCTGAATGATTGGCCTGTGGGAAATTTGGAGAGGATGCCATATCTGCCTCTATGAAGGGCTCCCTTTAAAATAGAAGTCAATGGAAATACTATTTTTGTTTCACACTAAAACCTTTCCCAGAAAAATAAATTCTACAACTTAGCTACAAGGAAAACTTTGTTGATATCTGACAAGTTTCCCTTGCCAGGAAATCTTTGACATTGTTTAAAAGGCACCAAAACAACCAGTCTATGCTCTTTATGAAAAAAGAAATCTCATTTTCCTTCTCTTTCCTTTACTTTAGCTTTGTAAGAGTCCCGGCAATCCTTCTGGATCTTAGGATGTGAGTGTTTCCCTTGGTGCCTCAAATCATCCAAACTGGGGCTCAGGCTGGGGATGTGGACAGCGGGTCCTCTGCTCCTGCAGGGACAGTGCTGATTGAATGCTGTGGCAGAAAGCTGCTCTGCACCAATGACCAAAGTCACCTTGAGTTGCCAGGTCTTAAATGCACCTTCACTTAGCTTTCCTGGGAAGGAGGATTTGGGAAAGCTACAGTAGGATACAAATAGACAAAGCTCATCAGGCAACAGCTAATTTTAGACCTTTAAGGTGCTTGGGGTTACAGGGCAGTCACTGTGGGCCACTGCTTCTACCAGGGTTGAGTGAGGCCATACAGTGTGTGACACAATGACAGCAAAGAGCATTTGATCTGTTGGCTGCCAGTCACAAAGGGCCAGGGCCTCTGTTCATAAACAAAAGCAAAGTACACTTTCCTAGCCCAGTAGTCCATGCAGTATGGCAGTCCTGAATGCTGATCTGAACATAAAGGAAAACACATGTAAATCAATATCAAAAGTTGGTGGTAAATAAGGAAAACATGATTTTTTAATCATCAACTCTTGTTAGTTTAACAGCTACTCTAATAAATTCTGAAAAACCTTGTTCTCAGTTAGTTTATAACTGAATCAGCATCCGAGAATGCCATATTACATTTTGTAAGCAAAGATCAACTTCAAAAGCACTCAGATTGCTATAACTTCGGTTTCAAAAAACAAAGAGAAGCAATGAATTATCAAGAGAAGGTGCTTTCCCAGAGGCCTAACTTTGTAAGAGAGCACAGAAGACTAATGAAATAACATGCATTTAATAAGTCTCTGTGAAACAGAACACATTTAACACACATTTAGGCTGCATGTTATTTGCCCAGATTGCATGTAACCCAGGGGCCGAAGCTGCTCCTCTTGACCTCTCAGTGCCACCAGAGCCCCACAGGTAAGCCATTGTCCCATTTCATCCTGCAGTCACACTGGGGCTGTGGGCCACTCTCTGCTTCTCCCAAAGTGCTATTAGTTATGCTCTTTGAGTTTTTCCTCCCTCCCCTGAAAATAAAACCAAAGATACAAGATCAACTTTAACTCTTAATTCCTTACCTCCCGGACTTCAGGTCTAAAGAAACAGGAAGACCTCTGTTAGTGCTAGGAAAGACTCTCGTGGCTGGCTCTCTGTTCTCTACCCATTCCTCATGTTGAATGCGCTAAACATTATCTACAGCCAGCAGAACCATTTCTCTCCTTGTCGGTGGTGGATTTGGCTTTTAATAATGGTCTTAAAACCACCTGCCTTATGTTATAACTGTGAGGTCTATTTTTATGTCTAAAAGTGAAGGTTGTCAAGGAATTTCACTAGTAAGTTTAAACTGAATTGTAATTTTATTAATAAATAGAAGATGGCACTAATGTATCCATGAAGAACAATATATATAAGGATCTCTTAGCTTACCAAGAAGGGCACAGCCATACAACTGGGAACTCACACCCACTGAGTTCTTCTGTTTTAGGCCCAGAAGTAACAGGGATGCACCAAACTTCCTCTCCTCTTCACGCTACAACAGGAATACACCAGATCACGGTCCAGCTAAGCAACGAGTGATTTGTAACAACACAGAGGAAATGAACTTGCTATGGTATTAAGTAAAAATATCAAAACAACACAGCTATATAAAAATTACAATCCTAATTTTGTAAATAAAGGTATTTATATTTAAAGACAAATACAAAACAAATATTTTCTATGTTAACAAATTTCTGGGCAGAGAACTTATGAATAATTTTGGTTTTCTTCTTTGTATTTTTCATTATTTTCCAAATTTCTGGCAATGAGAAAGAGCTCCTTTTAAAAGCAAAACAAAATTAAAGAGTAGACACTGGATCCGCATTGACTTGAGACAACCAAGGAAGATTCAACAGTCAGCAGCACATTCCCTCACACTGCTATGGCAGAATGGAGGATGCTTTTGAATTCTGAACAGGTCACAATGGTCAGACTTTTCTTTTACAATGTTAAAATAAAGATCACTGTTAAGTTGCTTTCAGATAGATGTATGCTTCTTAAAAACAAATCACAATCAGAAGAGATCATCTCTTTCAATCCACGTGCAAAATTACACTTCAATAAAACTGAAGCCTTCTGAGACATGGGGGGTCAGAAGGGCAAAATCATAAGTGCTGGTAAGCCTGCTGCATGCGCGTAACAGCAGCGACGATGACAGGTACCTCCCTGGAAACCCAGGGCCTCGAGGACAGCCTTGGCAACTTCCTAGACAATGGGAGCTGGGAACTCGGCGGTGCCACAGGAGTACACACACTGGCCAGGGCTGCAGGCTTGAGACACACAACTGAAAGCTCAGACTGCCCTGCACTCAGAGGTCAGGGAGAAAGCAGAGAATACACAAGGTTTGTAGGCTGCAATGTTGCATTAATAGGCACCCAAACCTCTTGACTATGAATAGCCTTTGTGCAATCCATGCACCAGATCGAGGTTTTCCTTAACCTCTGGGTGTGTGTGTGTGGCGGGGGGGAGCAGATACTCTGGGAGAAAAACAAGCCTGTTGGGCAGCACACATAAGTAAAAGGGCTGATAAATAAGGACTAGGCTATTTTATGTTAAAAAGCAAATCTCTCTTAACCTAGGGAAGTTTGATTTTCTCCACATACAATGCTTGAAAAGTGGGCCCAATAAATAATAAATATGGCAGATAGAAAACATTTTTTTCTTCTGTAGACTGAAAGCCAAATAAACAGTAAAATATGTAAACAACAACTATCCTCGATGTGCTAGGGATGAGGCAGGTATGGTGATAGTGACAGGGATAGTGATATAGGTTGAGGGTCTCTAATCTCAAAATTTAAAAGGCAAAAAAATGGAACTTTTTGAGCACTGATATGACATTACGAGTGAAAAATTCTACACCATGAAACTGTTTCAAACATAAAATTATTAAAAACATTTATAAAATTACCTTCCAGCTACATGTATATGGAACACAAGTGAAGTCTGTTTAGACTTGAGTCCCATCCCACTACCTGATTATGCATGTGCAAATATCTCATTATATATAGGCAAATATTCCAAAACCTGAAAAAAACCTGAAATCTGAAAGGCTTCTGGTCCAAAGCATCTCTAAAAAGGGGTACTCAGGTGTTACTTCACCACTGTCCTCAAGGTTTTCCTAATTTATGCATAAGCTCTCCCATTAATATACGGCACTCTCCCTCTCGTGACTCCCCTTCACAGCAAGACATCTCAGAAGAGTTACCTATACTCGCTGTCTCCTTTCTGTACCTCTAAATCACTCCTCAATCCACTCCGATTTGGATTCCTGCTCCACTACTCTACGGAAACTAAGGTTCCAACTTAGAGCCTCTATGCTCTAAATTCAATGGATTTTTTTATTCCCCACCTTACCTTACCCTCTAAGACCTCTCTGTCATGGATTTTGTAGTCCAACACATTCCTGATTTTCCTTTTTACTTATTTTAATTGACATATTTGTACATATTTATGAAGTACAGTAAAATAACTTGATACTTGTATACAATGTTGATTTTCCTTGTTTTTGCTCTCTAGCTCATTTGTAGACATTTACAAATGGATGTATAAATTAATCTCCAAAATTATATCTTCAGCTCCTATCTTTCCTTTAAGTCCCCAATATCTGTTATGAAATCTCTTGACTCTCAAAAGCAACTAAAACTGCAATATCATCTTGAATTTACCTCCAAAATATGTCTGGCATGTACTCTAACTCGAGTACATTCTGGTTGTCAGGCCACAATTATCTCTTGCTCAGACTATGTAGGAATCTCTAAACTGGTCTGACCATAATAGCCATCCCTACCATGAAAACATTCAAAATACCAAGAAAACAGCCTGATGTAAAGTAAGCGACATTTAAATCTCAGTCATTATTGTTATTACTGTTGTCATTCTTAGGATAGAAATAAACAATGACTCAACATCCTAACTTAAGAGCAGAAACTGAAACTTGGCATTTTGGATTTCTAGAACACAAGTGGTCTATCATGACCTTACAAAAATACTTACACAAATGAAATAATCAGTATTGAATACCCTAGGTGATGGTCAAAGTTAGATGCCCATTTGTTTCTTTGATATGCAATGCACACTGAGCTCTCAAAGATTATTAATGATTCATTTCTGGATGTCTGAAACTTGGCTAGCTCAAATTTCAGAATGTGCACAAGGAGCCGGGGTGTAGCTCACTGGTTCAGTGCTTGCCAAGGAAGAAAAGGTCCTGGGTACCACCCCCAGTATGGCAAAACAAAACAAACACCTCCCCAAAACAAAAAAACCAAACCAAACCACCACAACAACAAAAAACCCAACCCAAAATGTGCACAATGTTTTGACTTCAGAGTCTGTCAAGCAGAACACCCAGTTTCTTGGAAATCAGTAACTGAATGTACAGAATGAACACTCCTTCCTGGGTATGCATGGCCACAGAGATGCACATCGGACACCTTCTTTCAGATTCTGAGAGCAACTGCCCCCACCCTCCTGCCTAACTCAGCAGCCACTGCTCACTCTTTCCTAAAGCTCTCAGTACTGCTTCAGGGCAGATTACTTACGCTTAAGTCAGTCTTCTTCGCCAGGCAGTGGTATAAAACATAGAGTGAAAGAAGCTGAGTGGAAGGTACTTCAAATGCTTCTTGCATCATGATCTCAAAAACCACAGACAAAGCATCTGGCAAGAAGATAAAAGTGAAAATGAGCGGAAATTAGTTGTAGATAACATCACCAAATCTCTAACTACAAAAGTGGAGCACAGCAGAAAAATAAACAGAATTAAGAAGCAAAAAATGTGGGTCCTGGTCCTAGTTTTTCTACAAAGTAGGTCTTTCCTAAGCCTCCAGTTTCTATTGAATGTATTGTAATGTACTAAATCAGGTGCTATTACATCAATGTGCCCAAGGATATTAAATAAATCACTTCCCCTTTCCTGGCTCCCAGTATCATCTTCATAGTAGTAAAATACTATTGGCCCTATCTATTTCAAGAGATTTTTGGATAATCCTATAAGATAATACATATGGAAAATTTTTTGTAAATTGTGAAGCAAATTCAAGTCATGATGTCCATTACCCAGGTGAGCTAAGGCCTACAGAAAGAAAGCACATCATTTTCAAGTGTCCCTGACAAACAGGGCCCAGAGGCAGGGCTGAGCTGTCTGCCCTATTCTCTCTTCTGGTGCCTTCTCCCGGTTGAGGCAAAAGAGGACAAATGTTAAAGGAAATCCTAAATCTTCAGCATTATTTCAATGACAGAGAACAGATGAGTAAAAAAGGGATAATAAGGTTCAGTTTAAAAGACTTGAAAGGAAACAAAAATGCTCATTCATAAATTATAAGCCCCGCCTGTAACGTGTAATATACTTGTCTGTACACAAATGGTTAGAGGAGAACAGGCCTTGAGAAGTTCCTAATTTCCCTTGATATTCTACAACATAGCTAGAAGCTAAGAAAATCAAGTTCAAATAATGTCTGTCCTCTGGTTTTCTCTTGTTAAACAATGTTAATATCGGTTTAAAACATAAAGCCCACATCTGTAACAAATACAATGAATGTTTTCAACTGAGTAATTCTGTTAATTTTGTAAATATTCAAAATTATAAAAGTGTCAAGATGATCTGCAGTTGTTCCTAGCCAGCTGGTTTTGCACTTACTGTTATGGGTCTGAAGGAGACCACAGGTATATTTTTTATGCAAATGAGAAACTGAGACAGCTAGGCAGACCAGGAAGTGATCTAGTAAATCTAGCAAAATAAGGACCTGGAAAAGATTTTCTTTTAAATAAATAAATAAGCCAATAATATTTTTAAAAAACACAAGGTTAAAAATCTGGTTTAAGGGGCTGGGGATTTAGCTCAGTGGTTCCGCTGCTTGCCTCGAAAGCACAAGGACCCGAGGTCGATCTCTGGTACCAAAAAAAAAAAAATCTGGTTTAAAAAAATCTAAGTTCTGCCAAATGTTCATTTAGAATCCAAACTTACACATGAAATCTAAATCAAATTTACTTTATACTTTACTTATATTCTGTATTTCAATCAGTTTGGGAAGTAAAATTAGATTGCCCATATAATGAACTTTTCCCATATAGTTATTTATATATTTTATATTTCCTATCCTAATAACAGTACAAAGGATATGACTTAAACATTTTTTGCATAACTGATAATAATTTTCATGAAAACTTTTCTGACTTAAGGAATGATGTAAAGAGGAGTCACTGAGAAATTTAAAAAGGGGAAAAAATCTGCATTATACATTTTCCTTTGGAAGCTGAAAGACCTATAATAAATATCTGAATCTGGGATTGGTTTCTTACCTTTGTAATTTTCTTTCTTTATGAAAAAATCCAGCAATAAATTGAATGTAAAATTATCTGGAAAAATTCCATATTGAACCTGTAATAAAAATGAAAACAAAGGGAAAAATTTTTATTCACTTTAATTCAAGGTGTAATGTATGCCTATGTATTATTCAGGATAAAACTTGCCACCATTAGCCTTAAACTGTATGACTATCATTTTACAGCATCTGTGACAGTGAAATAGGAGCTGTGACTCATCAATTTGGTAACTAGAACTGTTGGTCAGGGTGAGAAACTTGTGAGTGGGTGTCTGATACAAGACAATTGATATGTAAAAAGTAAAGCTCAATTCTAACACCTCAACAGAACAGCTAAAACCAAAAGAAAGAAAAAAACCAAATAACTCCACATCCCAACCAGTTCAGTGATTCTTTTTAAAAGGCATGAATAATAACACAAAAATGAATTCTCAAGAGAAAGGACTCATTATACAGCATGTCCTATCTTTTAAAGACCCAGAAATATGCCAACAAATATCTGCCATTAATCAATCTCTTAGGATATCATGCTTACAAGCAGCTGAATATCTGACAATTTAATTCAGATAGAAATTTTATGATTAGAATCCTAAGAATAAATGGGGACCATTAGACCTGCCTCAGAATTTTCGAGGAGTGCTTCTGAACAAGAGTCTTAAGCCTCAGGACCACACAATCAGATCTCTGGGAATTTAACACAGAAACCTGAAGTTTCAATGAATTTCTTATGTGATTTTCATGCACACTCAAACCTGACTCCCAGTGTCCTGGATTGTGGCACATTTTTGTTTCACATAGTGGACTGACCACTATATCTGTCCCACACTGCTCTATTCTTCCCTCACCAACTATCAGAAGCATCTGAAGAATTTTCTTCAGCTATACCCATTTCCTTGGGAGATTCAGATACAGCCCTAACCCCAACTGTGAGTCACTATGGAACTGACTCACTGTCACCAGCAGGCATGGGATGCCTCAGGTATGCTGAATGGAAAAATGTTTAAAAGCCACCCTTCAAAAGGTTGTAGCTCAGGGCCAGAGCTTATTATTTCCTCAAAGCAGTAATCCAAATCACCACTAATCCCCGGGAGCTGGGTAAACTCAAAATATTTTAGGATGATAAATCATTAAAGCTAGAGAGGACCTCAGAAATCAACTGGTCCATGATTCTCAATCCTCACTACAAATTAAAATCAATTGGGAGCTTAAAATAAAAATACCTATGAAGGGTGAAAAGGCATAGCATGTTTCATTATTTTAGAGCAAATTATCTGGTATGTTACTGTAATGGTGGATTTATGCCATTAAGCATTTCATCATAAATGTTCATAAAATGTACAATATCAAAAATGAACCCCAATGTAAACTACTGACTGTGGGTGATGCAATTCACCAATTCTAACAAATATGCCACTCTAGGGGTAGGATGTTGATTATGGGGGAGGCTATGTATGTGCTGGTGCAAGGGAAAATCTCTACTTTCTGATCAATTTTGCTGTGAATCTAAAACTGATCTAAAAACCAGAATTTATTAAATAGCAAAATGAAACAATAATAGCAATACTTGGGTACCAGGCAGATAAAATGAATTAGAATCTTAGAATCTCAGGGGTAGAAATTAGCATCTATAGTTTTTAGAAAGCTTTCTGGGTGACTCTAATGGGGAGCCAGAGTTGGAAATCATTGGTTTAGTACAACCCACTCAAATTAGAGTTGAAAAACTAAGACTTAAATGGAGAAAATTATTTTCCTGAAATTCTGGGCAACTGGAGGTTGCATATTGGCTCTTGACTCTTTTGTCTAGTGGTCTCTCCATCAAGGCTATGGAAGCAGCAGAAATGATAGATTCTGTTCTATTTTTCTTCACAGGCTCTTCCTGTTTTGTTATCATAGGAGTCTTCTTTGAGTGTAATCTGTTTCATACTCTGAATAGAGCTGGATTTAATCTTTGTCTTCCATTGGGCCCTTCCCTTTCCCTTTTGAGATCCAAGGCCATCACTTTGACCATCCTTACCTAAGCAATTGGCTTGGTCTCATTCCCTCTCTCGTTCAGTGACCCACATCCACACCCCTCCCCGCCCTCCACCCCAGTATACCATATACGCAACATATTATTTTTCAAGCACGCATCTTTTGGTGACCAGCTTAAATGATAACTCATATATCTTCCAATTCTCTCCAATTGGATTCCTCTTCTTGATTTCTCTTTTACTGATGTGCTTGTATGGCACTTACATTTGGTTAATATTAGACTGACTTATCAGCAAATTTGTTTTTTTGCCTTATTACCTTATCCATTTCCTGAGGGCAAGTAGCTGTTGCTCATTCTTGTATCCACCACTATAACCAATCCAATGTCTAACATATAAACCTGTGTACAATGTATGTTAAGTTGAATTGGGCCCAAGTCATGGTAATGAGAACCATCCTGTTTGGAGAGGACCCAAAAACAAAATCAGTGTTCCTTTTGAGTTCAAACTTTCAAGGTCGAGACCCACAATAATAACACTGTAAACTCTGGCTTATTTTGTACTTTCTTTCACAACATGAAGGTAATGAAGACTTGACCCTTGGGTGGAGCGTGACATACAGAACATCTTAACCATAGGGAACTCTTAGACTTGAGGGAGGAGTCAGGGGACTTGAAAGACCCAGGATGAATTACCTAGGAAGAGTGTCTTTCAAAAAACTAAGTCTGAATATTCTGGAAAGCCTGTTCCAGCAAAAGTGGTCATCTCTCCCCACCTGCAGACTTTATCAAAGGGAACAATGCAAGAATTTCAAGGCTCAAGGATTAGGGACCAAGAATGAAATGAGCACAAGTACAGAGTTCTTATGACTGGATGACCTTTCGCTTTCACCTGTCCTTCCTGAGGCTCAGAAAAGCAGCAGCTCTGAGAAAATTTTTTTTTTTTTTTTTAAAGGCAGGGTTTCAACTTTGTAGTTTAGGCTGGCCCTGAATTCACTATGTAGCCCAGGCTGGCCTGGAACTCATGGTGATCCTCCTGTCTCAGCCTCCTGAATGCTGGGATTACAGGTGTGCACCACCACGCCCAGCTAGCACTGGGAATTTTTATTCTTGATTTGATTAGTTTATATCCAGCCTCATTCTGAAAAGGACTGTCCAAGGGCAAATCATTTTAAAAAGTTATTGCTGGTGCTATTCCTTTCTATAAGGTAATAGGTAAAAATACTGTAGCATCTAAGCTCAGGAAACGTGCCAGGAAGCTACTACTATAGTTTATAACTAGAGGTTCCCTCAAAGTCTCCTACTCTCAGAGATGGGCCTTTGGGAGGGTGAGTGCATTATGGGATGGCATAGCTGACCTGCTGTTAGGAGACGGGGTGTGACTTGGAAGCATATGTCCTCTGCCCAGCTCCTCCCTTTGTCCTCTGCTCCCTGGCTGTCACTGACATGAGGAGCTTTCCTCTGCCCAGCCCCTTCCACCATGCTGCTCCTACCTGGACCATGTAAGGAATGAGAATACTGAAATGTGATCCAAAATAAACTTCTCTAAATTGGAGGTGCCAGGTATTTTGCTCCAGTGATGAGGAAAATGAGCAAGACAGCCACTCACCTTATTGACAATGGTATATAAGGCTTTGTCTTGTGCACCATATTTTAGACACTGCCTAATCCAGGTGTGGATGGTCCAGTCTCTTAGGTACAAGCAGTTGGGACTGTGTCGAAATCTAAACAAAGCACAAGAGAGAAAACTGGTGTTATTTTTAACATCAGCGCCAAAACATCTTCCATCAGCAGGTCCTTCTCTTGGATATTTACTGTGTATAGTCAAAGAGACCAAGGCTTGAAAGTCAACAGCTAAGTCTGAATGAAAAGAGAAGGCAAAGTAATAAGAAAATTATAAAAATTTTATTCCTTATTTAATACTTCCCACTTCAACATGTTTTAAGGAGATTTATGAAAAATTATTTGGGGAAAATACTAACCATGCCATTACGTAAATACATATTTTAGTAGAAGGGAGATGAAAATCTGAAGCCGATATTTTCGAAGTTCTTAAACAGATGAGGGTAAAAATACAGAATAGCATAGTAATTCTAGAGGGCTGCTTTGGGTATTACTGATATCTGTGGCACTTAAGAAAGACTAGGACACTTTACTGAATTAATTAAAAAAAAAAGAAAAGGATAAAAAATTCAGGATGAGCAGAACTTCGTACTCATGTCCTATAGGAGTTGGAATCCTATTAACTTCTTCACGGCTCCATTCTACTCCTTCAGTCCATCCCCAGGCCTCCCATAGCTCTACACATGGTCCTGCAAGTTCCACACAGCCCAACATGAGTACTATACAGTAAAAAGATCCTCACAAAACAATTCCTGATGCTGCTCTTGCCGGAAATCTATAAACACTCCAAACAGCTGGGGTAGAAGCTTCTTCTCCTGGTTCCTCAGGGTCTCGGACAAAAGACTAAGTTGGAGTGGAAAGAGGGCTATGAGGAAGATATGTGTACAGAGGGTGCTGTAGTCCTTCATTATATCTGTTTTGGTTAGGATGGATCTTCATATGTCATATCATGTCAGCTGAAGTCTACATATTTTCTTTAATAATCAAGAAGCAGGCCCATTTCTGGACCCCCTAAAAATCAAATTCTTCTCTTAAAAAGAAAAAGGTAAGACAAAAACTTGGGAGGTAAAGGATTCTGTGCCATACATGAGTGGAGGATATAGGCTAATTCCAGTGTTTTTGAGAGGCTGATTATTCAACCTGTCACCTGCTATTTCCTGCCATCTGCCATTGGGATAGTTTCCTTTGGAACAGGTGCCAAAGCAAAAGCTGAGAAAGGAGAAGAAGTGAGAAACAGTACTTCATTTAGGTTACCTATTGGTTCTCTGGTGAGAGGTTTGGGAAAAATAAGATTTGAAGGTGTTTTATAAGTATAGGGTCATCTAGCCCTTTCCCTCTTTAGTACTGGTGACTGAACCCAGAGGCACACCACCACTGAGCTATATTCCCATCCCTTTTTATTTTCCCACTGAAAAATTTGAGGCAGGGTCTCGCTATGTTGCTCAGGATGGTCTCAAACTTGTGATCCTGAGTAGCTGGGATCATGGGTAAGCACCACTGTGCCAGCTCCATTTTAAAAAATATTCCAGGTTTGGCTGGAAAATCTTTCACTCTAATGTTCTGTACAGAATTAACCTCTTCAAAATTAAATAAAGGCATTGTATAGGTACACTAGACACTAGATCTAATGAAATCTGCATGAAATGAAAATAAGTATGCGCCTTAGTATTTCAAGTTTTCTCTCCCATTTCCAAATCAATAGGTGAGCTACTTAGGTTCCTCTCCTTGCGAATGTGAAAATTTGAGACTTGAAGTGTAAGGACCAATGAGAAGCTATTTTATTTTACAATAACTGTTTTTGCAGTTCTGGGGAGTGAGTCCAGGGTCTTATGCATGCTAGGTAAACATTGCTATTGAGCTATCCCCTCAGCCAACATTTATTTTTAAAAGAGAAACATCAAGTGAAATAGTGTATTACCTCAATGACAGCGACACTTCCTCATTAGCTGTAAACTCCCTGGGTAAGTGGGGCAGTGACTGGGATGCTCCACATGATTCCTCAGTGCCTGACATGATTCTTGGCCCACAGTAAAATAAAAAAAGTTTCAACCAACACATGTCTTAAATACTATCGTGTGCTGATCATTTTGTTAACACCTATGTTATATAAATTCCCTTTGTGGGGCATTTATTGCTTTATTACAAATAAACACATAAACATATTTAACAATAATAAAGATGGGGCATGGTAAGTGCAAAGGACCAAAGGAACTGCTAGATGCTAAAGAGGTTTGGTTGTAGTGGTTATCATGATTAGTCCATTCTTCACTTTAAAAATAAACAAACTAAACAATGTCAACTATCTCCTTTACCCAAGATTACTTTATACTTAATTCTCACTTAAACCTAACTTGCCTTAGGATGTCTCCAATGACCACTGAAGTTCTAATTTTTTCTCTTGATGGACTTTAAACCACATCCATGACTATGACTATACCCAGTTTCTCTCTTATTCATGGTCAGCAGGCCGTGTTTAGACTCTGAAGAGTAACAAAGATGGACAGGGAGAACTTAGCTACAGACCTTTAAAGCTCAAATTAAAATTTATTTAAAGCCATTTGCAAACTTTCTAAGGCTAACTTCAATGCACGGAAGAACAGAAAAGTCTTTTTTCACACTTTATTTCTTAGAAGCCTAAAGTGAAAGCTACTCAAGACTTTACACATTTAACATGATCATTCCCGCACAGCAGCCCTTTGAGAGGTTTGCCAATAGACTCACAGAGATAGGAGTTTTAATAAGTCCATTGCCTCCCCCAGGATGGATCAGGTACAGCTACTTGGTATGACCTCTGCTAAGTCTAAACAATCCATATGTACAATAAATGTCTAGGATATTTTCAACTATCAACATTTTATCACTTTAGGAAACATACATATATTACGAAATGTGCTGCCCAAAGTGGAATTCCTGCATTTTCCAGCCAGGCAGCAGTGATCTTTTGCTAAGCCCTCATCAGTGTTAGAAGAGAAATTAGTACACAACTTCTGTGAGTAGCCAGACAGAACATAAACAAGTTAGAATACTGTGCAAGTAAGAGCCCACTTTTGAATAGTGAGCACAAGAAAAATCCCTCGGTCAATGAAGGCAGTTCAGATCGATAAATGTGGGCCCTTTTCAGAATTCCCATCCGTAATGTGAGGGGCAGGTAAGGCCAGGGGACGGGGACTTGCCAGGATGATTCTCTGGGACTGCTGGCCAGCAGAGCACTCTCCCAGGAGAAAGGCAAAGAGAGAGGGACACAACCAACACAGTGATCTCCCAATTTGCCTGCAAACAGACTAGCTTTTGTTCTCGCCTGTTCCAACCACCAGCCTGGCAGATTACTGACAGCCACTGTAGGAGTCCTCTCTGTGTAGGAGTCCCCTCTGTGTAGGAGTCCCACGCCATCAGCTGTTTGCTCACCTCAGCAGAAGCTTTATTATTGCCTAGGCCAGCAGGCTGCCAAGACAGACAAGCCGTGTAAGGAAAAGATAAACAAACACAACCCTAATAATCCCAATGGTGTTGTGTTCATGAAGGCAAGAGACAGTGAGGTTCCAGCTTGTAAAATGTGGGTAAACTTTCTTAGAGGAAGGAGGGCCATAAAGAGGAGAGAGGGAAGAGTATGTTCTCAAGGGCTATCTCTGGTTCTACAAGTTGGTATCTATGGCGAGAGAGATCTCTGTCCCTAGTGTGAAGGGAGGTTTGCAGGTGAAGACAGAGCTTGCCTAGGAGGCCAAGTCAAGGCTACTCCAGTGGCAGGAACTGAGAAGCTTCCTGTCTTCTGAAATCAGGCCATGCTCAGAGAAGTTCAGGGCATTTGCCTGCACTGCTGCTTATTCAACAATGATGTCATCAGGAAGGCAGGAAGCTGAGTCACAGACTACAAAAGGAAATGGTAGTGAAAGTCTTGGGTAGGGTAGAGGTTTCTGAAAAGGGAAGGAAGGTCACATAAAAGAGATCAAGTGAAAAGAAAAACACCAGAGATTTACTGTGATAATAGAGAAGGTATCACACAGTGCATGAATGTCATAAGAGATTGCCTACTTGCAATCAAATTCATCATTTAATTAAAAAAAGTGGGATAGCTGTCCTTCAATGTAATCCAACTAAAGGTTTTGTTACTGTTGAATGGCAAAAGTGACAATGCCCTTTATCTCTTTTAGTGTCACAAATGAAAATGCTCCAGGCTAATCAGGCCTCATGTATAAATGCCAACAACCCCACCACTTAGCTGCCACACTGGTTCTTCCACATGAGCGAGCAAGCTTTCCACGCTGTTTATCTGATTATGAGAGCCACCACACTTACCCATACTCATGCAGCTTCCCCTCTTCCCTAGTGAGTTCTGTATCCTGTGGCAACTGGCTTCCAGATGGGAACTGCAGCCAGAGCCTGGTAGAGGGGAGAAGGGAGAGGGGAGAGAGAAAGGTTGCCAAAAAGACAATGCAGCTGGCTCCAAAGCGTGGACTGGGAATCTTATCAATGAAACAAATTTTGTAATTATCAGAAGAATCCGTCTTTGATACAAAGAGTGAGAGTGTTGTATAACTAAACCAGAATCTAATTCAATTGCTGCTATCTACTTTTGTGTTCTAAAAACGTAATTAAAAGGATAACCACTTTCTTTTTCATCCTGCTAGAAACTGTTTTCAGAATCATTAGTCTCAGAACAATTATTAGTTGTCCCCACTACCACAAATAAAATAAAAAGCATCAGTATTATAGATTAAATTTTTGTTGTTTGAGATCCCTAATTCTTACTCTTAAAGAGTTAATTTAAATTTAATTTTCAATAAACATATTTAGAGCCTGCAGTCAATAAATGCACTAGTGCAAGGACCTTCCCCCGCCCCCACCTAAGATCACTGTCTGGGTTTGAATATTTCCGAAGAATTTACTATCTATCTACCTCACAATGCAGATGAAAACGTCTTTCTTTAAAATTTCCAATATACTTGTTTTTAATAGTTAGGTTAACAGTTATAATGTACAATGAAATTCATACTTTTCAGTTTATAATGCTGTATGTTTTGGCAAATGCATCCACTTGTATAGATAGTTGCTACTACATTCAAGACACCAGAAGAGTTCTAACACCCTAAAAACTCCCAAACGTCCCCTTTGTAGTCAACTCCCCAGAGTTTGCCAGCCAATTTAAGCACATTTTATGTAAATAACTTCCTTGGGTCCCTTTCCAGACCCAGAATTAATCAATTTTATAAGAAGAAGAGCCACAATTTGTATCTGTTCCCTCCTTCATAATTTAAAGTCTGCCTATTTCCAAAGAGAATTTGAAAGAAAGAAAGAAGAAAAAAAACAGTTTGCAAGTAGTTTTCTCTGAGTTCTATATCCAGTCCTTAGACCTTCTGGTATTCTTGCCTGCCATTCTAAAAAGGGTGATAAGTAAGTGGATTTTTAGTAGAGAATAACACAGGCGTAGAATTTTGCAAATGCGAAGTGCTAAATAAATGCAGCATAATAACACATTTTTCGAAATGAGGATGGATAACAGAGGGACTTGTTAGATATCAAAGTCAAAATCTGACTTTGTCAGACCCCCGGCTTAAAAATGAGGCCATTGGCACCTCACCTGAAAGTGTACCAGTATAATATGTCATGATACAAACAACTCCAGGAGAAATACTATTTCCCATGTCCTTTCATGGAACAGAAAGCAATCACAAGTAGGATATTTGCTGCCAAACTTTCCTCTCTCTGACCTGGCTGCTATATCACTAGATACACCTCTGCTAATACAGAAATATGTATCTTATTCATGGAATGAGTATTTATCAAGTAGTTCTGATATGCTAGGGATAGTATCCATATTCTATCCCTGTGGCTCTATAAATTCCCTCTAATTCCAGTCGAAAGATGACATCTTTCCTTTTCTGATACATAAAAAATTACCTAATACATGGACTCTCTGCTTTGCCGTTCTCTTTCTCTTTCATGGTATATAAAGGAACCGTTCAGAATGAAGCTAGTTGTTCTATCTGACCCGGACCACTACTTTATCAGCCATCAAAAGGCAATGTATATGGAAGGAAACAGGGAGAAGAACAAAGTATTTACACTGACAGCTGAAGTGCCTCCTCGTGACAGTCCTACAAGCAGAAATGGCTCTTTGCGGCCACCAACTGATCACTGGGGAAGCAGCACACAGAAGCCCTTGTGGGACTTCTCTGGCCACTCCAAAGCTGCACACTCACTAGCTCTCGGGTGAGCTTCATGACAAGAAGCTGGTACAGAAGATCCTGGTGAAGTGAAGGGGAAAGGGCCTTTGGTTAGGAACAGCAGGAAGTTGAGAAAGACTGGATCTTGGAATAAGTCCTGTTTATAAAGCATAAAAAGCTGTGGGAACTAGCTTGGTTTGGGCAGAGATAAGGGAAATATTTTTGGTTTTGAGTAGGAAATCTGAGCAATGAATAAGTTAGTTTTAAAAAGATGCAAACATTTCTTGATGCTTTCTAAAACTCTGGCTAAGAACTCAAGACAAAACTTTAGCAAAATCACGAATAATGTTATGACTAGGGCAGGAGTATCACACAAATTAATCACTGGTACATTGAATAATTCTGAGGAAAGGGAAGTAAGAAAGAAAATAGAAAGAAAAAGAAGGAACAGGATACAAATAAAAAGTATTTGTGGAGTATTTTAGGCTGAGTGAAGTAGTCAGGGTTAGGTGTGCCACAAAAGAAATGAGTAGACCAAGGAGATGAAGTAAACCAGGGTAAAAGCAGAGAATTTAGCTGGTGTTGAACAGCTTTATATGGGTTTGTGGGTGAGATTATGGATTTCTGTAGGGATGTTTCTGAGGGAAGAGAAGCTCAGTACTAATTTGGATTTCTTAAGAATCAGAATTAAAAAAAATAAAAACATCTCAGTGTTCAAAACATTCTAATACATGAAAAAGTCGAATCCCCAGGGATTCTTTGATTATATAAAAAATAAGATTGGATTTACTTCTAGTAATATAACTCAAGTTCAGAGCTAGTTTTTATTTCTACAACTCTACTCACTTCCTTATTAAATAAGGCTATAAGCTGTTAAAAGGCAGGGAAATAAGTCATCTATCAATGTATCAAGCAACTGCAAGTGCTTATTTGGCAACAGTAGCTAGGCCCACTAAGATTTATAAATGTTAATAATATATGTTGAAATTCATGATTATTTATTTGTGAAACAGTAATCCACTTCCAGTTGTGAAGTATCCTCCTGCCTATAAACAGAATTGATGCAAAGAAGAAGTGCTTGCTGCCTTTTTGGTACATGGCAGGAGGAAATCAAAGATGGTGGCAAAGGAAATAAGACTAAAATGTGGTCAGGTGAAAAGCCACCTACTCCTGACTTCGTCCTCCTACTGTCTCCATGCCACAACATGCAAAAGGATGACACGTGGATTCTGCTGTTTGATAATTCATGGAACAGACAGGCTGGTAAGAGAGTGAAACTAACAAGATGAGGGCAGAAGACAGAGAATATGGATTTACAGAATTCTAACAAGGTCTCACGCAAAAAGAAATCTTAGCCAGTGATGGCGAACCTATGGCACGTGTACTGCAGTGGGTTGTTTGTATCACTGAAGGCTCTAAAATGTTCGCCATCCCTGAGAGTTACACTCTTCAACACTCCAAAAGACTTTGAAAGTGACTGAAACCAAGTAAAATTGGGGGTAGGAGAGAGAAAAAAGGTTAATATAAAAATTAAGAGTCATTCATTCATTTAGCATTGGTACTCAGCCTCCTGAGTAGCTGGGATTACAGGCATGTGCCACTGCACTTGGTTCCTTAAGTACATTTTATTTGACGATCAAGTTTAAAATTTTTTTTATTATTTCTTGATAAGATCAAGTTTTGTAGGAAATAAATTTTCAGTAATTGATTCCTCCATAAATAAAGCATTTTCTAGTCAAGTGAATACTGTATTAATATTCAATTTATTAAAAGAGTCAATATCCAAAGTAATTCTCCTACACAATACAAATTATTATTCGGTACATTGTTAAACCCTTTTTTCCCACTCTGTAAGTAAAAGAAAAAAAAAGTCAGTGATAAACATAATCATCCAAAGAGGTTACCATTATAACTTACTTTTGGTATTTTTGCCAATTCCTAGAGCAGAAATGATTGAAGCTTTTAAAAAAAGAGGGAATGGGATGGGATGTAAGGATATTAAGAAATTGACAGTTTCTGGAACCATAAAAGAACATAATCATTATCTGTAGTTTAGAAAGGAAGGAATTTTGAGAATTAAGATTTATATGTCAACCAAATTTTTAAAAATTTACCAATTAAAAAAAACCTTATTTATAATATGAAGATAAGAAAATCAAGGTGGCTGCCAGTTTGCATCCTAAATGTCCCCTGAAGGCCCGTGTGCCTCCTGCTCCCCAGGGAGGCCATTCTGGGAGGCACTGAGCCTTCAAGAGGAGGGGCCTGGTGTGCAGTCCTTAGGTAAGGGGTGTCAGATCCCTGAAAAGGACGGTGGGGCCCTGGCCCCTACTTGCTTTCATTTCCCTACCCTGTCACGTTGTCACCACACCCTTAACATAGGCCTGAAAGCCATGGGTCCATCCAGCCAAGAACTGGAACCTCTAAAATTATAAGCCAAAATAAACCTTTCTCATTATAAACTGATTATTGTGGGTACTTGTTAGTGACAGAAAGCTGATTAACACAATCATCTTTCTTTCTTGTGCTGTCAAATAGTAAAAATCAGGATGAGGACCTTCAGTAGATACTTCCTCTATTCAACTCTAACTAGCCCTTTCCTCCTAACCCAAAGTCCCCGAAGTTGTAAAAACCAAATATTTGAATTATATAACCATGGTGTGGGTACAGGTATGGCAGTTCATGCCTATAATCCCAGCACTTGGGATGCTGAGGCAGGAGGATTGCAGTGAGTCCGAGGCCAGCCTGGGCTACATTTCAAAACCAGCCTGAACCACATAGGGAGACCCTGTTTCAATGAACAAACAAACAAAATATGTTAAATTATTAAGAATGCTGGGCGTGGTGGCATAAGCCTGTTAATTCCAGCACACTTGGAGGCTGAGGCAGGAGGATTGCTGCAAGTTCAAAGCCAGCCTGAACTACACTGTGAGACCCTGTCTCAAAAAAAAAAAAAAAAAATCAACGCCCCTAAAAGGAAATTATTAAGAATAACCAAATGTAAATTTCAATTCATAGGAAGGCTAAGAGTAAGAGACAATTCATTTTAGTACTATAGCAATCATAAGAAAGAATAGTTATAAATTTTGAATATGGAGGGTCTAGTTTTTCAGGAAAAAAATAAATATAAAGGTCTGGGTTCATCTGTTCTAACTGGCAAATCTTCCATAAAAACACCAGGCTTCAGCAACAAAAACTCTCAGGTTGGCCCAGAAAGAAGGAATGGACAATTTGAAAAACATCTTTTTAATGCCTGGGAAAACTGAAACAACATCTGAAAGTGCCAGGAGAGCTGCCTCAATGTGCCTGCAGTCAGTGTTCCAAAGCCCTTCTGCTTTTCTAAGTATGAATCATAGGGAAGGAAGAGAGAGCTCCTTGGTAAACACAATTTTTCTTCCTTGAGTCCACTCCTCACTCTTGACCCTTATTTTATTTTCTTTTACTTTATTTTTACAAAAGGGTTTGATGGGTAATAGTAATAGTTAAGTAGATTCCAGACAGGCTTAATGACATTCAAACACCAGGGAGGGAAAATATTGCAGAAATGTCTATTATTTGCCATTGTGAGCCACAGACACAGGGAGGCATCTTCTGCATCCCAAAAAGGCTGGGCCTGTCGCTCATGTGTCACAGCATGGCTGCACGCAGTGGGATGGGTGAGAAATAAGCCAGGAGGATACCACTGCTTCCCTGGCTTCCTAACTTTAGCTCACATACTGGACAACTGCACTGCACAGGTAAGGGTGGAGCTAGTCCTCTACACATGCACATTAAGTGAAATTTCAAGTGTGGCAGGCAGTGTGGCTGACCACACGAAACTGGCTGCTACAATGAAGAAGCCCTCAGAGAATGGGGACAATTTTCCTTCATTCATTTCATACACAAAACAAAAACAAAAATGGGAGAGCTTTTTGTCCACCTTGTTCTTTTTTAAAACACAGACTGGGCCAGGGATTTAGCTCAGTGGTTTTGCTGCCTGCTGCGCAAGTACAAGGACCCGAGTTCGATCCCTGGTACCAAAAAACAAAAAAACAACAAAACACAGACTTATATCAAGTTAAAGCTAATGGCTAAACTACAGAGAATAGCTCTTCTTCTATACCTATGTGGGATTACTTATTACTTATTGCAAGTGATGCTGGCATTTGTGCACTCTTCTGCCCTCTTCTGCACCTATCACCAACCTCTTATGAACTGTCTGAGCTGCGCACTAAGGGACAAAGATAAAGAAATGTACTCTTCACCTGTAATGAGATTAGATCTGAATTATCAAACAAGTATTTTTTGAGGATCTACAAGCTTAGAAGTTCATTTTGGAAGCATCATAGGCAATTCTTCATTTATGTAACATTGTTTCAAAACATTCAGGTACAATATTTTAAAAAATCAGTTCCCAGTAGAAAAATGAGTCTAGTCGTTCCCAACTTTCCCAGTAATCTTTTTGTTTGTTCTCTTTGGCTATATCTGATATAAAATGTTACAGATATCAATAAAGCTGGGCTCTCCTCTAACTTTCCAGAGCAGACGAGTGGGCACCATCATTTTCATGCAATTTTCTACCTTGTACTACCCATGGATGTGTCTGGCACAAGGTACTTTAAGGTGTACGTGACTTTTACCTCTGCATTCAAGGGCCTGTCCGATAGAGAACAGAACCAAATCACAGTAACATGTGCTTCTCCTGGGGCAGAAGGGTAGGGATAGAAGCAACAAAATTATTGTTTGCTCAGACCTGAGCTTACATACAATGTGGAACCAACTGGCACTGCCACCAGGACATTCTTGACACCCCATGTGTGGTGCTCTGTGTTTGATAAGAACCAGGCCTGACTCACTCACTTACTGAAATGGCCAAGTCCTGAGAATCACTTGTCATTTCTAAAATAGAAGCAATAACACCTTGATTCCCAGTTTACCATGAAAATCAAATGAGAACTAGGAAATCATTTTGACAGCTTTTAATCCTTTTTGGAACCAAGCAGAGTAGAAATATTCACACATACAAGCAATATTATTTTGGTAGTCTACTAGATTAAGCACTTCATGGCATTATGTCTGGTACTGCTTATCTGCCTCTTTTCTAAGCTTAAGTGTATTAGTCAGCTTTCCTTTACTGTAACAAAATACCCACCACAGGCTGCTTATGAAGTAAAGGGAGGCTTATTCTGACCCGTAGCTTTGGAGTTCAAGTCCAAGATTGGGATTGGTTTGGGTCTCTGGTGATGGGAGCACAACATGGTGGGGATGTGTGCTGGAGAAAACAGGGGGGTGGGGGGGACAGGCTGACTGCATAACTGGCCTGGTCCCCCCCCCCCACTTTATTTTTGCAGTGCCAGGGACTGAACCTGAGGCCTTTCACATACAAAGCATGCATGCTACCTCTGAGATATGGCACTAGCCCCACAATCCCTTTTGAAGGTCCCACTGACTTAAGGACCTCCCGCTAGGCCCTACTCTTCTTCTTCTTTTCTTTTTTTTGGTACTGGGGATCAAACTCGGGTCCTTGCGCTTGTGCAGCAGGCGGCGAAACCACTGAGCTAAATTCCTGGCCAAGGCCCTACTCTTAATGGTCCACAACACAGAGCTACCCTGGGGACCAAGCTTTTACATATGGACCTTTGGGGAACACTCATGCAAACCACATCACTAGGGCCTATGGCATAACTTGTTTTTAGTAGCAGAGTAGTTAAGACACAATATTTGGCATTAGACAAAACCTATGCCTACTTTATAACCTCAGGAAGCTGCCTTAGGAGCTTAAACTGTAAAACAAAGGTCAAACTTGTACCTAACTCATATGATATAACTCTGGATTGATATGAGGATTAAGGAAATAAAACACGTAAACTGCTGTGCGCAATGCCTGGCACATGGTGCTTCCAGACAACCTGGAAGGGCGGTGAATAACAGCCACATTCTAAGGCCACTAAGTTAAAGTGATCACCTAGGACTATTTCCATCCATATAGCAGGTGACCTACATGGTGTCGGGCACACATATGCAGCAAATACCTGTCACTAGCGGAAGGACAAGATCTGTTTGAGGGTGAAAAGTCCCTTCCCCGTCATTCCTCCTGAGACCATCTCAAATGAGAAGGTGGAGGTCAAAGCAAAGGGGAGAACTGGGTTTTATTTTTAGGATCACAAAGGCTTCAAGCAAACAAGAGTGGGAGTTTGCAAGTCAGGATGATGACTGATAGCAGGGGTTCTGATCTCATTTATGACAGAGAAAGGTCCAGGAAGGGGAAGGCAGTGACAGGAAGACGGCCCTAATGAGGAGATAATTTACCCATTGGGATTCTTCTGCCCTCAACCTAGTTTCCCCAAGCTTGGCAAGGCTTGAACAATACAAGAGTTTACATCCGCCCCATGGCAGCTTAGTGCTCACTGGTGTCCAGATGGAGTAGACAACTAAGGAGAGTGGATGCCTAAGAAGATAAATCAAACTACTCAAAAGACAGTTATCTACCACTGGCAACCTGAAAACAGTTTAGGGCTGAAAGCTTCTGTTTCTGCTCCCAACTCAAATGGGCCATCAGCTCTTTCAGAAAAGGACACAGCAGCTGACAGCAGCCACCTGAGAGCAGAGAGTCACTGACAGAGAGTTAATGGACGATCCATGAAAAATAGTTTTTCTCACGCTGAAAACTATGATGGCTACAAATAACCACTAATAACTGTTTTAAAATGCAGTGTTAAGACAGGTTCAAAAAAATGAAAGATGGGGTGAGCTGTTGCTATGGTGACCATAGAATTTGTCTCTAGGGTTTTCTACAATCTCATGTAACCAAAGGAAAGTGAAATTTCTTAGCAATATTTATACCAAGTATATTTTTGGGAATTACATATACTTATAAAAGGATGCAGGCACACTAAAGGGCTTACTTTTTTCCTGAGATTTAGATCTTAAAAAAGAAAAAAATCATACTGAAGGACAGCTTCTTTTGCCCTGATCAATTTTATGCAAAAATATTTCACTGTGCCTGAGAATGATGATGGAGATGATGATAAATATTATTATTCACTCCAATGTCCTGGGCACTTACTATCTGCCAGGCATTATCCTAAGTGCATTTCCTTCCTTTTATAGAGTAGAACATTGAAATTGAAGGAGATAAATACCTAGCCTAAGAGCCCACAAAGAGACCAACACAGGTGGCTTTCCCTACAGCGTTTGAAACAGACCACTGGTTATTGTTGAATGTAAGTTGCGAGCTTGCATTCAGACAGACTGCTTTATAAAAGTGTGTTACTCTGAACACCAGAGTGTTGCACTTGGTGAGGCAGAATGTTCATATGGAAGGAAAGGAGACTAAAGCCAAGGCCTTATCTTTTTGTTTCATTCCTTTGTCAGGGTAGCCTGGGAATGCTATTTTGTTGGAGGACCATCAAGAAACCCTTGGTTTTTCTCTGGACTGGTCAGTTTTCCTAAAGAGGATTCCCCCACCTGCCTTGCTGAAAGGCATTAACAAGTCTTATATTTCCAAGATTTAGAGTCTTTCCGGCTCAGTCTCTACAGAAAGAAAACTAGCAGTCATCTGCCAGAGTTGGAGAGAAACAGTCTGGACATTTTATACTTGTATGCAGACTTCCCACCCTCTTTCATTATGCTCCTTATAATGAACCTTTCTGGGCACCTACTGTGTACACTGCCTTTGTCTCTAGACTTCTGCTCCCGCCAGCATGCTGTGGCTTTCTTTTTCTGCTGTAACTCCTTTATTTTTGTCCACCTGCTTTTTAAAAGCTTTTGTTGTAGTCTCTTCTCCTGTCCTCTTGAGTTTCTTAGATTTTTCTCTTGCTACTCTTTATTTTCACATTTGTAGAGGTTTGGGGAGGGAATACAGACAAGCACATGCTTTCAACCTGCCAAGTTTATGCAGAAGACCTCTACAACCTGTGTGATGTATCTAGTCAATGGAATGTGTAATAGCAACAAGGAATGACAAAGAAAAGAAAACATCCCAATATATTTTGGCAGTAATTACCCTTTGTATAAAAAGGAAAAACAACTACTGGTAGCAGGCTGCACACACCTGGGAAACTAGGAGCCATATTTCATACTAGAAGTCTAGCTTCATGGTGTAGGGTGTGTGTGTGCGCGGGGGGGGGTGTATGTAGGAAGGAAGGGATGGACTAAAAGAGAAAAAACAGAGGAAAGGGAAATAAAATAACATTTTTATCCTCAGGGTAGACACAAAGCTATTTACCACTTCCTCAGCCTGGAGTTATAAATGTGGACCCTTTTTTTTTTTTGGTTTGGTACCGGGAATCAAACTCCGGACCTTGCACTTAAGACGCAAGTGACAGAACCACTGAGCTAAATCCCTGGCCCCAATGTGGACCCTTTTGCTTTAAATGGAGAGGACAGTCACATCCTAACAGAAAGAGAGGACACAATGTCAGAATTTAGTAAATTCAGTATTACATTAGAACAGGGACAAGGATTGGTTCCTTATTCCTACAGTTATTTAGCATGTAATAGTACCTACTTCCTCTAGTAAATATGATTAAACTTTCCATTGTTTGCAAATGTCACATGAAATGTGACATTATACACAAGTCATGTCATTAGGTACATTTTATTTTATAAAAAGACTCAAAAGATTGAGTTTAAAAGTCTACTTTAGTGAATTTAGATCATTCAAAAATGAGGACTGCTATTTGAAAATGGTCTTTTGCTTTCTGGTTTTCAATGTTCTTTTCTTCAGAGAAGTGTCTGTTGGCAAGAAATCTGAATGTCATTAAGGTAAAATGCAGGATTTAGTAGCTCAGTAGACTTTACTTGTCACATCTAAAATGTAATACATTTTTTTCTTGGGGGATGGGAGGGACGTACTGGGATACAACTCAGAGCCTTCACACTAAGCTACATTCCCAGCCTTTTCAAAAAAAAAATTTTGTTTTTTTTTAAATTTTGAGAGAGGGTCTTGCTAAGATGCTAAATTGCCCAGGCTAGGCTTGAACTTGTGATCCTCCTGCCTCAGCCTCTTAGACTGCTGGGATTACATGGGTACATTTCTTGGTATACAGGCAATATACATAAAAACCTTTGGAATAAGAATAGCAGAGGTAGACAAAGGGCTAAGAGCCTAGCCAGGCATACTGGCTCATGCCTGTAATACCTACTGTTCAGGAGCTGAGGCAAGAAGATCATCTGAGCCTAAGAATTTGAGGCTAGCCGGGGCAACATAGTAATATCCTGTCTTAAAACAAAACAAAAGCTAAAATCAGGAACAAGACAAGGATGCCCACTATCACTACTCCTGTTCAATATAGTTCTGGAAATATTAGCCACAGCAACTAGAAAAGAGAAAGAAATAAAAGGGATAAAGATAGGAAAGGAAGAAGTTAAACTCTAAATTATTTGCTGATGATATGATACTGTAAGACCCAAAAAACTCTACCAAAAGACTTCTAGACTTAATTGACAGATTCAGTAGAGGAGCTGGATACAAGGTCAACACTCAAAAAACAATAGCCTTCTTATACACAAATAGCAGACTCACTGAGAGAGAAATTAGGGAAACAATTCATTTTATAATAGCATCCAAAAAAAATGAAGTATTTAGGAATCAATCTAACACAGGAAGCAAAAGACCTCTACACTGAAAACTACAGCACCCTGAAAAAAGGAGATCGAGGAGGATATAAGAAAATGGAAAGACATCCCTTGTTCCTGGGTAGGAAGAACTAATATAGTGAAAATGGCCATACTTCCAAAACTACTATATAGATTTAATGCAATGCCGATTGAAATTCCAATAATATACTTCACAGAACTAGAGAAAACAATTCAAAAATTAATTTGGAACCAGAAGAGACCTAGAATAGCAAAAGCAATTTGGGGCAACAGGGACATGGCTGGGGGTATCACAATACCCAACTTGAAGCTGTACTACAAAGCTACTGTGATAAAAACAGCATGATACTGGCAAAGAAACAGACCTGAGGATCAGTGGAATAGACGCAGAAACAACTTCAGATATACTGAGCCACCTCATCTTTGACAAATAAGCCAACCACCCTCATTGGAGGAGATATAGCCTATTTAATAAATGGTGTTGGAAAAACTGGATTTCAACCTGCCAAAGATTAAAACTAGACCCATATCTATCACCATGCACTAAACTAAGATCGAAGTGTTATTAAAGATCTAAATATTAAGACAGAAACACTAAACTTGCTGGAAGATAAGTTAGGTAGAACTCTTGAAGATACTGGCATAGGAAAAGACTTTATGAACAAAACCTCAGTAGCACGGGAACTAGCAGAAAGAATCAACTACTAGGATCTCATCTTATTAAAAAGCTTCTGCACTGTAAGAGAAACCACCAACAGAGCTAAGAGACAACTTGCAATGTGGGGAAAATTTTTTAGCAGCTGTAACTCAGACAAAGGGCTACTATCGAGAATATATAAAGAACTTAAAAAATCAGACCACCCAAATTCAAAGACCCAACTCAAAAATGGGGATCTGAAATGAACAGACATTTCTCACACAAAGAAGTAAAAGCAGCAAATAAATACATGAAAAAATGTTCAACATCACTGGTCATTCGAGAGATGCAGATGAAAACAACACTGAGATTCCACCTCACCCCAGAAAGAGTGGCTGCTATCAAGAAATCAACCAATAACAAATGCTGGCGGGGATGTGAAAAGAAAGGAACCCTTCTCCATTGTTGGTGGGAGTGCAGACTGGTACGACCACTATGGAAATCAGTGTGGAGATACCTCAAAGAACTAGGGCTGGAGGTCCCATTTGACCCAGCTATTCCCCTGCTGGGTATCTTCCCAAAAGAATTAACAGAATCATACCACAGAGATACATGTGCTCCCATGTTTATAGCGGCACAGTGTATAATAGCTAAAGCTTACAAACAGCTCAAGTGCCCATCAACTGGAAACTGGATAAAGAAGATGCGGTTTTTTAATAAAATGGAGTACTACTCAGCCATGAAGAACGAGAAACTAGTCATTTATAGCTAAATGGATGCATACTGAGGCCATACTCTTAAGTGAAATAAATAGGACATACATGTGTAAATACCGAATAGTTTCTCTAGTGTGCGAAACTGGGAGTATAAATAAGGATTAAAAGGATTAATAACTAATAACTGATACTTTGAAATAGGAAAAGGTCCAAAGGGGTAGGGGTGGTGGGAGGAGATGGGGAAAGGAAAGAATGGAAAGGAAAAATGAGAAAAGAAAAAAAAAAGGAAACGAAGTCTATGTAAATAGGGAAGGGTGGAGGGGTGAAGGGCGCACAGGTAATGGGGGAAAAAATAAGACCCAAGATACATCATGTACAGGTACAAGCACCCAATGATGAATGTAAAGGAATTGTATACCTAAAATGTACCAATAAAAGAATTCAAGCAAAAAACCCCAAAAAAAACCCAAACACTAAAAAAGGCTGAGCCTATTTATTAATTGCAGCACTAGAGATTAAACCCACGGCCTTTACACTGAGATATAGCCTAAAGCCTTTTTATTTTGAAACAGGGTCTCAGTAGTCACTAAATTGTTCAGGCTGGGCTTAAACTTGCAATCCTCTCACCTCAACCTCCTAGAGTACTGGGATTACTGATGGGTACTCCACGCCCAGCTTAAGAGCTTATTATTAAGTCAATACTGACTTTTCTCTCATATAAATACTCATCACAAAATACTACTTTATCATTCCTCACACAGTCCTTTAATCTTTTAAGCACTCAAATTAGTACGCAGATAAATTTTTCAAAAATAAAACATGTGCCACCATTTTAAAAACTCATCATTCTAAGTACTGTGATAATCACTTCCTAAAGATTATTTCATTTACTTATCAAAGCAACCTTGTATCTTTTATAAGGTAAGTGTATTACCCCCATTTTACAGATGAGGAACCTGAACATCAAAAAGTTAAATACCTGTCCCAAGATCAGAGTCAATATGAAACAAGGGCAGGATTCAAACCCAGGAAGTCTGTCTCCAGAGCTTAACCATTAAGCTAAACTGGCTGGTGCTAAACTTAGGTGATTTGGGGGCAAAGTCTCTTAACCTTGTACTAACCATCAGGGCTTCTTAATGCCCCAATCAAAGTATCAAGAAAACCCAGAAATTCTATTCCAATTAAGATTTCCCTATGGAAGCTGGGGCATTTGGCCAGATAATTTTGATTTATTATTTCAAAAGTTAAAGATAAAAATATTTGATTTCAACATACTGATTGAAAACCTTTGTCTCATTTCTCTCCTGATCTCAGAATGCATCATTATAAATAGATTTAGCAAGCCACCTCAGCCTTAGTATTTCCATTACTCACTCATGATAATCACATCGTATCATTTTCTATTACATTTCTTCAACAAATATCCTAAGGATATCACAACGTGTTTATCTGCCTATGCACTATGGAATTGTGTTTTATTCTCTACAGGTTTATAAATATATTCACACACAAGAACTGCTATCAAATGGAAATATCAACCACCTTATAAGTATGAAAACTAGCTATGGCTATTCCAAATTTTTAAATTCTTGAAGGTATTAAAAAAATGGGTTGGGTGGGTAGAAGAAAAGACCTGTGCTGATTGAGTGGCAAGACATCTTGTGATCAAATATTGCAGAGCTGGAAAAGGACTCTATTCAAATCATCATTCAACTCTTTCACTTTCTTCATTTGTAAACAAGTGAGCTTGGATGATTATGTAAACTTGCCCAGGAGCACTTCGACAGTTTGACTGTGTAAATTATATCAACTGAGCCAGCTTTCTTTTCATGGAGTTGTCCTAAGTCACTTAACACTGCTGTGGTAGAAATGAAGGAATAAACAGATGAGGCAGGGAGAAAGAAGTTCAGAAGAAGACCCACTGAGACCAAGGAATTACGCTACATGGTCTGATTTCAGGCTCCTCCCCCTGCCCCGCCAGTACCTAGGATTGAACTCAGGACCTTATACTTGCCAGACAGGCATGGTGCCGCTGAGCTACATCCCTGGCCCCGATTTCAGGCATTTCCCTAAGTGATCCTCCTAACAATGGGCCTGCCATTTTCCCATTTTTTTGGAGATTCTATGCTGACTCATGCTATGTTATCACATCTCCAAAATAAGATGGAAGCACTGTGAGATTTCATTAACTAACACATTTATTCATCAATCATCAGCGTGATCCTGCACAGAACTAGACATGCTATTTTTTGTAAGCTCAGGATTTAAAGCAGTCCCTAAGAAGATTTCCTAAAGAAATAGAAATGTAAGAGTAAAAGTGTAATGTATATGCAAGCGTATGTCATTTATATATCATGGACAGAAAAGAGAATCAAACATCTGGTATGCCAGGCACCTGAAACATTGGGTTTGATTCCCCACTCCACATCCAATTTCTTCTTCTTCTTAAACTCAGGGCTTTATACATGTTAGGCATCTAGTATACAGCTGAGGTACATCCTCCTTTCATTCAATTTTATTTATAATTCTAATCATTTTTAGTGGACTTCTCATGTAACTCTCTATATGCTACCTCAATTACAAATAACTTTGTGCCTTTGGGAAAGTCTGTTGTTCCTTCTCTGTTACAGTTTCCAGCTCTTGAAATGAAGAGGCTACATTGGGTGATCTTGAACTGCCTGAATTACCCAGGACCTATAATAAAATCCTGCCTTGGGAGGTCCACAAATGCTGAGTTTTTTTCCTCCCTAACCTAAAACGGCTGTAGACCCTACCATCCCCCATAAATCTGTCCTTTTTTTCACTGTGTTGCTCACATAAACTGACCACTGTGTTGCTATGTTCTCCTACAATCTGAATCTAGCCTCGTGGTAGCCCCATTGCTCCTGTAGAGTTGACGTGCATGAGTTTTATAGAAATTCTGTTTCAAAGGACCCAAATTTCACATTCCAGGCTACAGTGGAAAGAAAGAATAAGAGTATGATTTTTACAACACTCCAAATGTAGTAGTATATTATTTATTTATTTATTTATTTATTTATTTATATTTTTTAGGCTGGATTAGAGAGGTGGCGGCAAAGGAAACAGATTTCAAAGATAGCTGTCTCAGTTGAGATGGGATTTGAAGTAGAAGGTACTGCTTACATACCCGAGTACTTGGTCTATAAGACAGCAAAAATGTGGAGAGTGACTGGGATGGTTACAGAGTTCCTGGTGAGAGAGCATCTTCAAAGATCAAAAGCCTAAGAGTGAGAGATGACATCAAAGAACTTTGCCCAGGGCCAGGGATTTAGCTCAGTGGTTCTGCCACCTGCCTTGCAAGCACAAGGACCTGAGTTTGATTCCCGGAACCAAAAAAAAAAACATTTTTTTTTACACCATTTATGATCTGGGCCAAATATGAACCATTTTGTCTTTATGACTTCAGTGACCAAAGACCCTGTGGGAAATGTAGGTCTGTAGTTTGAATGTTTTCCTTTCCTTTCAATCAATCACAAGTTAAAATTTAATTCCCAATGCATAAGTGCTGGAAGGTGGGGCTTACTGGGAAGCATTTAGGTCAGGAGGGCAGAGCCCTCACGAATGGACCAATGCCACTATGAAAAGGGCCTGTGAACTGCTGTTCACTCTCTCTCCTGTTCTTGTGCTGTGTGAGGAACAGCCTTCTGGTGGAGGTGGCATTCAAGGGATCAGCTTAAAAGCAGAGATGTCCCCCTCACCAGACACCAAACCCACGGGTGCCTTTGTCTTACACTTCCCAGTAGAGTTTTTCCCTGAGGAAAAACTTTCTGATCTTGACATGTTAATCAGTTTCAGGTCTTCTGTTACAGCAGCACAAAGTGGACTAACACAGTAAGTAATAAAATCTCTTAGCAGCAGGTGACTATTGTGTCTGTATCTCCAGCCCAACATCTCCACAGCAGCAGACCCACATAATCTTTTGTGTCTGGACATCTCCATGTGGATCTCACACAGTCTTCAAACAGACCATAGCTCAAATTGAGCCTATTGTATCCACTCTGCATCCTGCCTCACTCGACTATGGTTATTCTTTCTGTATTCTTGGTCCCCACGGTCTAAGATCACTTAAGATCACTAAGATCACCGAATTCGGAAAACTCCATGCTCTGAATGCTACAACCAGATCTTTATATCCTTGAACAAGTGTTAGCCTCTATTCTTCCTAGTCCAACACAAGCTTCCATTTGAAAACATTTGTTTAAAGTTTCAAGAAAATGACACAAATGCTGTAATTTTCATGTAAATTTAATCATTATAGAAAAGTACAGAGAAGTAAAAAATCAGCTGAATTATCTCTATCCACAGTAGGTATTACACTGTTTTAACCAATCCCCTAATGATGGATATTTAAGATGCTTCTATTGTTTCACTATAACAAACAGAACTACAGTTAATTTTCTTGACTTACATACAAATTTCTCCTTAGGATAAAGTCCTCCAAAAATAACAATTTAAGTTCTTACCAGTGTCTATTTTTTTTTCCTAGAATGTTTGTTTCCGTGAAAATAGGTAATGAAGTTTTAATCTTTGCCAATATGATAGGCAAAAAGCATCTAGGTATATTCTTTATTTGCATATATTTTATTTAATGCCAAAGTTGAACATCTTTCATGTTTAGGGCTATTTTTACCTTTGTTTAGAATTATTTTCTCTGTTCTTTTTTCAATTACATTGTTTATATTTCCATTATTGATGGTTTAAACTTTATTAATATTATTAATAAACAACTAATGTTATAATTATTTTTTCTCACATTACACACCATTTTACTTAGATTAAGGTATTTTGCTGTATTTGATTTCTTATATTTCCTTATAGAAAAATGTTATCTTTTATTAAAATGATTTTTGACATTCATGTCATGCTTTAAAAGTCTCCATGCTTCAAGACTAAAACATTTCCCTATTTCCACATACTTACATTAAATCATTTAAAAAATCTAAACATTGGTCCACATGGAACTTATTTTTGTATAAGGATACAAGCCTGGCTTAAAAATCCCTTTCCAGCGTGAAGGGAGGGCTAGGAATGGAGAAAAAATAAGAACCAAGATGCATTATGTAAAGGTACAATTCCCAATGAGAAATGTAATTGTGTTGTATACCTACAATGTACCAATTAAGAATTTAATACCAAAAAAAAAATCCCTTTCCATTACATTATTTCTTACATTATATTTCCTGTCTTCTAGGCATTGATCTTTGTTTTTCTTACTGTTTTATTTCTTCTTTCTATCTACAACAGACTCATCATTTCAAGATAATTACATTTTCTCTTCAGCTGCTGTGGTCTGAGTGAAACAAGCTACATTTAGAACATATATCACAGAGAAAAAAATTTAGCACAAAATAGTCAAAGAGACAAGACATTACTTGCTCCTTACTGCATAAACATTTTTTTACCTGTTTTTATTTCTGGGCCAAAAATAGCACAGAGATAAATGTATTTCCATTGAAAGAGAAGATAAAATCACTACATAATGAAATATGTATCCAGTACAAAAGGATCTAGTCTAATGGTGAAATAGTCAAATAGTCAAAATGTTGTTACAAGTAATTAGGTAGTTCCAAATATACATGGAATGCTGAGCCCTGTTTCTAGGGCAACAAAATGCCAAGTTTCACATTACATTCTCCAATAATTAACTAACCCTTTTACATTTAAGTGGCACCTTCCATATGCTTCAGAAAACTGCCTTATTGGTGTGATAATAATGCTGATCAGAAGCTTGATTTTTTAAAAGAAAGCAGCTACTACAGATTCATTTATAACCCCACCTCCCAAAAACCTGTTACTATACTCAGATGCTGTATTGTAGTTTTGTACTAGATTTTAAAAGTAGATTAAGAACAGGAATTAAAAAATTGTAATAAGTACCTTTTTAAAAGCAGCAATGCTTCTGACATTCAAATAATATTTATGAGTACTGAGGTAATTGCTGATGTAATGCAATGTCTGTACCACTGTGGCTTGAAGACAAGTACAACACAGAGGTTTCATTTGCAGGCTAGTTCCAGTCTGTTGTTGGTGGTGGCCATACTATTATGCAGAGCTCTGAGGTTGAGTCAGGATTGCTGAAATGAGTCCCAGGATCAAAGAATGATATTTGCCAAGAGTAGACATCCACTGTGAAAGTATAAATGCAAGTTACAGGGCCAGGGATTTAGCTCAGTGGTTTCGTCGTCTGCTGTGCAAGCGCAGGGACCCGAGTTCGATCCCCGGTACCAAAAAAAACCCAAAACACAAATATAAGTTACAATCCCCTCTGTTCTCCCGTAAACTCTCTCTAGTTAGCAAGTTCTAAGCTAGCACGTAGATGCAAGCATACTACACTCTAACCTCTATCTGGGAAAAGTGATATGGTGTAATTGTTAAAAATTTGGCTTTTAACTTTCTAGTAATCTATTTTCATCAAAATTATTTCTAGGTGTGTGTGTGTGCGCGTGTGTGTTTCTAAGTAAGCTACTTAATTTTGTCTGATTCTTGGGTTTCTTATCTATAAACTGAGGGGGATGAGTACACACTGCAAGGGTGTGTGGGGACTCAGTCAGTAACATATGATCATGTGGTTAGCACTCGGTGAATCTGCTGCTATTGCTATTACCTCTATGTGCTGAGGCCTGTTATCTTGTGGCACTTCCTCCCCGCAAATACCCCACGAACACACAACAAACCCAGAAAAGAACATTCCAAAGCTCAGCAGTAACAGTTGAGCAAACAATAGACTCCCTGTATATTCTGGGCATCACTGACTGCTAGAGATACACAGATAAACACTACAGGGCCACTTCAGGACTGCTGTGGACACAATATTAGAGGACAACTAAAGGTTACAGGAAAACGTCTATACTATAATTCAGAGTAACAAACCAGTTCTCCGTAATGCATGGGGGTGAGAGAAGCAAGAAAATGGTAGAAAAGAGAGAGCTCCATCTTGCAGATGGCAAGGAAAATGGACATGTCACAGAATCTTCCCTGGAGCAAAGTGACAGGACTCTACTCCTGCCTTTGATATCCTGTAAATACTGAAAAGAACCCCTATTTTGTTCATTTTCATGACTGGTTTACCCTATGTGGGGGAGAGGGGAAAAAGAAAAGGCACCAGGTTTTGTGGTATGAAAGGCAGACTCTAGTGTGTAATGTTTCAAAAAAACAAAACAAAACAAAACAAAACAATAACCCTCCCTTTTGTCTCCTAGGGCTTTCCTTTACTAATAACAAAGTAAAAGCTAAAGACCCTTGGACTGTAAGGTCTCTGAAACAGGTACTTTTCAGTATTATGCACAGCATCCAGTAACATCCATAGTAGTAACATGAACTCAAAATAGGTTGGTGACCTAATTAGAAAACCCAAAGGAAAAAAACACAGGGTAAATCTTCATGATAAGGGATCTAGTAATTGAATCTTAGATGCGACACAAAAAGCATGAACAATAAAAAACATAAATTGGACTTCATCAAAATTAAAAACATTTGTGCATTAAAAGACAACACCAAAAAAGCAAAAAGAGCCAGGTATTGTGGCACACACCTATAATCCCACCACTAAGGAAGCTGAGGCAGGTGGATCTCTGTGAATTTGAGGCCAGCCTGGGCTACACTGTAAATTCAAAGCCAGCCTGAGCTATACAGTGAAACTCAGTCTTTAAAAAAAAAAAAAATCACAAATTTTTTTAAAAAGCAAAAAAACAACTGATAGGGTAAAGATTGGTTGAAAATATTTACAAATCATGGATCTGATAATGGTTAGTATGTTTAGTACCTAAAAATTCTAAAATCTTAACAGTAAGATAAAAACCCAATCAAAAAATGGCAAGGAACTTTGACAGATGTTTCTTCAAAGAACATATACAAATGGCCAACAAATACCCGAAAATATCCTTAACATCAATCACCAGGGAAGTGCAAATCAAAACCACAATGAGATAGATAGGTTTTGACACCAACTAGGACAGCTATTATAAAAAATAGAAGGGCCAGGGATTTAGCTCAGTGGTTTCGCCGCCTGCTATGCAAGCACAAGGACCTGAGTTTGATCCCCGGTACCAAAAAAAAAATAGAAGAATGTTGGTAAGCATGTGGAAAAACCTGGAACAATTTAAATTGCTGGTGAGAAAGTGCTATGGAAAAGCATTTGGCAGTTCCTAAAATAGCTAAACACAGAATTATCACAGAACCCAGCAATTCTGCCACTAGGTATATACCCCCAATTAAAAACAGGTAATCAAACAAATATCTGTACAAATATGCTTCTAGCAGCACTACTTACAAAAGCCAAAAGGTGGAAACAACCCAAGTGATGAATCGATAAACTGTGGTGTATATAAATATATGGTGGAATATTATGTGCCCCAAAAGGAGTAAAATAGTACTGATATGATACATGCACAGCGTAGATGAGCCCTGAAAACATTATACCAAGAGAAGGAAGCTAGATACACAAGATTACACACTGTATAATTTAATTTTTATAAAATATATAAAAGAGGTAAATCCACAGACAGAAAGTAGATTATGTTGCTGGGGCACAGGGGAGGGGTAATGAAGAATAACTGCTCCATCTGACCTTATCCAAATGGCAGAGAAGCCCTTAGGAATAACTGCTTAATGAGTGCGGGCTTTCCTTTTGGGGTGACAAAAATGTTTTGGAACCAGATAGAGATAGTTACTGCACTGAATTGTGAATGTACCCAATGTCACTGAATTCATTTTAAAATGGTTAATTTTTACGTTATGTGATTTTTTTTTTTGGTACTGGGGATCGAACTCAGGTCCTTCCACTTGCAAGGCAGGCGGTGGAACCATTGAGCTAAATCCCCGGCCTATGGTATTTTTATTACACAAGGTTTCCTGAGAATTTTATTAAGATTCAGTTTGATAATATCACAAAGTTGGTCACAAGTGACCAAAGTAAGCCAAATGATGCAAACTGTGCGTGTCAGGGGGTTATTCCTGGCTGGAGTGATCTGAAATGGTTTCATAGAGTCTGGGCACTTAAGATTTGGCAGACTTTTAAAAAGAAAGGAATGGGGCCAGGGATTTAACTCAGTAGCATCACACCTGCCTTCCAAGTGCAAGGTCCTGAGTTCGATCCCCAGTATCAAAAAAAAAGGAAAGGAATGACTTCCCATGGCCAGAACGCTGCTTAGTTTATAGAAGAAATACAATTCATATTTGTTGGATACTAATAAATGAGCCAGGAAAGATAATTTCATAAATGTAGCCTGTATGTTAGGGATTAGTGATATATGGAAGGAAAGGTAGGCTGGAATCAAATTGGAGGCTGGAGAAGTTAGATAATCATTTTATTCTTCTAATTTCTGATCAAGTAAATGACAGTAGAACTCCTGATGAATGTTAAAATATGAGCCACACAGCTTTATCACCTCAGTAAAGAAAGTTTACTTCTCACCAGTGCTGTCTTACTGAGTTAGAAAACAAATAGATGATGATCCACTCACATGTTGGTTTTGCAATTGGAAACTGCAAATCCAAGTAGCTATGAATATAACTTGTAAAACACAGGCAATATCTAGTGTCTTCATTGAAGGAGGAATCTGATTGTTATGAAAACCAAGAATATGACTTCAAGTAGGTCTGTGATGCTAATGAATGTAACAGGTAGAAATAACGTTTTTTAAACTAACAATTAACCTACTGACATGACAATATGATCCTGATAGGAAATTTGTTAATGATTTTATTCTGATGCTATAAACAAAACTTGAATACAGATGTTAGAAACAAAGATAGCCTACAGCTTGACCTAAGATGATATTCCATAGGATAGAGAAGGGGAAGATATAAGAATATGGAAGGAGAAGCAATAGGCCTTGGTGGAGTAGATAAAAAATGAGTCAAAGATGGTGGGATATTAAAAGTAAATTGTGAGAACTATAAAAAGGGGCAGCAATCTGAGAGAGGACACATACAAAGCTACACAGCAGTGCCTTTGTCTTCACAGAATCAAAAAGATGTTGGGGCTAAAAAGTCAGATACCCACATTGCCTCCTCCTCCTCTTCCTGAGATCCATGGTTTCCTTGTCTGGCCTATTCCAGATATGGGAAGGAAGTAGCATTTGTATCAGTTTCCCAAGGATCACTAGATTTGGCATACACAAGACTATTCAATTCCTATCCTGAGGAAAGGCGGTAAAGAGCAACCTTCCTGAGATCTGGAAAGTAACATGTCCCGTGCTTTCTCATGCTCAGTGTCTGCTGCTGGCTCAGTTCCTAGCTACAGGCAGGGAAAGGACAGGGAAATGTTCTTGAACCACAGGGGGAGCCAACACAGATGGAACTAGAAACGTGTTAGCACCAAGTTCATGAACTTTTTTCCTCACAGTAGAAAACATGCTGAATTCTATGGCTGAGCTCATGGCTGCAGAGACAGCCATCCACAGCAGTGCCCTAAGTATCTATCATGCTCTAACCTTCCCAGAGCATTTCTACATGAGTGAGGTGACTGATTCCTATACAATTTACTATATTCATCTTAAAGATGAGAAAGCTGAGATCAGCAAGGCCAAGTAAGTAGTGTGACGAGGAACAGACTATAATTATTTTGGTAGAACCACAGGGATCTTCCAGTTCCAATCCACAGCTTACTGCTAACCACAGCACCTCCCAAGAATGAGATTCTATGCTTCATTATGTAATTTACTGGAAATGTCCTAAAACATTTATCCTTATTTTCTCATTAAATGTGTTTAAATAATGTATGAACAGAGGAAGACAAACAGGTACACAGTCAG
Source organism: Heterocephalus glaber (assembly GCF_053883595.1). Taxonomy (NCBI): domain Eukaryota; kingdom Metazoa; phylum Chordata; class Mammalia; order Rodentia; family Bathyergidae; genus Heterocephalus; species Heterocephalus glaber. The sequence continues at coordinate 2,219,009 of NW_028258471.1, read as the reverse complement.
GATTTTAAGGGGTGTTACTTTGCCTATAAACTTCATTTCCTCTTTCATTCAACAAATATTTATTTTTTTCTTTTCTTTTTTTTTCATTCATTAATTTTACTGGCACATTTTAGGTATAAAATTACCTGACATTCATTATTGGGAATTTGTACCTTTACAATATATCTCGGTCAACAAATATTTATTGACGCTTAGCTATGTTCTAGGCAAGGCAAGATGCTGGGAATAAGAAAATAAACTAAGATATAATCATTACCTTCAAAAAGTACACTTAGTTAGTTGGTAGTTCTCCAGAAGTAAATTTTGCCCAAAGTAAAAAATGCCCACAGCCCAAATCAAATTTACTGCTGCCAAAGATTTAAATATTAAAACAAATTAAAAATAATACTATCTTGCTGTATAAGATATTGAGATCCTAAAAAAAAAAAAAAGTGTGCTCCAATGCTGCTTTCCAAATAAATGTCCAGGGCACTACGTGATCACAAAATACCAGGCCCAAAACATCTGAGAGGAGAGCACAAATGATTACTACCTGCAAAGAAAAGAGACACTTAGAAATGAAAAAGGAAAAGACCAAGGACAAAAACTTCACAAATACTAAAAACTACCTTCACAGTGACTCCTGACTTCATCAAACACATACACCATGATCAGCCTCAACAATCTCCCTCCTTGGTTTTGAACCTATCTTCTGCTCAGAGAGTTGAAAGTTAACTTTGTTTCTATAGCGGACAAGGAGCACTCTAAACAACCCATAGGTCAACTCCTTAAAATAAAATTTTGGTATGGTGAATATGAAAAAGTTAATTCATCATATCCGAATACAACTTTATCCTTTAACTCACGGTCTTCCTTACAATCGTCTCAAAGCCCAGATGCTTAGAGACATTGACCAACAAGTCAAAACAAGTTTAGGCAACTATTTTCTTTGCAGTATGAGTTCTGAACACGAAGTAAAGAGTTTTGGCACTACTAGGAAGAGCATGCCAGAAATAGCACAGTGTACATTCAGGAGGATAAAACACAGGACCATAGTAATTTTGTGATTAAATTTAACCTCCCTGGATCTTTGCGGAGCTGACATATTGACCTCAGAAAGGTTTCTTTTTTGGTGTATTTATCTACAAAAGAGGATGAAAAATACTATCTTGGGATTTTGCAGATTTTTATGTGAGAATGATAAAAGTGAGATGACAATGTACTTTCCCACAGATACAAGTAATCATTATTGTTTGACCTCTATCGTGATGACTCACGATGTCACTATAATTAATGGGTGACCATCTGGGTTGAGAGGTTTACTCAGTCTCACCTCAGTCTGAGTGGGCATCCCCAAGGCACTTATCGAAGCGCACTCCTAAATGATGCAACCATTCATCCCTGGACTAGCAGCTCAGACAGGGAGAAGGCAAGGGGGTCCTATATCTGGTTTTCTCTAACTACATTTTGTAGGCAATGCAGTACAAGTCAGCATTGTTGCACACAGGTTTGCCTTGGAAAGTTGTTTATTTTGACCACTGCCCAAAGCTATGAATAGGAACTAAAATTTACCTTAGCAACTGTGCTAACAAAGCTGCATCTTTCAGAAAAAGATACTTTTCTTCTACTTTATATCCAGAAGAAAAAGTCTTTTTCTTATTTGCACAAAGATGCTCTAAAGGCGATTTGAGGTTTTGATCAAATCTGAGACTTTAAACCATCAGCTTCCCCTCCCCCGATTAGGGAAAGGGAGGAGGGACTATATGTTCAAATAAGACATTTGGAAAATACTTCTAAATATTAATGAGCTTGTTAGAACTAGTTTGGGAAGTGGATAATGGAGGCTGAGCAGGAAGGAGTCAGAATTGTAGACAGTTTCTTAGATATTAAAATATGTCAGCAAGCTACAATAATTAAAACAAGTATGATGCTACTGAATGCAAGGCAGATCAGTGAACAGCATAGAAAATTCAGAGACAGAGCTGAACACAAATAAGAAATTAGTATGTAATAAAAGTAGCAGATAAAGGATGGACTTCAGTAAACAGCATTAGGATAAATGGATAGCCATTTGTTTATGCATGCTTGGGGATATGAGTATGAATCTGTATCTCACAAAATTAAATCAAAGTAAATTCCATAAAAACTGCACATGTACATCTTCAAAATAAAAGCACATATTCACTGGAGGAAAATATGGGGAAATTTCTTGGGATGGAAAATGTCATTCTTAGTCTGATACAAAAGTCATAAAGAAAAGACTGATAAATTCATAATGCAAATTTAAAAACTGACAGGAAAAATTTTTGTTAATTTAAGGCTATTCCTTAAATATTAAAACAGGTTCCATGACCCAGTAAGAAAAAGAAGTAAAACCCAGCAGAAAGGATAAAAAAAAAAAAGTTCCTGGAAAAATGGATAATGAATGCCTCCTAAACACTGAAAAACATGCCAAACCTCATTAATAATGAACAATACAAAATAAAGCTACACTAAGAAGCTATGACTCTGTTAAAAACATTAACTTGTCATTTTAAAATCTTAAGGTACAGCCAGACTCTGATGATTTCATTGGTGTATGCTATCAAATATTGAAGAAATACTATAAATCTTATAAAAACTTTCAGAAAATAAAATAAAGCTACAACACTTTCCAATCTATTTTACATTATTTAATTCTCATGCCGAAATGATAAACATTATCAACAATAAAATATAGAAGTAACCATTATAAATAACATACACACTAAAAATATTAATAAATTAACAACAATCAAGTCAATACATTCTTATGAGTTCACCCCAAGAATGCAAAGCTGGATTAACATATGAAAACCAATCGAAATAATTCATTGTATTGACAGAATAAAGGTTTAAAAAAACATGGAATTATCTATATTTGTAGAAAGAGCATTTAACAAAATTCAGCACCCACTCATCATAAAAAACTGAGCAAACTAAGGATGAAAGGAAACTTCCTTTATATGATAATGAGAACCTCTGAAAAAACCTAAAGCTATTGTTAATGGTGAAATAGTAAACATTTTCCCCCTAAGACTGGGAGCAAAGCAAGAATATGTCTGCTCCCACTACTTTTATTTAACACTGCACTGGAGGCCTTAGCTAATACAATAAGAAAATGATACTAGAGGGCCTAAAATTTAAAAATAAAAATGTATTTTTATTCATATACAACATGACTATATATGTAGAAAATACTAAGGTATCTATGAACATCACTAGCACCAATAAGTGAATGTACCAAGGCCTCAGGATACATTGTCAAGATACAAGAATCAGGTGCATTTCTAGTAGCAAACAAATGGGAATTTAGAAAAAAAAACTTTAATTATAAAAACATAAAAATCATAAAATAGTTAAAAATAAATTTAACAAAAGGCTTGCAAGAGATCTACACTGAAATTTATAAAATATTGCTGAAAGATCTTTAAAATGAGTTAAATCACGTTCAAGAGCCAGGCATGGAGGCTGAGGTAGGAGGATCACTGCGATTTCTAGGCCAGCCTGGGCTATACAGTGAGTTCAAGGCCAGCTGAACTTCATAAAAAGACCCTGTCTCAAAGAAAGCAAACCAAACCAAACCAACTAAAACAAATACATAGATAAAAAGTTGAGGAACTGCTCCAGGTTAAAGGAAACTAGAGACATGACAACTAAGTATAATGTGTGATCTTGGAATAGGAACAAAAAAATCCATACAGTATTAGTGATATGGGTGTGTGGCACACATCTATAATCTCAGTATCCTGAAAGGCCAAGGCAGGATGATCCCAATTTTGAGCCCAGCTGGGGCAACCTAGTTACTTGGCAAGATCCTTATCAAAATAAAAAACTAAATAGGGCTTGGGATGTTGCTCAGTGCAAAAGCCCTGGGTTCATTCCCCAGTAGAAGAAATGAAAGCAAAGGAGAGGAGGGGAAGGGAAGGGAAGAGGGAAGGGGAAGGGAAGGGGAAGCAGAAGGGGAAGGGGAAGGGAAGGGAAGAGAAGGGAAGGGAGAAAGAAGGAAAGAACATTAATGAGACAATAACAAAGTGTGAATATGTACCATGTATTCTGTTAAATGTTCTGATTTTAATCACTGCATAGCAGTTATGTAAGCAAAATGTCTAAATAAAGCTAAATGCTCAGTATTAATAAATACTACCGATGCAAGCTGAGTGTTCATCAGTTAACAAGGTCACCTTTCTGCTCCTGGAACCTGTGCAATAAAAGAGCCTATGCCATCTGCTGAGCTCCAGCATTTGTTGCAGGGCTGTGAACATTATATATAGGTTCACACTGGGATGCAAATAGCTGTCCAACTGATTATTCCTCCTCCAGCTACAAGCTACAAAATCAAATAGTTTAGGAATTAGTTAAAGCTTTATCTTTACTTTTTTCTCTCCACAAATAAAACAAAAGAGTAAGGATTCCTACCCTCCTCTCCTTCCCATGTTTTAAGGACAGGGAAGTAGATGAGGGTATAACTAAGGGTTAGCAGACTAGGACCTATGGGCACATTAGGCTCATGGTCTTTCTGTATAGCCTGTGGGCCAAGAATAGTTTTTATGTTTTTAAGGGGCTGTATAAAGAGCCATATCAGGTCTGAGACTTTCCTTACAAAGATCTACTTGTAAGGCTGGCCATTAACTAGGGTCTTGAAATGTGGATTTCGTGAGGGTTTCCACTATTTTGTAAAAACTAAGAGTGCCTCATGGTGCCTCAACTGAAGAGTTGATTATGCTGAACTGGGTTTCCTCTAGAGTCTGGAAATTTTTGGCAGGAGCTAGACAGAAGGTGCCCAGGTGACCAGCTCTCAATGAAAACGTTGAACACCAAGTCTCTAACGAGCTTCCTGATAGACAATGTTTCAGGCCTGCTGTTACAATTCGAAGCTGGAGGAGTTAAGCCTTGTTCTCTGTGACTGACTTCATCAGACAGTTCTTGCTTGGTTTCCTCCAGACTGCCTAGGGCATATGGACCTTCTCCCTCTGCTGATTCTGCTTTGTACCCTTTCACTTAGCTGCGGCCTCACCTATATGCTGAGTCCTCCTGGTACACCATGAACCTTGGGATGGTCCTGGGGACGCATGACACACTGGGGTGGGGGGACAGCAATGACTGTGACAGAAACTGTGTGGTCTTCAAAGCCTAAATTATTTGCTATCTGTTCCTTTAGAGAAAAAGGTTGCCCACCCCTGTACAAATGAAAAAAAGATGGGTACGAGGTTGATGGTAGTTAACTGAGGCTGGGTAATGAGTATGAGTGTGTACACTATTTCGCCTACCCTAATATCTGCTTAAAATTTTCTATAATAAAAGTTTTAGGAGGGGTTGGGGAAGGGAAAGGAAAATAAAAAGAATTAAGATGTATTCAATGTACATGTACCAATTCCCCACAGTAAATGTAATCATTATGTACTGTAAACATTAATAAAAAAGTTAATAAAAGTCAGAAAATCATTCTAGAGTGGTATATCTTTTGATATCAATAGATTTACTACTTACCCATTTGGCTTGTAATTAACTAAAGGTCTTACGGATTACTCACTATGTTACTCTCTTTTATCTTGAAAAATGCAATCCTCATCCCATGCCCTGCGCTTGACCTATGCCTCACAGGAGACTGCTCCAGGTAGTTACCTGAAGAGACTACCTTATCCTTGCCAGAGTGGGCTCTGACCCAAGTTGGGTCACTCAACCCACTACAGGATTTTTCAAGGAGGCAGTAAGAAGAATTAGCCTCAATCATGCTGAAGTAAATTGTCTTAAACAAACGTGAAGAGTTCTTTTTCCCCCTGCATGGTAAGAGATTAAAACATACCACCTATCTCCATCAAATTCTGAAATCTCTTACACTTCTTTCAGAACCTACCACCTTCCTTTTTCTTCTTTTTAACACAAGATCTCACTTTGTAGCCCTGTCTGGCCTCAAACTGGTAATTTTCCTGCCTTAGCCACCTGGGTGCTGGGATTACAAGCATATTGCTACCAATGTTTACATATATGTCTCCTGATCCTATTCCTATTCTATCCTATTCTTCACAAGTAAATAATATTCTGAATTTGCTGTGTAACATTCTTTGGTATGTCTTTATATCTTTTGCTTTACATGTGTATGCCATAATAATTTTAAAATAATTTAAAAAATATATTTCACCACACTTTTATACTCATTGTGATTTTGAGATAATCATTCCTTCTTACTGCTGTAAGAAAATTTCTATGGTGTTTCTCCTACTGAAGAACGTTTTAAGTTGTTTCCAGTTCTTCACAATTATAAACAATACTACAACAAACAATCGTATAATTTAATCCTTATACATACCCAAGTTCCTCTAAGGCATATCCTTAAAGGATATGGCATAGAATGCTGTAGAAGACCATGCCCAACCTCACTTGTACTTCATACCACCAAACTGCTCTTCAAGGTGGCTATATAACCTGAAACTCCAACCCGGAGCATTCAGAATTCCTGTTGCTTCTTTTTGCTACAATTATGACTGTCAAGCCTTTTATTATTGTAGCTGATGTGAAAATAATTATAATTTTAATTTGTAATTTAACCTGCTTCCTAATAAGAGTATCTTTTTGTTTATAAACTGTTTGTTTTATTCTGTGATTTGTTGGTTAATATGCCCTACCGTTTGATTACCTTCTTACTAATCTACAGATATATTCTAGATGCTAATCTTTGTCAGTTATGTACATTGAAAATCTTTTTACCTTTCAACTTTTTAATGGTGTCTTGTGTGGTAAAGAACTTTGCCAGTTTAAGGCATTGAAATTTATCAATATTGGGGGTTTCAACATGACTGAATAGAGGAGGAGCCACATTAGCACTACTCAGAGAAAATCAACTAAAAACACAGGTAATTGGAAGAAATGGAGGGACATACATTCTGATGCCAAAATCAATGTGAAATAAGAGACTTGGAGATCAAACAAAACATAGGCACAGGACTAATGGTGTTGCTGCCAGCACGCATTATGCAGAACAGGAATCGCCATTCTGGGATGTTTCCAAAGAAACTGCAAAACTGTGGCAAATTCAACCCATACAGGATTCTGGGATACAAGGCCCTTCACCTCTTTTGCCTTCCTGCAAACAGCTGTAGTCTGGCAACAAATTCTGCAGGCAAACACAGGGGCAAGTGTGTAGGAGGCTGCTCCCCTCCCTGACTGGCTGCAGGGTTTTTTTTGTGTGTGTGCCTTAGTGGCTATCTGGAACCTCTAGGGACCACAAGGTTAGGGACTGCAGCACAGAGTAAGTGGAAGAGTATAACCCTCCTACCCTGTAACCAGTGGCCTGGAGGAGGATGTGGACTTTACCTCTGAAGCAGGATTCAAGCAGCCTTGGGCCATCCGCAGGGAAGGAGTGGGAAGACAGCACTCCCTTGCTCTTCAGTAAATGGCATGAAAGGAGCCAATAAAGTGGAAGAGAGGAGACTGCTCAAGGTTCGGGAGGAGCCAACTGTACATAAGACTGGGAGCAGCCTCATGCTGTCTGGCTGAGGGCGCTAAGGCAAGTGGGAGAGCAACACAGAGACAAATAGGATAAGAAGATGTGGGTGGCCACTAAGGGACATCTAGAAAGCTGCTGGCAGAAGACTGGTTCCAGCCCTCACATCTGGAGCCCAAGACCAGCTCTGTACCCAGCACTAATCCTACTGTAGATTTGGCGGGACAGATTTAGGCTCTGATTCGAACACTACCATAGAACCGTGGACACCAGGACCTTTCTTTTTTTTTCTTTCTTTCTTTCTTTCTTTCTTTCTTTCTTTCTTTCTTTCTTTCTTTCTTTCTTTCTTTCTTTTTTCCTTCCTTCCTTCTCTTTCTTTCTGTTTCATTTTCATTTAAATGTCTGTTTAGTTTTTTTATTGTTTTTCATTATTTAGGTTTTTACTTTTATAGCTTGTTTTGTTTTGTTCATCTTGTTTCTGTATTTCCTCAACAGTCTTGATTTTTTTTGATATTTCATGTGAGCAAACATTGTTTCTAGTCTTTCTAGTTCATTTCAATATTCTTTTGCTTTCTCCTTCATTCTTTCTCTCCTGCCTTCTTCTCCTGTCTCCCAAAGCTTGAGTGATCATCCTTTATCCTTCAGCCTTGCTTCTATGATAGTCCTCTTCATTTATTTCTCTGTTTTGTTCTCTATCCCTCTTAAACAGCACCCCCCCCAATATCATTCTACTAATGGGAAACAAGTTCCTGATTTATACTGGATTTTAACTGTAGATCTTGTTTGTATGGTTAAAGTTACCAAATTAATAGATATCACAGATTCTCAGTTCCCAAGCTGTGCTTGGTGTTATTGTTTTGTTAACTGTACTACTTTAACCTGGTTGCCATATCTGTTGTAATCAGTTGTTAGCTTTTGTATGAAAACATTGTGATTGTTTGGGGTCATAACCATCACCATAGTCCAGTACCGAAGGATTGGGTGCTGAGCCAAATACCAACTTCTCATCTCTAATAAATTGAGAAGGTAGGCTCTTCAGAGAGACAGAAAGACTACAACCAGAAAGACTATAAGCCAGCTATAACTAGAAGACATCTGTGAATCCTCACAGACATTTCCTACAGAATCCTTGATACTAGTGATAAGACTATCTACCATGAGAAACTTACAAGCATCAAATGAAATTTAAACAAATTTAAATTTAAACAAATTTAAACAAAAAATAGAAAATGACAAGATGCAGAAGCAAAACCCCAGTCCTCCTGTCCACCCAGGTCAAATCCAGAGGACAAGATAGAGGAAATCAAAAGCCACCCACCTGAATTTTCTGAAATGATAACAGCAGAATTTTAAAAAAATGCATGAGACTACAGAGAAAATCAGATCAGAAATAATTTCTCAGGTAAAAAAAGAGATGATGATCAAAATGAAGGTCCTACTCAGTGAATATAGAGTAGATACATTAAAAAAAAAAATAGAGGACTTAGGAGATCAATGGAAACCATGAATGCCCAACACAGGAAAGAAATGGAATCCATGAAACAGATTCAAACAGGTATCCAGGAGATTAAAAATTCCACTGATAGTATATGAAGCAAGAATGACCCAATATTAGGATAGAATACCAGATCTAGAAGACAGGATTGTGGTTAGTGAACATGAAAAGAAAGGTTTTTTTTTTTTGGTACCAGGGATCAAACTTGGGACCTTGCACTTGCAAGGCAGGCAGTACAACCACTGAGCTAAATCCCTGGCCTGAAAAGAAAGATTTCTTAAAAATAGCAAGGGACTGTGAAAAATCAATCCCACATCTGCAAGACGATGTAAAGAAGAACAACATATTGGAGTCAATGAGAAAGCAAGGGACAATGCAAACACCATAAAAGCCCTGTTCATAGAAGTATTGTCAGAAAACTTCCCAAACATGGAAAAAGAATTTGACATACAAATAAGTGAGGCATATAAAACTCCAATTAGCCATGACTAATAAATCTACACCAAGGCATATAAAGATCCAGAAAATCAACACAAGAACAGAATATTAAAAGCTGTTAGAGAAAAGAAACAAATCACCTATTAAGGAAAGCCCATCAGAATCACAGCAGACTTCTTAACACAAACCCTTAAGGCAAGGAGTTTGGAGTGATATATTTTAAGTCCCCAAAGAAAACAAACTCCAACCCAGACTGACGTACGCTTCAAAACTATCTTTCAAAAACAATGGAGAAATAAAATACTTCCATGACAAAGAACAACTGAGGAAATTCATGACCACCAAACCAGCTCTACAAAATGGTCTGAAGGATATTTTAGAAAGAGATAATGAAGACCACAATTCCAAGAACACCAAAAGAAAGAAGTTACCAGGCAAGGCAAGGAATTAAACAGAGGGGAAAGACAGGGAACCAACAATAGGAAAACAATATGACAATGAAAAGCCAATACATATCTGTTATAACCATCAATGTAAATGGTCTCAATTCACCAATCAAAAGAAACAGACTGGCAGAATGGACCAAGACATAAGATTCAACAATTTACTGCATACAGGAAACACATTTAGCTCAAATAGAAATTCACAGATTGAAAGTCACAGGATGGAAAACAGTACTTCAGGCAACAGAATCCCGGGAAAAAGCAGGAGTAGCTATTCTATTTGCAGACAAAGTGAATTTCAAGCCAAGACTGATCAAGAGAAACAAAGAAGGTCTCTACATACTTGTAAAGGGAAAACTCCAAGAGGAAAAGATGGCAGTCATAAATATATATGTACTAAATACTGGTGCACCCAACTATATAAAACAAATATTAATTGGTATGAAAAATCATATAAGCACTAATACAGTGCTTGCTTCAGCAGCACATATACTAAAATTGGAATGATACAGAGAAGATTAGCATGGCCCCTGCGCAAGGATGACACGCAAATAAGCACTAATACAGTTGTAATGGGAGACCTCAATACTCACTGTCACAAATAGACAGATCAACTAGACAAAAAAAATCAACGAAGAAATACCAGAACTGAATCAAACCTGTGAACAAATGGAGTTAGTGATGTCTACAGTGTTCCACCCAACATCAGAATACACATTCTTCTCAGCTGCTCATGAGACATTCTCCAAAACAGACTACATACTAGCTCATAGAACATGCTTAAGTAAATGCAAAGGAACTGAAATTATCCCATGCATATTATCAGATTATAGTGCAATGAAACTGGAAATCAATGGCAAAAGAAACAACACGAACTTCATAAACACATGGAAATTAATAACACCCTCCTGAACAGCCAATGGGTCACAGATGAAATTAAAGAAGAAATTAGACAGTTTCTACAATTAAACAATACCGATACAATATACTGGAACTAATGGGATGCAAAGAAAGCAGTCCTATGAAGGAAATTTATAGCAGTAAACTCTCACATCAGGAAAACAGAATGAGCTCAAATAAACAACCTAATGCTGAACCTCAAAGTCTAGAAAAAGAACAAGTTGGGCTGGGATTTGGCTCAGTGGTTCTGCCACCTGCCTCGCAAGCGTAAGGTCCCGAGTTCAATCCCTGGTACCAAAAAAAAGAAAAAAAAGAAAAAGAACAAGTCAAGCCCAAAGCTCATACAAGGCCAGAAATTATAAAGATCAGAGCAGAAATTAATGCAATGGATCCTAAGAAAACCATACAAATAATCAATGACTCAAAGAGTTGGTTCTTTGAAAGATTACATAAAATTGATAAACCCTTAGCCAACCTTATCAAAAGAAGGAAAGAAAAGACTCAAATCCATGCAATTAGGAATGAAAAGGGTGAGATCACAATGGATCCTGCAGAAATCCAGAAGATCATCAATGCCTACTTAGAGAACCTGTATTCTAGTAAGATGGAAAACACAGAAGAAATGGACAGATTCCTGGATATATATGAATTATGAAAGATGAATCAAGAAGATATAAAAATGCTAAATAATACAATATCAGTCAATGAAATTGAAGATGTAATTAAAAACCTCCCAACAAAGAAAAGCCCAAATCCTGATAGATTCACTGCTGGATTCTATAATTTGGAGAAGATCTAATGCCACCACTCCTCAAACTCTTTAATGAAATTGAAAGAGAAGCAATATTCCCAAACTCATTCCTGGAAGCAAGTATTACCCTGTTGCCAAAACCAGAGAAGGACCCAACCAAAAAAGAGAACTACAAGTCAATCTCCCTAAGGAGCATAGATGCAAAAATCCTCAATGAGGTACTAGCAAACAGAATGCAGGCAATCATCAAGAAGATTACACACTATGGCTAATAAATATTCATCCCAGGGATAAAGGGATGGTTCAACACATGAAAATCAATAAATGTAATACAGCATATCAACAGAGCCAAGGACAAAAATCACATGATCATCTCAATAGACACAGAAAAAACATTTGACAAAGTCCAACACCCATTCATGATAAAAACGCTACAGAAAATGGGAATGGTCTTTATCTCAATCTGATAAAAATCCATCTATGGCAAACCAACAGCTAACATCATACTAAATGGTCAAAAAAACCCTGAAAGCTTTCACTCTAAAATCAGGAACAAGACATGAATGTCAATTATCACCACTCTTATTCAACATACTTCTGGAAACATTAGCTGGAGCAATTATACAAGAGAAAGAAATAAAAGGAATAAAGACAGGAAACAAAGAAATTAAACTATCATTATTTGCAGATGACATACTACTCTATATAGAAGACCCCAAAAACTCCACCAAAAGATTTCTAGATTTAATAACAAAATTTAGTAAAGTAGCTGGATACAAAGTCAACACTCAAAAATCAATAACATTCCTGTACATAAATAAGAAATTTACTGAGACAGAAGTTAGGGAAACCACACCTTTCACAATAGCATCAAAAACAAAACAAAACAAAAACCAGAAATACTTAGGAATCAATCTAGAAAAGGAAGTAATAAATCTTTATATCGAAAACTACAGTACTCTGAAAAAGGAGATCAAAGAGGATATCAGAAAATAGAAAGGTATCCTTTGCTCATGGGTAGGAAGAACCAATATAGTGAAAGTGGCCATACTCCCAAAATTGTTATGCAGATTTAATGCAATCCCAATCAAAATACCAATTGCATACCTCACAGAATTAGAGAATACATTCTTAAAATTCATTTGGAACCAGAAGAGGCCCAGAATAGTAAAAACAATTCTGGGCAACAAAGGCAAGGCAGGAGGCTTCACAATTCCTGACTTGAAATTATACTACAGAGCCACTACAAAGACGCAGAGGACACCAGACCACCAGACCAAGGTACTGAGTCCAGCTGTTCCCGGCCCAGAGGTACGGGCTTCTGAGCCGCCATCCCACTGCTCCTGGTCCAGAGGAAGGGGCTTCCTGGCCACCATCCCTCCTGCTGCTCCCAGCCCACAGGAAAGGGCTTTTGGGTCACCATCCCTACTGCTGATCCCAGCCCCTGTCCCACCTCTCCTGACTCAGAGGGGGTAATCCGTGCAGGCGCTAACAGGCCCCTCCCCCAGTCGAAATGAGAAAACAGGTAAATAAGTCTCAAAACCAGACTTCCAGATCACCTACGGCAACCCCAAAGGGAAATGAGATGGAACACTCTGATACTCAACCACCTGGACCCACTGAACTGGAAACAAAAGGGGATCTGGAAAAAATGAAATCAGAAATAATTTCTCAGATAACAGGAGAAATTGTGCCTCTAGTGCAAGACATGATTAATAAATCTAGAGAGGAGCTCAGGAACATGATGGAATCCCAACATAAGAAACAAATGGAATCCATAAAACAGATGCAAATAGATTTCCAGGATATGAAAAACTCCATTGAAAGTCTACACAGCAGAATGACCCAATGTGAGGACAGAATTTCAGATATAGAAGATAAGATTGCAATTAGTGACCAGGAAAAGAAAAATTGCTTCAAAATTATAAGGGAACATGAGAAATCAATCCAGCAGCTGCTAGATGATGCAAAGAAAAATAACATAAGACTGATTGGGTTCAATGAAGAAACAGGAGAGAGTGGAGATGACATAAAAAATCTCTTCACAGAAATAATGGCAGAAAACTTCCCAAGCAGGGGAAAAGAGCTTAACATACAGATAAGTGAGGCATATAGGACTCCAAATAGCCTTGATCAAAAAAAATTTATACATGGGCATATAATTGTTAAGATTCCAGAAACACAACCGAAGAACAAAGTTCTCCAAGCAGTCAGAGAAAAGAGACAAATCACATACGAAGGAAAGCCCATCAGAATCACAGCAGACTTCTCAACACAAACCATCAAGGCAAGAAGAGCTTGGAGTGACATATTCCAAGCCCTAAAAGAAAACAGCCTCCAACCCAGATTGATGTACCCTGCAAAACTATCTTTCAAAATAGATGGAGAAATAAGATACTTTCATGACAAAGAGCACCTTAGGAACTTCGTGAATACCAAACCAGCACTCCAAAGAATTTTACACAATAGCCTACGAACAGACATTGAGGATCACAACCCCAGGAAGCAAAGCAGAATAAGCCCACCTGGCATGACAAGAAATTCAATGTAAAGGGGGAGAACCCAACAAAAAGAAAAAGTCATGCCAATGACAAGTCAATACATTTCAGTTATAACCATCAAGGTTAATGGTCTCAATTCACCAATCAAAAGAAATAGACTGGCAAAATGGGATAAGAAGCAAAATCCAACAATATGCTGCATACAAGAAACACACTTCATTCAAAAGGAAACTCATAGACTGAAAGGTAAAGGGTGGAAAACAATACTCCATGTGACAGGAACCCGAAAAAAAGCAGGAGTAGCTATCCTCTTGGCAGATCAAGTAGATTTCAAACCAACACTGATTAAGAGAGATGAAGAAGGACACTACATCCTTGTAAAGGGAAGAATCCAAGAGGAAGAGATGACAATCATAAATATCTAGGCACCAAACACTAGTGCACCCAACTATATAAAACAAATACTAACGGACATGAAAAGTCATCTATGCACTAATACAATTGTAGTGGGGGACCTCAACACCCCACTGTCACAGATAGATCAACTAGACTAAAAATTAGTAATGAAATACTAGAACTCAATCGATCTCTTGAACAAATGAACTTAACAGATGTTTACAGAGTCTTCCACCACACAAAATCAGAATACACATTCTTCTCAGCTGCACATGGGTCATTCTCCAAAATAGACCACATGCTCACACATAGAACATGTTTAAGTAAGTGCAAAGGAATTGAAGTTATCCTCTGTATATTATCAGACCATAGTGGGATGAAATTGGAGATCCATAGCAAAAGAAACTCAAAAACTTTCATAAACACGTGGAAATTGAACAACACACTTCTGAAAATGGGTCACAGAGGAAATTAAAGAAGAAATCAGACAGTTCCTTCAATTCAATGACAATGACAATACAACATATCGGAATCTATGGGACACAATGAAAGCAGTCTTATGAGGGAAGTTCATAGCAGTGAATACGCATATTAGGAAAACAGAACAAGCCCAATTAAACAACGTGATGCTGAACCTCAAGCTTCTAGAAAAAGAAGACCAGGACAACCCCAAAGCTCATACAAGGGAGGAAATTATAAAGATCAGAGGAGAAATCGATGCAATGGAGACTAAGAAAATGATACAAAAAAATCAATGAAGCCAAGAGTTGGTTCTTCAGAATCAACAAAATTGACAAACCTTTAGCCAACCTTATCAGAAAAAGGAAAGAAAAAGCCCAAATCCACACAATTAGGAATGAAAAGGGTGAAATGACAACAGACCCAGCAGAAATCCAGAGGATCATCAATACCTACTTCCAGAACCTATACGCCAATAAGATGGACAACACAGAAGAAATGGACAGATTCCTAGATACACATGAATTACCAAAGATGAACGAAGAAGACCTGAAAATTCTGAACAACCCAATATCAACCAATGAAATGGAAAATGTAATTAAAAACTTATCAACTCAGAAAAGCCCGGGCCCTGATGGCTTCATTGCTGAATTCTACAAGACATTTAGAGGGGAACTGCTGCCACTACTGTTTAAACTCTTCAATGAAATTGAAAGGGAAGCAATACTTCCAAATTCATTCCTGGAAGCAAGCATCACCTTGATCCCCAAAGCAAAGACCCAACTGAAAAAGAGAACTATAGGCCAATCTCACTAATGAACATAGATGCAAAAATCCTTAATAAGATACTGGCAAATAGAATGCAGAAGATCATCAAGAAGATCATACACCCTGATCAAGTGGGATTCATCCCAGGGATGCAGGGATGCAGGGATGCTTCAATATATGCATATCAATCAATGTAATACACTATATCAACAGAGCCAAGGACAAAAACCTTATGATTATCTCCATAGACGTAGAAAAAGCATTTGACAAAATCCAACATGCATTTATGATAAAAACCCTACAAAAAATTGGAATAGATGGTCTCTACCTCAAACTGATAGAAGCCATCTATGAAAAACCAACAGCCAATATCGTACCAAATGGTCAAAAACTGAAATCCTTCACACTCAAATCAGGAACAAGACAAGGATGTCCACTATCACCACTCCTGTTCAATATAGTTCTGGAAACATTAGCCACGGCAAGTAGACAAGAGAAAGAAATAAAAGGAATAAAGATAGGTAATGAAGAAGTCAAATTGTCATTATTTGCAGATGACACGATACTCTATATAGAAGACCCCAAGAACTCCACCAAAAGTCTTCTGGACTTAATAACCAAATTCAGTCAAGTAGCTGGTTACAAGGTCAACACACAAAAATCAATAGCTTTCCTCTACACCAATGACAGACTCACTGAGAGAGAAATGGGGCAAATAATTCCTTTCACAATAGCATCCAAAAACCTGAAATACCTAGGAATCATCCTAACGAAAGAAATCAAAGACCTCTTCTCTGAAAACTATGGCACTCTGAAAAGAGAGATTGAAGATGATATGAGAAAATGGACAGACATCCCCTGCTCCTGGGTAGGAAGGATTAATATAGTGAAAATGGCCACACTTCCAAAACTGCTGTATAGATTTAATCCAATCCCAGCAGCATACTCCATAGGCCTTGAGAAAACAATCCAAAAATTCATTTGGAACAAGAAGAGACCCAGAATACCAAAAGCAATTCTAAGTAACAGAGACATGGTAGGGGGTATCACAATCCCCAACCTGCAACTCTACTACAAAGCTACTGTGATAAAAACAGCATGGTACTGGCAAAGAAACAGACTTGAGGACCAGTGGAACAGATTAGAAGATGCAGAAACAATGCCAGACACATTCAGCCATCTCACCTTTGATAAAGGAGCCAAACACCCTCACTGGAGGAAAGATAGCCTCTTTAATAAATGGTGCTGGAAAAATTGGGCTTCAACTTGCCAAAGATTAAAACTAGACCTGTATCTCTTACCATGCACTAAACTAAAATCAAAATGGATTAAAGATCTAAATATTAAAAGAGAAACTCTGAACCAGTTGGAAAAGAGGTTAGGTAGAACCCTTGAAGACATCGGTGTAGGAAAAGATTTTATGAACAAAACCTCAGTTGCCCATGAACTAGCACAAACAATCAACAAGTGGGATCTCTTCTTATTAAAAGGCTTCTGGACAGCAAGAGAAACCACCAGCAGTGTGAAGAGACAATCCACAATGTGGGAAAAAATCTTCATTTGCACTTCCTCAGACAAAGGTCTACTATCTCCAATCTATAAAGACCTTAAAAAGATCAGACCTCCCAAATTTAAAGACCCCATCCAAAAATGGGCAGCTGAAATGAACAGACATTTTTCAGACAAAGAAGTAGAAATAGCAAATAAATACATGAAAAGATGTTCAACATCACTGGTAATTTGAGAGATGCAAATGAAAACAACGCTGAGATTCCACTTCACTCCAGAAAGAATGGCTGCTATCATGAAATCAACCAATACAAATGCTGGTGGGGCTGTAGGGAAACAGGAACCCTGCTCCACTGCTGGTAGGAGTGTAGACTGGTGCAACCACTGTGGAAATCAGTATGGAAATACCTCAAAGAACTAGGACTGGAAGTCCCATTTGACCCCACTATTCCACTGCTGGGGATCTTCCCCCAAAGAATTAAAAGAATCATACCACAGTGACATATGTGCACCCATGTTCATAGCAGCACAGTTTGTAATAGCTAAAACTTGGAAACAGCCCAAATGCCCATCAACTGGAGACTGAATAAAGGAAATGTGTTTTTTTTAATAAAATGGAGTACTACTCAGCCATAAAAAATGAGAAATCAGAGACATTTATAGCTAAGTGGATGCACATTGAGGCGATACTCTTAAGTGAAATAAATAGGACACACATGAATAAATACCAAATAGTTTCTCTGGTGTGAGAAACTGAAAGTGTAAATAAGGACTAAATGTATAATAGGTAATGTGAAATAGGAAGAAAAGGGGCAAAGGGGAAGGAAGTGGGAGGGCTAGGGGAAAGGATAGAAGGAAATGGGATTAATATGAGAAAATGGAAAAACAGGAACAAAATCTTTGTAACTAGGGAGGAATGGAGGGGTTGAAGGGAGGGCTGGGCAAGGGTGAAAAATAAGAACCAAGAGAGACTATGTAAAGGTGCAAATTTCCAATGATGAATGTCATTATATTGTATACCTAAAATATACCATTGATTAGATTGATAATGCAAAATAGGAAGAAAAGGTCCAAAGGGGTAGGGGTAGTGGGAGGGGCAGGGGAAAGGAAAGAAGGGAAAGGAAAAATGATGAGAAATGAAAAAAATGGAAATAAAGTCTTTGTAAATAGGGAAGGGTGGAGGGTGTGAAGCGAGGGCTAGGAATGGGGAAAAAATAAGAACCAAGATGCATCATGTAAAGGTACAATTCCCAATGAGAAATGTAATTGTGTTGTATACCTACAATGTACCAATAAAAGAATTTAAAAAAAAAAAGAAAAAGAAAAAGAAAAATTAAGACAAAAATTATAGGCAACACTGGATGTTCTTCAGAAATACAGTAGTAATAAAAGATAACCATGTTTCTTAAAAACAAAAGAAAGAAATTACACTACAGAGCTAAGGTGATAAAAACAGCATGGTACTGGCAAAAAAAAATCAGACGTGAAGATCAATTAAACAGACTAGAAGATGCAGAAAAAACCTCAAACACACCCAGCTACCTATCTTTGACAAAGGGGCCAAACACCTTCACTGGAAGAAATATAGCCTCTTTAATAAATGGTACTGGAAAAACTGGCTTTGCACATGTCTAAGATGAAACCTAGACCCATATCTCTCACCATGTTCTAAAATAATATTGAAATGGGTCAAAGGTCTAAATATAAAAACCCAAACACCTCATCTGCTAGAAGTTGAAATAGGTAAAACTCTTGAAGACACAGGTGTAGGCAAAGACTTTATGAACAAAACCCCAGTTGCATAGGAAATATCACAAAGAATCAACAACTGGGATCTCATCTTATTGAAAAGCTTTTGCACAGCAAAAGAAACTACCAACAGAGTGGGAAAAATTTTTGCCTGCTGTTCCTCAGACGAAAGACTGCTATCTAGAATATATAAAGAAGTGGAAAAAAAAAATCAAACTCCTCAAATTTAAAGACCCAATATAAAAATGGGCTTCCTAGATGAATATACAATTCTCAGATGAAGAAGTACAAATAGCAAATAAACATGAAAAAATGTTCAACATCACTGTTCATGCAAGAGATGCAAATTAAAACAATGCTGAGATTCCATCTCACTCCAGAAAGAATGGCTATTATCAAGAAATCAACCTGGGCTGGGGATTTAGCTCAGTGGTGCCACTGCCTGCCTAGCAAGCTCAAGGTCCTGAGTTCGGTCCCCAGTACCAGGAAAAACAAACAAACAAACAAACAAACAAACCATCAACCAATAACAAACACTGGTGGGGCTGTGGAGAAAAAGCAACCCTGCTCCACTGTTGGGAGTGTAGACTGGTGCAACTACTGTGGAAATCATTGTGGAGATTTCTCATAAAACTAAAATTAGAGGTTCCATTTGATCCAGCTATACCTCTTCTTGGTATCTTCTTGAAAGAATTAAAAGCATCATACCACAGTGAAATATGCACACCCATGTTCATAGCAGCACAGTCTGTAATAGCTAAATCTTGGAAACAACCCAAATGCCCATCAACCAATGAATGGATAAAGACCTGCTTTTTTTTTATATGACAGAGTACTACTCAGCCATAAAAGATAGACTCGTGACATTTATAGCTAAATGGATGTACCTAGAGACTGTACTCTTAAGTGAAATAAATTGGACACACTTGTATAAATACTGTTTCTCTGGTGTGAGAAACTGAAAGTGTAAAAAAGGACCAAAATGTATAATAGATAATGTGAAATAGGAAGAAAAAGTTCAAATGGGAAGGAACACTAGGGAGGGAGGAGGGGGAAAGAAGAAAGGGAAAAGAGAAAAACACAAAATAAAGAGAAAATAGAAACAAAGCTTTTGTAAATAGAGGAAGAAGGATTGAAGGAAGGGGAGAGGAATGGAAAAAAACAAGAATTAAGATATATCATGTATAGGTACAAACTTCTTATGATGAATGTGATCATTATGTATATCTAACAACTTTTTTTTTTTTTTAGTACTGGGGATTGAACTCGGGTCCTTGCGCTTGCGCAGCAGGAAGTGGAACCACTGAGCTAAATCCCTGGCCCCATGTATATCTAAATTGTACCAATAAACTTAATTAAAAATAAAATTTATCAATCTTTTATATTTTGGGGTCTTATTTAAAAAAATAATTTCCAATGTCCTCAATGTCATACCACTATTAGTGTTTTCCTATACTTCCTTCCAAAAGTCTTTTTTCCATTTAAGTTTTTAATCTACTTGAAAAAAACTGTGTGTATGGGTTTTGAGGTACAAATAAATAAACTTTTTTATACAAATAATCAGTTGTCCAAGTAGCATTTTTTTTCCAAGTAGCATTTACTAATTAATCCATTCTTTCTCCACTGATGTACAAAACACGTCAAGTTTCTGAATATGGTTAGATCTATTTCTGAGGTCTATTCTGTTTCATTGGTCTATTTGTCTAAATCTAAGCCAATGTCTCATTTTTTATTTATCACAGCATTCTAGTAAGTCTTGTTATCTGGTAAATCATTTTATCTTAGTCTTCAAACTCTTATTCTGATCCTTTGTTCTTTCATTTGAATTTGAGGATCATCTTCTTTGGTTCTACAAAAATTTCTACTGCAATTTTAGGTGGAAATGCATGGAATTCTTAGATGAAATCTGAGAATTACTGCCAATTAGTTTAAAACAAATAAAATGCAAAGATACAGTAAAAAGACTGGCAGGAAACACTAAAAAGCAGTGATTTCTCCTTTACAAGCTAAAAAGCCCACATGTAATTGCATTTTTATTATAAAGAAGTAATTTTGAAAATATGGAAAAATGTGTACATTTAACCCTAACCTGCAAGGCCATAGCAGCCTAGTTTTCTACATGATAATGGAGTACCCAAAAAAAGGTTTTTAGTTTCTACAGCTATGGGAAAAAAAAACCCCAATAAAATAAAATAAATAGTGGGGGATGGTGACAACATTAACTACTTTCAGCCATGTGAGCGCTTCTTGTGCAGTTGAGATGGCAAATCTAAGTCACTGGAGCAGTTGCTCAGTTTCTATTTCAACTGTGGAAAGGCTCCCAGCCTCAGAACTTGCTCTTCTATTTTGTATCTAATCTGCACTTTGACTATCAATTCAATAACATGTTATCAGAGATGGGTTTTGGTGTAGATTTTTCCTAGTTGGGAATCACTTTAGGTTTCTCCCTTTCTCTATGGACAGTAAGCTGGTGACTTTCTGCTGCCCCCTGGTGGGAAGCTGCAAGCTCAGCGATACAGGTACATTGGATATTTAAGAGCTTTTAGTATCTGTCTTTTAGTCAGAAACGATCTCAGAATGTGGTCTTCTCATATGGGTGTTGAACTAGTAGTGTTCATAAGCACCTGTTCCCCCCTTATGATGCCGTGATGATGTTTGTACCTTGATGCCCATTGGGTGAGGATAGTTGTGGAATAACCATCTTAGAAACCTACACTAAAACTTAAAATAAAATTTCCTTAAAGAGAAATATAGGGAAGAAACAGTCCTTGTTCTTCAAGGTGTTAAAATCTAGCATAGCCAAAATTAAAGCTAAAATTCACTCAGCACTGACTTTATTATCCCAAGACTATTCTAAGGACTTTAATATACACTAACTTCTTTAAACCCTGTAACTACCATAAGGCATAAGCATTATTATTATTATTATTATTATTTTGGTACCAGAGATCAAACTCAGGACCTTATGCTTGCAAGGCAGGCGGTGGAACCACTGAGGTAAATTCCCAGCCCCCCATAAGCATTATTTTAATGTCATTTTATGAGTGAGCCAATGGGCAGAGACCGTAACTAATTTACAGCCAATGGTGGCATATCTGGCACACAGATATCTGATTGTAGAGTACATTCTCTTGTACTCTGTATTTCTCAAGTAAGGAAAAATACAAAGATACAAAATTTTTATTAGTCAAAAGACAAAAATAAAATGAGCACCCCTGCATAGCTAAAGTAAATTTTATAGAAGAGTGAAGAGCAGGATGTTTATGGAGATAGCAGAGGTTGGGACAGGCCTTAAAACATAGGTTATATTCTGTTAGAAAGTCAGGCTAGAGAAGAACACAGGCAAAGACCAGAAAGCACAGGGCCTGCTCAGAGAGCAGCAGGGCGCTGGGGCTGAAGTCTGACAGTGCAGCATGCATCTGACCTCCTGTTATTAACTCAGCAAGTGGGGGACTGTAATAATCTATTACAGCCACAGAGTTCTTATTTTAACAAATAATTTCAATGTTCTTCCTACCAAAACTCAGCCAGGGCTTTTACGAATTAAGACTAATGGCCATCTGGACTATCACCCTTTGGCAGAATCCATCCCTGTGCCATGTAACAGGCAGTGCACAGTAAATATGCTCTTCATGTGCTGAGTTGGAAGACTTGGTTTTAAGTCCCAGCCCTGCCTATTACTACAGTAGCCATGAAACTGTGATACCGTCTCTTAAAATCAGCCTTGCTACTCAGAAAAACAGACTAGACGTCAACATAGAAAATGTGCCTGGTCAAAACAAACATAAGTGGAAATCATGAAAATGATGGCTGCCAAGATCACCAAAGAGAATTCGTATCACTTCTAACTCCTCAAATGCCCACTTGCCTAGAGACACAGCATCTGGAAATACTCAGGAATTTATTTGCCTTTGGCTTGAAAAATCATGATGCAATCAAATGAAACTTCTGTTCCCACAAATCTTTCCTTCAAGCTTCTGTTTATCTACTCAGCTCTCCTTAAATATGGTACTGATCCCTGAAAAGCTCTCTTAATTATCCTCAAACCAAACTCCCTTACACATAAAACACTACTGGAGTAGGGTTTATATAATAAATGTGAGACTCTTTTTAATTATGCCTTTCTCTCTGCCCTCCAGCTAAAGTTCTCGGTACCCTTATTACAACTTCACAATCATGAAACAAGTTAATAGAAAGATATTTTTCATCAAAGAACATTATACTGTAGCAAAGGAACTATGAATGATACGATGAGTATCTTTTTATATGAAATTTTAATGGATTTAAAGGTTTAATCCTCAAAGAGTTTTACAGCTACTAGAACAGATTTACTTTAGTCCTTTCCTTTTAAAATCCCTGGGTGTGGTGGCACATGTCTGTAATCTCCCACTTGGGAGGTTGAGGCAGGAGGCTCACTGTGAGTTTGAGGCCAGCCTGGACTACTAGTGAGTTCAAGGCCAGGCTGCACTACATATTGGAAACCCTGTCTCCAAAAAAGAAAGAAAACAAAAACAAAAAAACACCCCCCAAAAATCTCATGCTTTCTGGGCCTTTTGGTGCTCAAAGACAAGAAAAACTCAAATATGGCACAAAAATTGGTTTCCTGAAATAAGAAAGTAAGTTCTCATAACACAAAATTTACTAAAGGTATTTACAAATAAGATCTTAAACAAAGTCTGCCACAGGAAGAGAGTAAGGAATCTCTGATCCTTTCTGTTATCTAACTTTCCATCTATTAGCTTTTCTTTTGATAGTCAATGGTTAAAGTGAATGAAATTCCACTTCAACTGTTTAAGTGAATAAAGTTTGCGGTAAACTAAACAGAGGAGAACTTCATGCTTTCAAAGTCTAGCTTCTATCTCAGTGAGAAGGCAAAACAGAATTTGAGATAATGGAATGTGTCATGGGAGGCACCCAAGATCCTGTACTTATCTAGGAAGCTACTGTCCAGAGAATCAGATTAACCGGTTCCAAATTGCGGTTCCAAGTTGCAGATCGAAGTGAGACTAAGCTAGTCCCCAAATCCAAATAACTGTACCTCTTTCATACCATCCTGACTAGAGCAGGCTTTTTTCAGGATCCCCCCACAATGTATTTTTATTATTGAATCTCTTTATATGTTAAGTTTTCTCTGAGTTTGATTAATTCTGTGTCACTTTGTTATGAGATAGTTTAAAGTACTCATCGAGTCTCTATCTTCTGGTTTACTAGTGAGTCACCTTAGGACAAAGAACTGGCACAGAAAGACACACTGGTCTAACTGGAGAGCCTTTGACTTTGATGTCATGGCGAAGCCCAACCGACTTCCAATGCTGCTTGACAAAGTTCCAGCTGGGGGAAAGAAAGGGTGGAACACATCGTACCCTCGTGTTTTATTTTTTCTTGCCATAATGTTTATAATTGTTACTCTGATCACAGGAGTCATTGTGTTTGTGACTAACAACAAACTCTCCATGAGGCAAACTGGTAATGATATATTGAAATCTGATCTGGCTCACAAGTCCCAAATTCCAGTTTCTCTTAGTTCTATTGCCACATCCACTCCTAAGGAAACCTCTCCTAAAACCCCCTCTGTTTTCCCACTACTATAACTCCCTCTCTTGTTGCTGACATTCTTTTTACTAAAGGGGTCTTATAAAGAGATTGGAAGGATAGACTTTAGATGTAAGAAATAGTGGGAAATGGGAAATAGAAAGAATGTTAAGACAGGTAAATACATTAAGGGGGCAAGTTACTCAATATTTCTCAAAGTGCTGTAAATATCTCCTGCTCATGGACTATGAACCTAAATGACATTTAGTTAAGATGAATAGAGGTATAGAAAAATAGAGAGCTAATAGCAAACTATATTAACCATTGTGCAGTTTCTCAAGGGCCAGCTGGCAACCACAAGTTTGACATTTAATTAATTAAATCTTGCTTATACCCCCACTGATATAGAGATTTTGATTAAGTTACCTTCTGTTCTGCTTAGGTATGGGAAAATAAGGGGACAATTGTAATTTTTAAAAATGTATTCATGATGTTCAATGAAATGAATCAGCTTAGAAAAAATATACTGTTTAGTAAAAAATAATCTTTACTTCACTAGATATTGCTAAAGCGACCTAAAATGTAAACATGTTCCGCCCAATGCCTCTTAGCTATTGCTTAAAGATATAAAAATAAATCAGACCCTGAGACTTCTCAGAGGGAACCTGAACATTGCTTGAGAAGGTTCTTTTCTCATCGCTGGCCCAGGACATCTCCCCTTCCTACCCTGCATCGACATCGACTGCAGCTGGTCTGCGGCAATGTCATCCACAGCTGCTGAACTTGGATTTGTCATATGTCTTTAAGGAAACCACGTACCCTCAATTTCACAGATTCTGAATGCTGGCAAAACTTCAGAGGTCATCTAGTTTAAAATTTCCTAGCTGGTGCCAGGATGCCAGATCTAACGGGTATGCTTTGGCAGTTGTTCTTTCTCTAATGGCCCAAGTCTGGCACAAAATATGATGCAGCAAACTTAGAAACACATATATGTACAATGAAAAAGCAAAGACCCAGCCTCTGCTGCTTCTAAGTCTGGTTTCAATTCAGTACTTCTACCAATGTTCTGGTCACTTTCTCATTAACCAAGGTTTAATTTTTAGTTCATTTTGATTCTTGCTTTCTATCTTTTTCAACCTATCATTAATCCTGTTGATTATCCCCTCCTACGCAAAATACATTTTTCTCTTTTTTCCACTGTCAACTACCACATGACAGCCCCTTCACTGTGTGCACAGACAATTATGTACTCTTTCGATAAAAAATGTATTGTTTAATCTCCTGGGAATATTTTTATTATGATATATACTGCTCATGAATCTACTGCTAACTATTTATGTTAGGGATCTTTAAAAACTATTTCTTCAATAAGTAACACAGCCACAATATTAAAATTCAAAAGGTATAAGAGAGAATAACTGAAGTTACCCAGCACACCCACACACACACAAATGTATATCAAAGCACATGTATCCACATCACAGATACACAAACCACAGTGGTTATATAAAAAGTTCTCCACTTGTTCTTTTCACTTAATACACCTATACTTATACTATACAAAATATAAAAAAATACAAAGTCCTCATTATTTTCAATCACTGCATAGTAATACAATGTATGACTACAGAGTAATTTTAATCAGGCATCTACTGATAGATAGTTTTACTTTTGTAGTGGGTATTATTTCACACGCATGAGAGAATATCAGGATGTTAAATGTCTAGAATTGCAATAAGTGGGCCAAAGGATATATGTATTTATAATTTTAATATTGTCACCAAAGTTCTCTCTATATCTGCTATACCAATTTATATACCCACTAGTAATGCATGATGACAGGCTTAAAACTCTCCCTTTTACCCTGCCAGCATTCTGTTCTCTCTGTATCTTCCTGCCCTACTTCTCATTTCTTCCCACAGGTACTACTCTCCCTGACTGGTGCAGTCCCCAAGACTGCCAGTTCTCTTGGTGCCCTTCCATCTCTAACCACACTGCTTCCTCCATCTTGAACACCTGCTCCTGTTTCTTCTATTCATCTACTTCTCAAAGCCTCCTCTTGTCTGTTGATAGCAACAGGAATCCCTCTCAATCTGTCTTCTGTCCTGCTCAGAGCATGTTTCTTTAAAACACTAATTTTGTTACATATATGCAATCAGCTGACCTATATTTTTATATGCTGGGTTTATGTTGATTTTTGTATTGTTGCATATATATAACCATCCCCAACCAATTCATAGCTTTTTGATTGCAGTGATTATATTATATTCTTCCTTTGAATATACCAAAGTTTTAGTGAATAAAAACAATATTCTTAAACCTTCTATCGGCTTTAGAACTTCCCTTACAAAGACAGCTGAGAATGATTTGTCTTGCAGACATGGTATCTGTTCTCATGTACTTCTATTTCAGGTTCTTTGAGGTCAGTTTAAATTCACCTTCAATGGAAAAAGAATGGCAAGTGAATTATAAAATCTCTCCCTTCATATTCCCTGTAATCTTCCCTTTCTGTTTCTAAATATATACTGGACATTCAATACATACTGTATTTCTTGAACTGATATTGTTCCTAATTTCTCTACATTAATAATGCATGTATATGTGTGTGTGTGTATATATATATATACACACACACATATACACACATGTACATATGGAATGGAGAGGACCTAAATCAGACAAAACAACACTGAGGCCAGAGATTTAGCTCAGTGGCACCTTGCCTGTTTTGCAAGCGCAAGGTCCTGAGCTCAATTCCCAGTACCAGAAAAAAAAAAAAAAAAAGAGAAACAATAACCAGATTGGAGAACTTATACTACCTGATTTTAAGAAACTTAAAAACTATAGTCATCAAGAAAATGTGGTATTTGTACCAAAATAGAGATCAATGAAACAAAACAATCTAGAAATAAACACACATATATATGAATAAGTGATTACCAAAAAAGGTACAAAGGTAGTTTAAAAACAGTCTACTCAATAAATGGTCCTGATACAATTAGGCATTCTTAGGTCAAAAAATTAACTTTTTTTTTTTTTTTTGGTACCAGGGGTCAAACTTGGGACCTTGTGCTTGCGAGGCAGGAAGCGGAATCACTGAGCTAAATCCCCGGCTCCTCCAAAAAATTAACTTTGATCCCTACCTCCTACTATATAAAAAAAACCTCAATGGATCTAACTATAAAACCAAATACTATAAAACTTCTGAAACAAAATGTAGGCCAAAAATTTTTGTGGTGTTGGGTTGAGCAAAGATTTCTTAGATAACACCAAAAATGTAATACATAAAAGAAAAAATCGATTAATTAGACTTTCATCAAAAATAAAAACATCCCTGAAAAACACTCTTTAAATCAATGAACACAAGACTCTAAGAAAAAGAATTCTCCAGACTCGATAGCAAGAAAATAACTCAATTTTTAAAAATGGCAAAAGACCTGAGCACTTTGTCAAAAAGAGATAATACTAGTCATTAGGCAAATACAAATTAAAACCATAATGAGATACCAATAAACACATATTTCTATGGTTAAATGTATTGGCAAAAATGTGGAGGAACTGAAACTACTGTTGGTGATTGTAATATCATATAACCATTTTAGAAAATAATTTGGTAATTTCTTTTGTTAAGTATATATCTACCATACACTCCAACCACTTTATTCCTAGATATTTACCCCACAGAAATGAAAGCATCTAGCTATACAAAGACTTATGCATAGGTGTTCTTAGCAGCATGGACTGTTAGGAAAAGAATCTGTAGGAGTACCTGTCTCTCATATGAAATGAATAAAAGAATAACCATGTAAGATCACTGTGGAAAAGTTAAAAGGAATGCTAAGAAAATATTTTGAGGATTTATCCTCCTACAGCTAGGCTCCAGGATGAAAGGAAAGAAGAGAAGAAAAGTACAGTCTGAAGTAGTGGATGCCAAGGTTCTAATTTGGTAAGGCATGAATTATGCCCCTGACAATCTGCTACTGTCTAATACAGAGCCATTACTGGACTGTGGTAAGGATCAGCAAATAAGAATTAAAGCATTCAACAATGTTAAAAGTATGGAAGAGTTACTTAAAAAGGCACTGAGTTGCTTATGTCCCCTTGGGATATTACTCCTTTCTTAATGTTCAAGCACAAAGAGAGCTGGCAATATGCTAACAAAAAAAATTAAGATTGCCTTTTACTGCTGTAAAACACAATCTCTACACTCTCAAAGGAAAATTACTACTGTGGGAGCTTGCACGTAGCTCCCTCCTAATAAGCTCCCACCTTCCATTTCTCTACAGGCAGAAATGGATTCATACCACACAGACCTGGGGCAGTGTTCTCACCTTCCAAGGAACCATCAGTATATTTTTGCTTATTGAAAAATGAAGCTATTTTGGTCTTTCCTTTTTAGGCTGGCTGCCAACCTGGGACCTGGAGACATGCAGGATGCCATCTGCCTCACCCCAGCTGTTCCTGACCTACCACCCGTCTCCAACCAGAGATGCCTGGTATCTGCCAGGTCAGCTAAGCAACTGATGAAAGATGCTTGAGGCCAAGTATAGCATGGACGAATGTGTTGGCAGTACCCAGCCTGCCAATAAACTTTGACTTTCTCTCATTACTGGGTGGCCTGCCACTCTCTATGACAACACAGAGAATTGCATTCTGAGAAAAACAGACCTTGTTCTCTGTGACAACCTCTCCTTACTGTATGACAACTGATTCAACATTCCCTACATTTTTGCTAAAAACCAAAAATGTTAAATTCTTAACAGAGAATGCTCTGCACACTGAAAATTTCTATTGCTTTTTTTTGTTTTTGCATATGTTGGTCTTGCTGTTTCAGTTTTTAAAATGCTGTAATGACCAACTTTATTGTTAAATTTTCACACATAATTATTTTCTTTTTTTCTTAAATTCTTTTATTGGTACATTTTAAGTATACAACGCAATGACATTTCTTATTGGGAACTTGTACCTTTACATGATGCATCTTGGTTCTTATTTTTTCCCCATTCCTAGCCCTCCCTTCACCCCCTCCACCTTTCCCTATTTACAAAGACTTTATTTCCATTTTTTCCATTTCTTATCATTTTTCCTTTCCCTTCTTTCCTTTCCCCTGCCCCTCCCACTACCCCTACCCCTTTGGACCTTTTCTTCCTATTCTGCATTATCAATTATTACACTTTCAGTTTCTCACACCATCTATTGCTTTTCCTTCAGGAATGACCACTGTTACAGATTAAAGCATCAGTTCTGATTCCTGGTGCTCTAATGATGAAAGGAACCAAGTTTAATTTCATGCATCTGTAAACCACATTCCCAAAATGACTCAAAAGCCTAAATAAGCCTTTAAAAATGCAATTTGCAAATATCCTCTGTGAAGAGGACACTGAGTGGAAAGGAGGAATCTATGGCTTGAGTTTGCATCCCATTAATGCAGTAATCAAATACTAATATAGGAATTGTAAAAGCTTTTTATAACCATGAAAATAATGGCTTTTACTGATGGCACAATTTTCCTGATGATGAGCAGTTTTACATCTTGAAAATGGAAACGTAGACGCTGCCTCCAGACTCATCTGTCCACATGTGGAAAGCATGAATGGATTGCAGGAGCTGAGCCCAGAACTACAGATGAGGTGCCCAGGAAACATTCTCCACAAAACATCAAAGGAAGTAGTTCCTACTATATAAAACTCTACAGGAACTTGTCATAAAATAGCACTGACTCCCAAGCAGCCAGATTGCTGAAGGGGGAATGTTTTGCAGAAGAAACACTAAAATTATAGTTCTCAAGGAATAAACAACAATAACCCATAGGTTATAAGAAATATGAGGGGTTTCCCTTTATCTTGTAATTCTACTTTCTTCCTGCTCTGTAATGCTCTATATACTATGGTCTCTCTGGAATGCTTTCTGCTTGTCTCCTTTAAAGAAATTATAGCCCCATCTAGGTCCCTTCATGACACGACCTTGTGCTGGGGAAACTGCATTGTTTTCGGAGCAGGGACCACTGCACCTGCACCTGGCAGTCTCCTTCCCTGCTCAGGACTGGAGCAGCTTCCACGCGGTGCTCAGTCAATCTCCATGTCTTAGTCTCTGCATCAGCTCAATAAAGATGAAATATAATTCCTAGGAATGCTATAAATTATAGTAAATCAAAGGTGGAAGCCTTTTTTCTTTCAAGTACCAATGAAAAGGTGTTTGGATAGGAAGTAAAAATCTTCTGCTCAGAAAAAATTTTGCTTGACTGCTTTTAAAATTAACATAGAATAATTTTTAAAAAACCTTAAACAAATATAAAAAACAAATGCAGTCAGATTTGGAAGCTTGCCCACCAATCAGATAACCTCCGAACAGCCCTTTCCTGTCAGCTGCTGTTGGCTGAGCTACTGGCTTACCTTGCTTTTTCTTCTGTCCCACAGAACCTTCTGGGCTGCTTCTGGGAAACAGGTGATGGTGACAACAAAACCAAGCCATAATGTTCACGATCAGCTCCACCCCAGTTCAATTTTATGTCTTGAACGCCCTGGCAATGAGGTGATGCCTATGGATCCTTCTTGGAATTGGTATCTTATAACCAAAGCCAATTACATTGAAATACAATTATCAACATGTCAAGCTGTCCTTGAGATAAGATAACATATGTGCTGCTAAGCGCTAGTGAGCAGGTTTAATTATTTATGTAATTTCTAAACCTTGACAAGCATAATTTTTTAAGGTATCTGCAACAAATGTTAATGTGATATGAAAAAAAACAATGGTTCTTACTTGTGTGAAAGACATAGCTGTTATTTCTGTTGTCTGTTGCCTGTATTCATAATTGAAGGAAATGCTAAATACTAGGAGGCTTGTGAAAATGAAAATATAATTTTATTCTTATCCAACTCTGCACTCTCTGAATTTTCTCTGCAGAACAAATACATAAAGCCAGCTGGAAGCACAGCGTCTCTGGAAGAAGCCAAGGGCCTGCACGGCCTGGCCTCTCATATTCTGTGGGTCTCATTTAGCCTGCTAAGACTATGCAAGAGCACACTCATGCCTACTGTCCCAACCCGAAACTATACCTACTGAATGAAGTCCTGAGCTTAAGTCCTTCCTATTGTGTATTCATTTTATATTTTTTATTGTCCTATTTTAGTTTTATCTGTTACAACCCAACAGTACTGAGCATACCTTCTTTCCTTAGCTTTTATATTTTGTTCATTTAACTTGTTTTAACCTTCTCTCTGAAAAACTTTTATTCTTGATTTATTTTCCCTTTAGATATATACAGTATTACTGGCTATTTCTGTTTTTGTCAACTTATGTAATTTCTGGTATTAATCACTTTAATCATTGTCAGTTCATATTGTTCTTTGGTATAGGGCATCCTTTCCCTTTCCTTGGTATTTCCAGTTTCTATTTTACAAACAGCAGGGCAGTTGAGCACAGAGTTGCTGGCTCTGAGGACAGGGCCCAGCCCACATCTGACTGTCTGGATGTTTGTTTTTCCTGCTGCTATCTCCCTCCATAAAGAATCCTTGGTTCCCTTTAATGTTGAAGCTCTCAGGACTTCCAGGGATTCAGATGTCCAGATTCTTTCCTGGGATGACAAGATGATGATAAATAGTATCACTCCTGCTGAAGCCTGGGACTGTTTATTTGTGCACCTGATATAATAGCAGAAGTTCAATCAGCTCTGTACCAGTTGCTCAAGGTTTTCAAATTTCTTTGGCTCTAACACTCTTCAAATAATTCACAGGGATATTTGATCATTAAAAGATGAAAAGGTGTAGCAGCTACTCACTGCTAGCATAGCCTGGTCTAGTCACCAGGAAAGAGTTCAGCCAATGCAAATGTCCTGCCATGGGCTCTTCTCTACATGAGGTACTGCCTGGGGATGAGAAATCCAAATGGCAGGGGAGCAAGAAGCATGAGTTGTCTAGGATGAAGAAATGACCACATTTCCTCACTCTAAATCAGTGATTTAAGTTCACTCTGGGATGTCTAAATTCATTCCATTCAGGGGTGTTAGGTATCACAGCTACTGGAGAATGTGAACTAAAGGACTAAAGGAAATATCAGAAACCATGAAAGTTAACAACCACTAAAGATATACCTAACCGTCGGGGTGGAGGTGTTACAGAGCAGTTCCTGGTATATTCAGGATTAATGTTCTTGATTTGAATTATTTGAGAGAAACTCCAAGAGTTCATAACATAACTTTTAATTTTTCTGAGGCATAAATATGTCTCATATATTCTTTTAGGCTGGGAAGCAGGAGTAAGACACTTAGCTGCTGAGTCAAACTAGCCAACCTCTGTTATTTACATTTTGAAGAGTTTCATACAAACACAACAGTACTTAGGAAGTCATAAAAAATGTTTCTTTCTTTAAAAAAAAGTCTAAGGAAAAAAGAGCCAATGTAATGGAAGAGAGAAGAACAGAACTAAAAGTGATGTTGTAAGAATATTAGTTCTGATTAAAGCAAAGATGAGATGTCAAATCAAACAGTGGCTCAGATTTATGATGCATAAGAGTCCTCTATATAATCTACATGGAAACAGGAAAGAGCAATTTTATGGTATTCAGGAAGATTCCAGACCACACAAACTGGATATCCTGTGAAGAATTAATCATGGAATGTCCTGAAAGAATACTTTGAGGTGTAAGTACTGAATAGTTTCTCTGGTGTGAGAAACTGAAAGTATAAATAAGGATTAAAATGTATAATAGATAATGTGAAATAGGAAGAAAAGGTCCAAAGGGGAAGGCGAAGTAGGAGGGGTAAGGGACAGGAAAGAAGGGAAAGCAATAAATATGAGAAAAGGAAATAAAGTCTTTGTAAATAGGGATGGGTGGAGGGGTTGAAGGGAGGGCAGGGGAATAGGGAGAAAATAAGCAAGATATATCATGTAATGGTACAAATTACCAATGACGAATATTATCATGTTGTATACCTAAAATGTACCAATAAACTTAATAAATAAAAAAATAAAAGAAGAATACTTTAAGGTATAAGGACATGGATAGTGGGTAACTTATTCATCACTATATGCCCAGAACCTTGAACAGGGCCTGGGCACAAAAGAGGTGATCAGTAAATACTGAATTCGAATCACTGAAGTCAATGATCTGTTACAGAAACACATATAAATTTGGGACAAATTTCTGCCAAGATTATGTATGGCACTGTGTCTCACAGGATGAAATTCTAGGCAATAGTTTCTATTTAGAAATTGGAACTATCTTCTGCATTTTGCCATGAACAAAACAAAACAAAAAAAATTAAGAGAGGAAGAGAGAGAGAGAGAGAGAGAGAGAGAGAGAGAGACACCAGATGCCAGCCAAATACACTCATCACCATGGACAAAAATAACCAATAAAGCAGCTCGCAGTTCCAAGGAGGCAGGCTCACTCTCATTGAAGGATGCGGGTGCGTTTAGCTTAACAAAAGGTAAGAGGATTGCAATTAGGATTTTAGTATCAGAATTTAAACTTAGGATATTGCTAAAGGCAATCTTAGATTGGAAAATAAATGTTTTTTAAGGGGTGGAATCTAGTCCATTGAGATTTATATTTAAACAGAAAACACCAAAAAGGTAGTAGAATAAGGGTGCTTCAGAAAAGAGCAGCTTCATTTCTATTTAGCAAAATCAAATAAAAGAAAATTGAATAAATTTTCACTGAAATAGAATACGCTTTTAAAAACGCACCTAAGGGCCCGAGATTTAGCTCAGTGGTTCCGCCACCTGCCTCGCAAGCACAAGGACCCAAGTTCGATCCCCAGTACCAAAACAAACAAACAAAAAATGAACCTAGATGCAAATAACTAGAATTTTTTTTTAAATCAAAACAAACTAAAATCAAATGGGAAATTCTAACTAAAAGCTTACTGGTAACATTTAAATTTCAATGGCTATATTTTTAGAATCCAGAAATTGGAATAAATCATAAATCATATTTTGCAAACAGGAATCGCAATAAAATTTTTGCTGTATTGTTCTGACAGATATTTAATAGGTAAAAAGCCACCTAAAAGGATGAATCATAATGTATTTGATCAGCCCTTTACTTAACGAGAATTAATCATTCCAGTCTTATGCTATTACACATAATGCAGTACTGGACATACATCTTCTTACATTTGGACAAGAATATTTATAGTTCACAATAAAACTGTTTGAAACTCTGAGAAAAAATGAAGTACTTAATTTGGTAATGTAAAAAACGTTCTAAAATACAGTTTTGGGTTTTGGAGCAGTTTGGATTTGAATAGTAAGATTAGGGATTCCTCAATCAGTAAAGTCTATCCAAATATTCTAAAATCTAAAAAAATCTGAAATCTGAAATATCTCTGGTCCCAGGCATTTCAGATGAAGGACAGTCAATCTGTGCATATGAATAAAATTTTTTCCTATCAAACTGGTAAAAATATCCAAGTGTGAAATAACCTGTGTGCTGGCAAAGCTGTAAAAAGAGGCCTCTCTCATACACTGCTGCTAAGAATGTAAACTGGTAAAACCTCATGGAAAGCAATTTGGAAAGTAATAGCTATGAAAATTATAAATGTATAGACTCAAGAGAATTATGTGCAAAATTATATACCTACAAGGATTTTGATAACAGCACTGGGTATATAATCTATATGATGCTGTTATAAAAAATAAGAAAGCCCTATACTGATAATGAGAGGTTGCTAAAATATAAACTTAAAAACAAAGATGTCAAACACTACATATAACATATCATATATACTGCCTTTTTTGTTAGAGAGGGGCATGGGGGCTGGTTATGTAGGTCAGAAGCAGAATGCATGCTTAGCACACACAGAGACCTGGGTTCAATCCCCAGCACCAAGAAAACCAAACCAAACAAAAACTAAACAAGCAAAACAAAAACTGTAAAAAGGGAGTGTGAAGAAAATACACAGCCAACTGGAATGGAAAACTTACTTGTAAAGGTAATACTCTGCATGGTCTATTTCTTCTCGAGATGAAATGTTGTCCACAAACTAAGAGATAAAAGAAATCATTGGGTTAAGTACAAGTTATGCCATGTATTTGGCCTAGTTCACACATACTGACGTTAAAATAGGACATCCATTTTCCTGGGATAATGTTCATGTAGTATGGCTCTGTCCTTGAAACTGCTTTATACTAATGCAAACAAAGTGGCTTCTCTTTTTCTATATGTACAGAAAATGTGAATTGAAAGCCAAATTTGAAACTTGCTCTGAAGAAGAGAGATCTCCTCCTACTGTATTTGTAACTAGTCATCACTTCTCAGGGTTGAGCCCTAATCTTTCCTCTATGCCCTAAGCTCCAAATACAAGGGAACACATGCTGAAAGGATAAAAACTCTAAAGGCTGAAAAAATATTGCCCAGCACACAGAAAGCTAAATTTAGGGAACTCAGCTTGTAACTACTTTTCCTACTCTGATTTAAGTTCTGCTGTGAACCAGTGAATGTACGATTTCTCTTCTAACAAAATCTCTCTTCAAAACACAGAATTTTTAAGTATACTCTGTAACTACAACCCAAATGAAAGAACAGAAAAAACTATTTCAAGAATGGACTCTACCCTTAAGTAGAGACTCTGAGGCAAAAAAAGAGATGGTGGTAACACATGTTGTGAGTACTATATCATTAAAACCTCATAGAGGGGAAAAAGAGAGTAAAAAGGAGACTTTTTAAAATAACTGGGACTTGTGGATTTGATTTAGAAATCCATTAAGGACAGATTTAGAATCCAAAATGCAGTGGAAACACAGACTCTGAGCTTGAGAAGCAGCTTTCCTGATAGCTTGCTGTGTGGCATAAACAGATGGTATAGCCCCTCTGGGACTCAGTCGCTCCATCTGCATAACCAAAAAAAAGGCTCTTGCCCCCAAGAGCACAAGGCTACAAGAAGAAATGGGAAAGCTCCGTAAACCTTGAAGTCCTACTTAAACAAATGTCAGGTGTGATCGTCCAGGGGTTTCACACATCATATGAGAGTTGAACTGTTGGTCTTTCAGTTCTCCTCCAATACGGCAATTATGAGCTCAAAAACTTCCAGTTCTCACCAGGTGAACTGGTTTGCTACTAAAAGAATAACAAATGACAAGAGAAAGGACCAGGACTAAAAAGAAAGATTATTTTTTTCCTTTCTCTCTTCTATATTTAATAATACTTTGAATTTTATGGTGCTATTAATTTCTACAAAAAAGCTTTCACAAGATCTTACTTTAGCATCACATCAACCATCTGAGGGAGATGCTACTGTCCTCACAGCAGAAATGAGGAAATTGAGAGGGACCCTGTCACCCTGTATCACAAAGTGAATTCATGATCCAGACAAGACCAGGTGTATTTGAGGGAGACAACAGAAGAGAACACTGCTTTCATAGATATTTATTGGCATTTATATCCCAACTTTTCTACTTATAAGCCATGTGAACTTGGGAAAACTATTAAACTATTCTATATCTTAAAAAACATAATGTTTATCTCATATGGCTGCTATGAAAATTAAAAAGAAATAATGTAGGTTATGAATCTAATACAATGTGGCATAGGTGTTTGGTAAGTTACTCTTGATTACTATTTCTGACTCTGAGCCCAGTATTATTCTTCCATCCACTGTCTTGCAGCAGCAGGACATTAATACCCATTCTCAGCTACCAAAAACATTTCCAATGCCAACCAGAAAATATTAGTACTCTGAAGGTCATATCAATTTAAAAGAAAAAATCACAAGTATCATATGGCAAAACATTGTTATCTTGAGAAAATTAAAATAAATTGGATACATGACAGTGATTACTACCATCAGAGTCTGGTATTATCTTTCATTTCAGCCAAAAAATTTTGTAATTATATCATAAAATATGGATTAGTAACTACAAAAACATACTACACTATGAAAAAATATTTCCTATGAAGGGTATTCTTTCCTCATGCAGCCTCATCTACTTAAAGAGTCTTTCTTGCTGTTTCTCCTTCTTCTTTGAAAAAATACATGTTTAAATGTTCTTACCCGTGATACTGTTAAAGAACTAACAGGCAACTTTCTCTCATATGTTTTGTTCATTAAATATGCAAGATCAGCTGTGGAAGAAAAAGAGCTTTGTTAAATAAATATATACATTTCTTTTTTTTTTTTTTAATATATACATTTCTTAAGAAAAACCTGACAGATATGACTCCTGCCAGATGGCTGCCAACACTACAAGTCAGTATTAAAACAGATGCTCAATCTTGCTCTTTTTTTAGAAATAGTTTTTACATAAATTAAAGAGACCAGTGAGTATCAGTAACATTTAAAAAATGATTAAAGGATTATAAAAAATGTTCTCAGTATATAATTTTTAAAAAATGGATCAATAAAATATTTCTGGAAAGAGATATAAAGCGTTATTTTTGACAGACTCCAGAAAAAGAAATTAGATGTGAGGCTGGAGAAGGAGATTCTACATTGCTTATCCATTTTATTCCCTTTGCATTTTGAGGCAGGTAAATTTATCAGCTATTCCGATATTTAAAAACTGAAATTTACTGAGTGACTTTTATATATTTCCTGAACAAATCAGAGAGGCTCCCTGACTAAACTTAGTGATTTTTGGCCCAAACTATTCCTATTTTGTTTATTTCTAATAGAATATCCTTAGGGACACTTGGTATTTCTGAGATTATACATTTATCTCAGAGTCTAAAAAGATCTGAAATCCTGATGGCATACTTTCCAAAATATTTATTTCATGTTATGTCACTGCTTCTCAAGTTTATAATAACCTCTTTCCCTTTTCCTCCTCACTCATACTCTCAGCTCATGATTTTATCTAATTTCACTGAAAAAAAAAAGAAGCAATCAAAAGAGAACTTCATCCTTCTCGCATCAAATCTTCTAAGCTAGTAGCATTGTACTCATTACTCAGCCTTCTGTTGTTACAAAAGATGAAAAGGATTTAAAAACAGCAGCAAAACATCTTCCCGTGTCCTCAGTATCTCCCATAGCTACTTCTTTGCTCTTCTTAGAGAGATTCTGCCTCCAAAGAGTCAGCTTTAATATAACTTGCACGACTTCCTTAGTTTTCACTCTTCAACTCAAGTCTAATCAGATCTGGGTTTCCACCATTCCACCACCCCCAGTGACCACCTCCACACTGTTAGATCCAGTGGTTAAGGCTCCATTCTCATCTTGCTTGACCTCTCTGTGTATCTCTATATTGTAGCTGATCTTTCTATTCTTTTTTTTTGGTACCGGGGATCAAACTTGGGTCCTTGCATTTGCACAGCAGGCGGCGAAATCACTGAGCTAAATCCCTGGCCCCTTTTTTTTCTTGAGATCATTCTATTCTTTAAGAAGTATTTATTCTCTTTGTTTCTTCCTCTTGGGTTCCTTCGTAGGATCTCCTCTTGACTTCACCTGCCCTCTCGTCCCCGGGTCTCCTTTCTCATCCTCCTCCTCCTCTGCTTCTCTTTCTCCTTCTTTTTTCAGACAGGGTCTCATAACGTAGTCCAGGCTGGCCTTGAGTTCTCTGTGTAGCCCAGGCTGGCCTCCAACTTGTGATTCTCTTCCCTCAGCTTTCTAAACGTTGGAATTACAGGTGTGTACCACTGCCTGCTTCCTCTTCTTGTCTTGAGAATGTTGGAATGCCCCAAGCCTCAGTAGTAGAGTAGACCCTTCCCTTGAGCATCTGTGCTCAGTTCCTAGGTGATCTCATTCTCCCCATGGCTTTAATCATTGTCTACAGACTGCTTGCTCCATGCACACACACCCACCCTCACTTCTGCCTTAATTCCACACTTGCATTTCCAACTGCATAGGTGATTTCCCCATCTGCATGTCTAATACGCCTCTAAACATTATCAGTCTTCTTAATTTTTCAACTTTCTATTCTACATCTACTTTCCCTATCCCACATAAAGGGGATGGGAAAACACCTGCTGGCTTACTCAGACCAAAAAAGTAGGTGTCATTCTTAATCCCATTCTTTTTTTTTGTACCGGGGTTCGAATTTAGGACCTTGCACTTTCGACGCAGAAGCAGTGCCACTGAGCTAAATTCCCAGCCCCTTAATCCCCTTCTTTTTCACACCTTATAACCAATTTGTCAGCAAGTCCTACAGGCTCCATATTTGGCATATATTATACCAAACATATATACGTTATATATATTATAAAGTATATTATATATAAATATATATATTTTTCACCAGCACTGCTAAGTCTCTGTCTTCCTGACCTTACTTTAATAACTCTTCACCATTATCATCCAAATCTCCACCCAGCAGGCTAGGGTTTTGGACCAATAAGATCATGTCATTCTCTTTTCTGAACTACCCAATGTCCTATTATAGTTAGAATAAAACCTCAAATATTTTTAGGAACTACAAATGCCTACATAAACTGGCTGTGGCTTTGTTTTTCTGTCTCTTACACTGAACTAACTGTAAAATCCATGAAGGCATGAACTAAATTCAATGATCTATTCTCAGTCTTTGAAACCATTCAATGAAAGACACTGAATATCTAAAGAAATCAATAAAAGGAATGAAAAGGGGATGGAAAAAGAAGTGACTGGATTTCCAAGGCTTTTGTACACCCTGGTGGGTGACATTAGTATCAAGGAATAAACAACTAGGTGATAAGCAATAAGTAAGTATTTGATGGCCTCTTGCTGTGCATTTAAGGGTTCCCCTCTCCTCTTCCCGGATTAATGATCAAAATGAATAGTGACTGGGGGAAAATAACTGTAAAAACTCTTAAAACCTGATACCTTGTAGGATGCAAAAATAAATAGCTT
The DNA here is from genome assembly GCF_053883595.1 of Heterocephalus glaber. Lineage (NCBI taxonomy): Eukaryota > Metazoa > Chordata > Mammalia > Rodentia > Bathyergidae > Heterocephalus > Heterocephalus glaber. The sequence continues at coordinate 2,178,864 of NW_028258471.1, read as the reverse complement.
TCCAGTTGGGTGTAGTAGTGTGTGTCTACAATCCCAGTACTAAGGAGGCTGAGGCTGGAGGATTGCTGTAAGTTCAAGGCCAGCCTGGACCACCTAGTGAAGTCAAGACCAGCTTGGACTACATAGCAAGAGCCTGTCTCAAAAAAACCCAAATAAACAAACAAACAGATTTCCTTACAACCATCTTAAAGGGATTATGACATTTATTTAAGGAACATATAAAAACAACAAATAAATCCTCAAAAACCCTCTACACTAAAGGAAATTAATATTGTTGAATCTGTTTACTGGTAGAACAGATGTCAAACAACTCTCTCAGGATGCCAAGGCTTTATCATCTCTTCTTAGTAGCGGTTCTTATGATGACAGGGAGTAGTATTGCCTTCCTTTAACTCAAAATAAATACTGTTAATAAGCAGGTTCAGGAACTACTGACCTCATTAAAGTAGTCCCTATGCCCAGTTTCCATCAGGATTCCACACAGTACACAATATCTAACCAAACTCTGGACTGTGGGACTGTATGATTCCAAATTCAATTACTCCCCTAGCCTCTATTGTATTTAAAAATTAATGGTTAAAATGTGCTTGTTAGTTCTGGGATAATAGATAAAATCTGTAGCAAAACAAAGTTCCTAAGTAAATTACTCAACCCCTTGTTTGTCCGGAGAACGAATGTTCCCGGGCCCACTGTCGGTAGAGCAATCCACCAATGTGTCTGCCGACCATCAGTACGTGACCGTTGTGACCATATGGTCGTGACCATTACTGTGTGTGTCTGCTGACCAATAGTACGTGACAGTCGACCACTAACCTTTGTTCCTTTTTTTTCGTACATCTACATGTTAAACTCCCCCTCAATCCCCTATAAAACAGCCTCGGACTCTGAGCCAGTGGCCTCTCTAAGCTATTTTGCTTTGAGAGTGCCGTCTGGCCAGACTAATAAAGGTCTGTTTTATTTTCCAACTTGTCCGGTGTGTTCCTTCCCGGGTGTTCGTCGCTGCAGTCAGCTCCTCAGAGCGTTTGGTAAGGCCCTCGGTCTTACAGGACAGAGATGGCTTTGCCAGTCACTTCTTAAGAGTGGTCACCAAACACTCATTTGAAGTCCTTCATGGAGGCCTCTTCAGTTAAGTGAACTCAGCCAGGCTTAAAACAGGCAACAGCTGCACAGCCTGCATCTGATGAATATCATTTACATACTGCAAGTCAGAGGAAGGTTTGTTGCTAAATACCCCATTCCACCAATCACTCTCATCATAGTACTGGCATGATGGATGAGGCAAAAAATGGCATGTAGCCAGGAGGGCCAGGGACGCTGGGACAGCTGTGGCCTATACAGGGCCAGCACCACAGGCTTCTGGACGGTGGGCTCCAGAGTCAAAGTCACACTTGATGTTTCAGGAGGGCCAGCAGGTGCCTAGGTTCTGCTCAAAGGGATGTGCCAAAGAGGGTGTTTGCTGGTTACTCAGCTCCTTGGGAACACATGCTGCAGCAGATGGGGAAACCACCAGAGCTACATGGATAATGGACCTGCCATTTAAATGCTTCTTTCAACAAAACCTTTAACACTGCAGAGATACCATGGAAATGCAAGTTTATTGAGGACTTGCACCAAGAGAGCACTGGAGTGCAGTGCCACACGAACCTGGTGGAGGATCTGAATGGCTTGAAGGGTTTTAACATGTGGGACTCCTAGGCTTCCCACCCGGAGGGAGGTTGTGACTGGACTCCGTAGGACTGAGGTAAGTTCCAGGAGACTGTGGCACTGTGGCCCATCAAGCACTCACCATTATGTTTACCATGGAGGCAAAGAACACTAATGGGTTTTGGATGATGCTCCTAAGCTCAAAAAAGACAGCAGACAGGAATCTACTTGTGGAATAAGATGAACCACGTATTTAAAAAAAAATTTTCCTTTCACCATAAAAATAAAATACCTAAATTTTTTTAATGTTTCAAATATGTGACTGAGCTTTCAAGATGGTAGATGTAATTTTCAGAGACCAAGGCAACAGGGGAGCAGAACCTATGGGAGTTAAGGGAGTAACAACAATTCAGTCCCTGAGGGCACCTCAGGTCCCAAAGACACAGAGCTTAGGTTTTAATGACTTACAGGTGACAAGGGATAAAATCAAGGCTTTCGTAAAATGAGGGAGAGCCAGGGAGGCAGAAGGACTGCAGTGAGTTTGAGGCTAGCCTGACCTATGTAGTGAGACCTTGTCTCAACAACAACAAACAAAAAAGAATTTTATTTAAAGAGCTAATTTTACTAAGTAATCTTCTAAAAATGGCAACTACTCAACAGTGACAAAGCTCATCAGTAACTGCCTGAGGAAATGGTGTGGAAGAGTAAGAGGAAGGAGGAAAGGATTACAAAGAAAAGAGAAAGATCTTTGGGGGTGACAGAAGTTCTCATTATCTTGACTGTGGTGATGATTTTATGGTCATATATCCGTACATATTACCATATTTTAAACTGTATACTTTAAATATGTTTAGTTCATTTTACAAAAACAAAACCTCAACAAAGCTCTAAAAAAGAAACAAATAATTTAAAAAGCAGGTTGGAGACAGGTGACGTGAGAATAAGTGAAGAGTAGATCCAGAAGAAATGACAGAAACTGCAGCAAGGATCAAGATGAGACTATGAGGGGCTGGGGATTTAGCTCAGTGGTTCCGGCACCTGCCTTGCAAGTGCAAGGTCGAGTTCGATCCCTGGTACCAAAAAAAAAAAGGATGAGACTATGAGGAGTTAGGAGACACTGAAAATAGAGTAAGAAGGTCTAAAATACATTTAATTAAATTTCCAACAGAAGTAAGTAAAGAAAATGGGGGAGGTAATATATGATGAGATAAGGGCTGACATTTTCTAGAACTGAAAAAAAAAAAATACAGGTTTTCAGATTCATCTCCAGTCAGTAAGTAAAAGTGAACTCACCGTGATATGTTATTGTGAAACTGAAAGAAATGAGGGGATCTCAAAAATGGTCAGAAAGTTACTTAGAAAGGAAAAAGAAAGACAACTAGACCAGTAGCTGTTTTCTCAACAGGAATAAAGGAAGACAGAAAAAAGAATAAGATGGGCAAAATGGAAGTAAAAGGAATTAACCTAGTATTATTTATTATAGACAGCTAAGCTAGACAAACATATAGGCAGTCAGACAGGGTCAGACCCTCAAGAGAGTCAGGGCAAAAGTAAAAACAGTACAACTGTGGCCTGAGGCACATCTGGGGGAGGCGAGGCCTCAGGATAAAGATGAAAATCAGAGGGTGATCAATCCTCCCACTGTCTAGAAAGGGGGACAGTAAGGGCTAAAGAAAGACAATAGAGACTTTCCTAATTTCAAAGTACATGGTGGGCCGGGAGGTCAGTGCCTCAGAGTGGGCAAAGACAAACACACTCTGCGCTTGCCACTATTTACTGGATTCCTACAATAATCAGAGTATCAGGTGATTCACAGGCCAGCGGTAATCCCGTGTTGATGAGGATGGTGAGATGAGCAAAAACAATCTTACAATAGTAGATGGAAGCATTAAACTGATAAGGAATTTGTCTCTCCCCTGTCAATCCTTTCTTTTTTTATTACCACTCAGTTCTCAAAGAACCAGGAAGTCTTCAGCTGATGTAATCTTGCCCTTAAGCCTCACAGCATCAGGGGGCCATTCAAAATGGAGTTGTTTCCACATGCCATAACTGGCTCACAGGCATGGGCATTAGGCCTCTAGCAGCCCTAATTATAATTATGAAATTTTTCCCCAAAATTATGCAGAATGGCTCGACTGACGAAATGACCAGGCCTAAGATAAGTGATAACACCTGGTCTAACGAAGTCTAGTAGACATCAGTCACCTTGGTGGGTGACTAAGACCCTCAGACTCATCCCTTCCTACAAAATTCTTTGTTCCTTCCATGTACACTTGCTAAGTCACTTGCTTCCCCATTGGATCAATGTTACCTTAGCGACTATAGTTATAATCTTATTGGTTGATCATAGCTGTAACCCATGCTGTACCCACATGGCTGTGCTCTATAAAACTTCCCCTGAGAAGTGGGGTCCTCCTGCCTTTCAATAAATATTTCCTACTTTTAACCTCTGTTTCTTAGAATTCATTCTTCGATTTCAGGGAACACGAACTTGGCATGTCAGACATCTAGCTGGTTGACAGTTATAATATTTCCCCTCCATCATCTGGAGGTCCTACATCATTTCCTGTGTCAGTGTTAATAACATCTAGCAAAACAGGGCCGGGGATTCAGCTCAGTGGTTCCACCGCCTGACTCGCAAGTGCAAGGTCCCAAGTTCAATCCACGGTACCAAAAAAAAAAAAAAAAATCTATCAAAACTATCTTTTAAGAAAAATGGCAAAATAATGACAAAAACACAGAATTTATTAGCAACAAATAAAGGGAATTTTTTAGAAGCTGTGTTTTTAGGAGGTATGTTTTGAGAAGAAGCAAAATGATCCTAAGGCAAGGAAGACTTGAGATGCCAGAGAGCTGAGAAAATAAAAATGGCTACATGGGGTGGGGGTGCAGTGACTGACCTGGTCAGATGTGTATGAGTGTGTATGTGCATGTGTGTGTCTGGAAAGTTCTAAAGGATAGTAGAGTGTGATGAACATTGGAATTAAGTTAAATATGTGTATCAGAAGACACAGGGCAACAATCTTACAAGAGTAGATACGGGGGATATAAAATCCAGACAAATAGAGGAGGAAAAATGTAAAAACAAAAGCAAAAATTAAAAGAAAATAAAACCTCTACTCAATCTAAAAGGTTAAGGAAAAAACAAGAGAGACTAATTAATTAAAAAATTACAAAATTTTAACTAGAAAGTTAAAAGATAATTGTGAGGTTGGTTAAAAGCACCACAGCTTCACAGTACCTAAAATTCTCAGAAAGAAAATGGAAAGCTCCTTAATGATTATGAAAGCTACAATGGAGATGTGCCAGAAAAGAAAGCTCATATAAAAGAAGTGGTCTGAAGGTCAAAATTGGAGTAAGGAAGGTCACTGAAGAAAAGATGGATCCTCCACTGAAGGCTAGCAGCTTTACTGAGAAATGATTTTAATTTTTCATGATTTCTACATTTCTACAAAACTGTTTCTATATTATTGTTACCCAGACAGGCAACACTAAGCTTTCTCTGGGCTCTAGGCCATATGTGCATCTTATCTAATTTATAGAAGAAATAGATACTGGTTATTATTGTCTTTCTTAGAAGAAGTGATCTTGAAAGATGGGCTGAAACTGTTTTTGTTTCTCACATTTTAAAAGAAAAACAAAGACAGAGCAAACATACCATGTGTAGCAGTAACAGAAGGAATTATGGGAGGTTCTGTAAGAGCCAGTTTTGATACAGATTTTTTGGATTTCGATGTGTTTTTCCATCAGAAATTTTAGATAGACCCAATAAGGACATACATGAAAGCAAGCTATGTACACATATATGCTAGGATGAGGATAATATGCACAAATCAGACTCATCTCTAAAACTGTTAGCAGATGGTAAATATGAAACCTGTAAATGAATAATGAATGACACAGAGATGCAAATGTGGAACAGATAAAAGTTCCATTAAAAAAAAAAAAAAGGAAAGCAGACTTCAAAAAATCTCCATCAGGGCTCAAAAATCAGTATTTGAAAATTATTGTAAGCCACAGGTCTCCACAGAGGAAACGACACTGTAAAACTAAACATCAGCTAAAATGGGAGATGCATCTGTAAGAGATAGACCTGAATTTGAACATATCCATGGTATCATACTCTTTGGACTGAATGAGGAGGCTCTTAACAAAACAAAAACACAGAAATAAAGCATAACAGTAACTGAAACCAAAAGGTGTACCTTACTTTGTGATTATAAACTGAAAAACTGGAAATAAAATTTTAATTCAGCAAGGTTTATGCATCCAATTCAGGTCAAGTCACCTGGGCCCCTGCCCCTAGCGGGAGACCTGAGTAAACTTCCTCTCAAGAATCTGAGAGCTTCCCAACAGGCCTGTCCCCCTCACAATGGCCAACCTGGCGCCCTTGTGGTACACGCTCGCTCAGTCACTGGGGGACCTATCCGTAAAGCATTAGCTGCTAAGTGGTTAATGTCGTAAAGTTCACCTGGTACCTTCCAGCTGATCTATGAGTTAGTGGACGAATTTGAGAGACAAAGCTTTAATTCAGTATTTATTTTAGCCAAAGTAAAACCCAGTACAGAAATCATTAAAACCTGTGACCTTTCCCCTGAAGCAGGGACACCCAAGAACTCCTAGGGTTCTACAGAGTACAGCTGGCCCTATCAATAAAAATATGAACTATAATGTATTAAAATGTCTCAACTGTCTATTTTGAGTCTCCTAAATTCCCCCAGGCTGGCCCTGAACTTCTAATTCCCCTGCGTCAACCTTGTGAATACCTGGGACTATAGGCATGCACCACACCTAGCCGCACTGTTTAAATCTAAGAGTTCACAAGAACATTTAAAAAAAAAAATCCTTATTGAATCTGTGGAAGATACTGTGAAAATTTCCTTTTCTGTATAAGCAGTACTACAGGGTAACTGCAATGCTGACAAACGTAAAATTCCTTATACATTTTTTTCTAGGTAATGAATGAGGAAGAAGTGACAGAATTAAAACAATAGCTTGTAGTTCCTAATGAAATAATGGAGCCAAGCAATGATCATGAATGACCTTTAACATGCACAGAGACAGCCACACGTTGTGTTGCTTCCCAGAACAGTCACATCAAAAGAAAAAACCACCAAAAATGAGCCCCGAATCTAGCCAGGTGTGTTGGTGCTTGCCTGTAATCTCAGCACCCAGGGGGCTGAGGCAGGAGTTGGTGGCCTTCCAGGATTCGTAGGGAGAACCTGCCTCAAGAGGGGAGAGGAGGGCAGGGGAGGGGAGGAGAAAGAAAAGCCCTGAATTTGATCAAGCCATTTTCTTCAACTACCATTTATGCAGGACAGTTGTTAACCACCCTCAAAAGGATGAAATCAGCAAATCTAGAATGTGAGAGACAACAAAAGACCTGTTTTGAGAGGACAGAAAGAGGGAAGGGGGAGATTTCAAGATTATTTAAGAGGCATCTAACACGTGGTAATATATGACCTGGTCTGGACCTCATTTTAATAAATGTGAAAAAATTTATAAGACTGGGAAAATGTGAACACTGAAGAAATATTTAATGTTAAATTATTAAATTTTAGGTATATGAATGGTATATTTCCTTTAAAAATTCTTTCAGAGGTACATATCAAATACATATAGAACGATTTGATAATTGAGATCTGTTAAAAAGTAATCTGGCGGGAGAGTATGGGAACAACAAGGGCAGGAAACTGACAAATGCTGAAGCTGGATGACAGGACACGAGGCTTACATTAAAGTCTGTTTCCATAAAAATATTTAAAAAGAGGCAGAGAAGGGTCGGGAGCATAAACAAACTGCAGGCTCGGGCCTTAGTTGACCTGGTCCAATCACACCATTAAAAAACACATATTTATGAGAATGCCAAGGAAATGTGAAAACGTGATATCGCATACTTAAACGGGTCCTATTTTAGGTGTGACAGTGATAAAGTGCCCCCATCTTTTGTAAAGATATACCAAGTTTCGGCCTGGGATTTGCCTCAGGAGCCTAGCGTCCGAGGGCAGCGGGAGTGGGGAGAAGCTCAGGCTGGCCGGAGCCAGGTGATGGGCCCAGGAGGCTCCTTAGACCATTTCCTCCACTCGTGCGTATGTTTTACAATTCTCGCTGGTAAAGCCTTTTTAAGAAGTCAGCTATGGTGCTCGAAGTCAGTCGATGGCTACTTCTGAAGAGAAGCGCGCCAGTGTCTGGGGCACCACGGTCGGCTCACCTGTGGCAAAACCACCAATTTATTACGAGTTGTGCACAATTCAGTATGCACTGCACACTGCAATAAAAAACGAAAGAAAGCAAAAGAAAAGAAAGGTCAGTCTGACCCCCCTGGGGCAAAGGGAAGCCCCGTGGGGATCAGGTCCCACCGCTACCTCCAAGAGCTTTCTTAGGGGGCCACAGAAAGGCGGCAAAGGCCACGCCCCCGCGGCCCTCCTGTCCAATGGGGACTGCAGCAGCGAAAGCCTCATATCGGCCCTCCTCCCTCCTCCAACCCGCGAGCCAGCCGGAACACCTCACGGTCCTCCAGCTCACCGCGCCCAATCCCAAAGCTCCACAGGCCGAGCGCGGTTAGGAGGGCGCGCGCCCGCACCCCGACAGGTCCGCACCCGCGGTTCCCCAAGGGCCCACAGCGCCCTCTCCTGGCCGACCTTCAGGGATGCAGCCACTGTGAGCCCGAACACAAACCTCTCTGCTCAGGCCAAAGCCCAATCCAAATACCCAAGTAAAACTAGGGAAAGCAAGGAGTCTTGTCACGCAGAAGTAAAGAGTATGTGTTTCATTGAGACGTTCTATTACACTCCAAAAGCCTAAGTGGTTTGAGTTCCAAAACCTTACCTCCCGTATTTCACCTGGGGGTACAGGCGAGGGACTCCTTCATTTCACTTCTCCCTGGACCACGGCTGTCTCTGCAGCAGCATCAGCACCACTCCTAACCCCCAGGAGCAGACACCAGGGCCACAGCTGCCTCCAAGAGCAGGCAGAGCGGGAACCCGGCCGACCCTAGGGACACCCAGGCTGTTCAGCTTGTAAACAAAATATCACTGTGATAATGCAGCTCCTGGTGTCTGATGCTCCACATCTGTATGAATGTGAATATTCCCATTCACAGCTCTGCCGTTCGCCTTCACAGTGACTCTGCATTTAAGTGCAAGCCTTAGCTACTTCATTGTTTTCTTTTTTACTGAAGTTTTGCCAAAGCATTTATTTATATTTTGAAATATATATTATTTACTGCAAGACTTCCTGTGGGACCAAAATGACTCCATTTTGGAGCCGTCTCCTTTGTTCTCTCAAATTTGTGCTTAAACTAGAAATTCACCACTTGAAATTCCTGAGTTTATTACCCAACCACCTGTGTACCCGGGGAGAAAGCGTTCCAGGCACACTATCTGTAGGATAAGCAGTTAATGAGCTGACTGTCCACACAAGATAGATGCGGCCATTAGTTAGTGGGTCTGCTAACGATCAGTATGTAACAACCGGCCGTTAATCTTTGCCCCTTTTCTCCCTCACTAAAACCAATACGTAATCCCCTTCGACCCCCAAAGCCTAGCCAACCAAAACCCTACACTTCATATGTATTAAGTATTAACCAATCACCTGGCTACTAATAACCAAAGCTTGTTGTATTCTCAATAAAAACCCTGCTAGTTAGGGACTCAGGGCTCTCAATCTCGATCCGCTGTGTCGGTGACAGTTGAGAGTCCCTGCTTAAGCTTGAATAAATGACCCTTGTGTGCTTACATCGGAAACGGCCTCCTGGTGGTCTCTGGGACTTCACAATCTGGGCACAACATTTGGGGGCTCGTCCGGGATCCCAAGACCTTCAGGACTCCCGTACCGGAGGGTCAACGCCGGCTGGTGAGTGTTTTTTGTGTTTGTAAAGTCTGGGCCTATTTTCTGGGAAGGTCGGCAGACGGTCTAGGCGGACGCGCTGCAAGGGCCGCCGACCCGGGATCCTGGAAGACGTTCCGGATTCCGCTGGTGGGGACGGAGTGCCCCAAGAGTACGAGTCAGTGAGACTCCTGGAAGGACGGTGCGGGTCGCTCCCGCGGCACGGCACGAGGCCGTCGTCCCATTTGCATTGCCTCCGATCAGGCAGAGGACGGTTTTGTCTCGCGTGTTTTTCTGTTGTGTTTATTTGTCTGTGTGTTGTACTGACTTGGACTGAGACGATGGGACAGACTGTGACTACCCCTCTTTCCCTCATGAAAGATCATTTCAAGGAAGTTAGGGAGAGCGCTCATAACCTAAGTTTAAAAATTAAAAAGGCTAAGTTCATCACCCTCTGTAGCTCAGAGTGGCCCACCCTTGGAGTAGGATGGCCCCCCGAGGGAACTTTTGATTTGCAAATTATACGCAGAGTTCGTAAAGCCATCCTTCATCCCGACCAGGTACCCTACATTGCCATTTGGGAATTTCTGATCTCTAACCCACCCCCATGGGTTAAGCCTTTTTTGCCTTCACAGCAACAGCAGCCAGAGTTAATCCTGACAGCCAGTAAGAAGACTCCTAGAGGGCGCGATGACGAGAAGCAGACCGAAACCAAGCCGACCGCGCCACTCTACCCTGTCCTCCAGGGAGGGACCGAAGAAGATCTTATTTTCCCTCCCCCTTACTCTCTCCCCTCTCTTCCGCAACAACAGGCTAAAAGAAATGACCCAGTCCCAGCCGGGGCTAGGGAGGAAGAGCCCGCCCCGGGTGCTGGCAACTGTAATGGTCCCGCCCAAAATACTCGTCACCGGCGCGCCGCCTCGCCGGCAGGACCAGCAGACTCTACTGTTTGTCCGCTGCGAGCGATAGGGCCCCCTGATGAGCATGGAAACCAGCCTCACCATTACTGGCCCTTTGCTACAAGTGATCTTTATAATTGGCACCGACAACATGCCAATTTCTCTGATAACCCTAGAGATTTGATTAACCTGTTAAAAACTGTTTTGTTTACCCATCAGCCCACTTGGGATGACTGTCAACAGCTTCTGCAGGTCCTGTTCACCACTGAGGAACGAGAGAGGATCCAGAATAAGGCCAGGAAATTGGTTCCTGGTGACAATGGTCAACCCACCACCAATGCTGACACTATCAACACTTCTTTTCCTCTGTCCCAACCCAACTGGGACTTCAACACGGCGGAAGGTAAGGAGAGGCTTCGGGTCTATCGCCAGGCTCTATTAAAAGGTCTGAAAGCAGCAGCGAGGAAGCCCACAAATTTGGCTAAGGTAGGGGATGTACAACAAAAGTTAGATGAAAGCCCTGCTGCTTTCCTAGAAAGAATTCAGGAAGCTTTTCATAGGTACACTCCTATGGACCCAGAAGCAATTGAGACAAAGGCAGCTGTAATAATACATTTTGTCAACCAGGCGGCACCAGACATTAAGAGAAAGTTACAGAAAGTAGATAGGTTAGGAGAAAAGAGTATTCAGGACTTAGTGGCAGTGGCAGAGAAAGTGTATAACAATAGAGAAACCGCAGAAGAAAAACGAGAAAAAGCTGATGACCGCCAGATCCGAAACTTAGCTCGGATCCTTCTGGCTGCCACTGCGGGAGAACAGAAGGAACGTGAACGTAGACTAAGAAAGATTGCGGTGAAAGGAGAAAACAAAGAGAGACGCAGAGAGCGCCCCCAGTTGGGGAAAATTCAATGTGTTCATTGCAAAGAGTATGGACACTGGGCCAGAGACTGTCCCAAAAAGAAACAACAGGAAGGACGCCCCAAGGCCCCTATCCTGGCTATGGATGAATTAAATGATTAGGGGGGACGGGGTTCGGCACCCCTCCCCGAGCCCAGGGTAACCCTAAAAGTGGAGGGGAGACCTATCGAGTTCCTAGTGGATACAGGGGCTCAACATTCAGTCCTACTTGAACCATGTGGCCATGTTTCTGATAAGACCTCCTGGGTTCAAGGAGCTACAGGCATGAAAAAGTATTCATGGACAACCCAAAGAACAGTAGACTTGGGAGTGGGCCAAGTAACCCACTCATTTATGATTATACCAGACTGCCCCTACCCCTTATTGGGAAGAGACTTACTTACTAAATTAGGGGCTCAAATTCATTTCCAACCCGGGGGCACAAAAGTCCTTAATCAAGAGGGAAGGCCCATTCAGGTACTAACCATAAACCTAGAAGATAAATATCTGCTACATCAGAAGAGGGCCCCTCCTGATCCTGACATGGAACAATGGCTCACCATGTTCCCACAAACATGGGCGGAGACTGGAGGCATGGGGTTAGCTACACACAGAACACCAGTGTTTGTGGAAATAAAACCTGGGGCAGATCCTGTACAAGTTCGCCAATATCCTATGCCCCTAGAGGCCCAAAAGGGAATAACTCCACACATCAGGAGGTTGCTTGCACAGGGGATTCTTAGGCCTTGTCAATCAGCCTGGAACACCCCCTTGTTGCCAGTGCGAAAACCTCATTCTAATGACTATCGGCCAGTACAGGATCTCCGGGAAGTGAACAAGAGGGTTATGGACATCCACCCCACAGTGCCTAATCCATACACCCTTTTGAGTTCACTTCCCCCGAGCCATCGATGGTACACAGTCTTGGATCTCAAAGATGCTTTTTTTAGCCTTCCGCTAGCACCCAAAAGCCAACACATCTTTGCATTTGAATGGAGTGACCCAGAACAAGGCCTCAACGGACAGCTGACATAGACCCGATTACCCCAAGGATTCAAAAACTCTCCCACCATCTTCGACAAGGCCCTACATGAAGACCTGGGTGAGTTTCGCCTCCAGAACCCCCAACTAACTCTGTTACAATATGTAGATGACCTCCTCATAACAGCTGAAACGCGGGAAGACTGCCTAAGTGGAAGCAAGAGACTCTTGATAGTCATAGGAGAACTGGGGTACCGGGCGTCCGCCAAAAAGGCCCAGATCTGCAAACCCGAGGTAAGCTACTTGGGGTACATGCTTAGGGAAGGGCAGAGATGGCTGTCGGATGCTAGAAAAGAGACAGTTCTTAAGATACCCACACCAGATTCTCCTCGAAAAGTCAGAGAGTTCTTGGGATCGGCGGGCTTCTGCCGCCTATGGATACCGGGGTTCACAGAGCTCGCAAGGCCCCTTTACGAGGCAACCAAAGACAATCAGGCTTTTCAATGGACAGAAAAGCTACAAAAATCTTTCGATCAAATTAAAACAGCCTTGCTGACGGCACCAGCCTTGGGCTTGCCCGATATTACTAAGCCATTCCACCTTTACATTGATGAAAACAAAGGAGTCGCTAAGGGCATCCTGGCCCAGCATCTAGGGCCATGGCGCCGCCCAGTGGCGTACCTATCAAAAAGACTTGATCCAGTTGCATCAGGATGGCCCCCGTGTCTAAGAATGATTGCAGCAGTGGCTCTAATGGTCAAAGATGCTGACAAGTTGACATTAGGCCAAGAACTGTGCGTGACCACCCCTCACGCTATTGAGGGAGTCCTAAAACAGCCTCCGGATGGATGGCTCAGTAATGCTCGCCTGACCCACTACCAGAGCTTACTCCTAAATCCAACCCGAGTTGTCTTTCAGGCCCCGGCTGCTTTAAACCCAGCCACACTGTTGCCAGACCCGAACTTGGAGGCTCCGCTTCACGACTGCACAGACATCCTAGCCCAGGTACATGAAATTCGAGCAGATCTGAGCGACCAACCATGGCCAGATGCAGATGATACCTGGTACACTGATGGGAGCAGCTTTGTTTGTGATGGCCGCAGGTATGCAGGAGCAGCAGTGGTGACAGAGACTGAGGTCATTTGGACAGAACCATTGCCCACCGGGACCTCAGCACAACGGGCGGAGCTCATAGCTCTGACCAAGACATTGACTCTAGGACGGGGCCAAAAGTTAAATATATACACAGATAGCTGGTATGCCTTTGCCACTGCACACGTCCATGGGGCCATCTACAAAGAAAGGAGACTCCTGACAGCTAAAGAAAAGACTATTAAAAACAAAGAGGAGATCCTTGCCCTCTTAACAGCCCTCTGGCTACCTAAAAAATTAGCCATTATCCATTGCCCAGGACACCAAAAAGGCGACACTCCACTTGCCAGAGAAAATAATTTAGCTGACCAGACAGCCCGAGAAATAGCCTTAAAGATTAATCTGACACTGGCCACTCAGCTGCCCGATCCGGGAAGTGCAGCCCTACCAAAAAAACCCCAGTACACTGAAAAAGATTTAAATTGGATAAAACAATTACCTATGCCTCAGTGCCTCAACGGGTGGTGGAAATCTTCTGATTGTAAAGTCATCCTGCCTAAAGCGCTGGGAGAACAAGTTCTCTCCAAGATGCACCGGACCACCCACATGGGCACTCGAAAAATACAAGATCTCCTGAGACATGCTGAAATTAAGATCCGTGATGCTAATTCTAAAATTGAACATATTGTTGCTACCTACAAAGCCTGTCAATTGACAAATGCCACCCACAATAGGGCCAACCCAGGAAATAGGCTGAGGGAAAGCCGACCTGGAGCCTATTGGAAATTAGACTTCACCGAGGTAAAACCTGGAAGGTATGGTTATAAATACTTGTTAGTTTTTGTAGACACTTTTTCAGGATGGACAGAAGCGTTTCCTACCAAACATAAAACAGCGCGAAGTGTGACTAAAAAACTGCTAGAAGACATCCTGCCAAGGTATGGTTTTCCAGTAATGCTAGGATCAGATAATGGACCCGCCTTTATTTCCAAGGTGAGTCAAACCCTAGCACAGATATTGGGGACGGATTGAAAATTACATTGTGCATACAGACCCCAAAGTTCAGGACAGGTAGAGAGGATGAATAGGACATTAAAAGAGACCTTAACTAAATTAACCTTAGAGACTGGTGGTGACTGGGTGACTCTCCTTCCCTTCGCCCTCTATAGGGTACGCAATTCACCCTATAAGATGGGATTAACTCCCTTTAAAATCATGTTTGAAATTCCCCCTCCCATTATTCCCAACCTTCAATCAAATGTGCTTGTTGAATTTGATGACCAAAAGTTGTTACTTTCTTTAAAAAGCCTCCAAAGTGTGCACGAGGATATCTGGCCTAAATTAAAAGCCTTATATCAAACTGGACCGCCTCCCGAGCCCCATCGCTATCGACCAGGAGACTGGGTCTTCGTCCGGAGACACCGACAAAAGGACCTTGAGCCCCGTTGGAAAGGACCCTACGTCACAGTCCTGACCACGCCCACCACTCTCAAGGTCGACGGGATTGCCTCATGGGTGCACTACACCCACGTTCGCCCTGCAGATCCTCACACTGTCCTAGAAGACTTCGTTCCATCATGGCAGGTGTCCAAAGACCAAGACAATCCCCTCAAACTCAAGCTGCGTCGTCGACGGTCATGATTGTGGTAACTGTACTTTTGACACCGATATTAGGAGGACAGAACCCACATGCTCCCCTAAATTTAACCTGGATGATCATCAGTACCGCCACAGGTGACATTATTAACAGCTCGTCCAAAGTGAGCCCACCATTAACCTGGTGGCCTGCTCTAGAGTTTGATCTCTGTCGGCTAGCCACTGGCAGCTGGGATATCGGACACTGGAGCCTAGAGTCACGGGGAAGGCCTGAATGTGGAAAAACAAAAAAGGGGTGTACCCTCCCCCCGGTCGATTCACGAACACCGGGTTGCAACCATGTAATTCACAGGACAATATTACGAGACACCCCCTTCTACGTCTGTCTGGGGGGGGGGCGTACTAGAAGTCAAATTGTAACTTGTGGGGGTGCTGAACAGTTCTTTTGCAAAAATTGGGGTTGTGAGTCAACGGGGGCCATAGCTTGGAAACCCTCCATTACAACTGATTTTATTTCGGTTGACAAGATTCCCCAACAGAAGTTGGCACACAATCCTCTCTTTGGCCGCTGTGCCCAATTTCTGTGTAACCCCATCCGTATTACTTTTACGGACCCAGGCAAACAGTTCACAAATTGGGAAACAGGCCGCAGTTGGGGGTTGCGATTATATGAAAGTGGATATGATAATAGATTACTTTTTACTATAAAACTAAAAATGGAGCCGCTCACAATAGGGCCTCCCCAATTGATAGGGCCAAATTTGACACTAGCCCCAATAGCCCCTTTCGGACCTACTAAGCCCCCTCCCCCAAAGAGCTCACCCATGCCACCAAAAACAAATACCTCCATACAGCCATCAAACTTAACCTCCGCTTCCACATTCCTGCCCTTGGTTCAAATGATCACCCAGACAAAAAAAGTCGATCATAGCCAGGACCAAGACCCCCTTTGAGAACTGATGGTCCACACCTTTAAGGCCCTAAATGCATCTAGGCCAGACCTCACTCAGTCCTGCTGGCTATGTTATGATACCAAGCCCCCATACTACGAGACAATAGCTTATCTAGACAATTTCACTAAATCAGACAGTCCGACTCAGTGTAGATGACAACAAAAAGGGACAGCTAGGCTGACCCTACAGTCGGTAACTGGACAAGGAACTTGTGTTGACAGTGTCCCGGTCTCCCACCAACACCTTTGTAACAAAACCATTCTTCGGCCTAGACCTAAATATCTCATTCCCCCTTATGACGGGTGGTGGGCCTGCTCCTCTGGACTCACCCCTTGTGTACATGGACTAGTGCTAAAACAGACTAGAGATTTCTGTGTACTTGTACAATTGGTCCCCCGGCTGTTGTATCACTCAAAAAGGGACATCTCCAGCCGCCTGGCTGAAACCCAAATCAGAGTTAAACGAGAACCTGTAACGGCCATTACTCTGACCGTCCTCCTAGGTTTGGGGCTAGCTGGGGCAGAAACAGGAGTTTCATCGCTAATACTACACAATAAACATTACAATGACTTAAGGGCAGCCATAGATATAGATATTGAAAGACTAAAAAGCTCCATCTCCCACCTCCAAGAGTCTTTAACTTCACTGGCAGAAGTAGTCCTCCAAAACCGAAGGGGGCTAGATTTAATTTTCCTTCAACAGGGAGGACTCTGCGTTGCCTTAGGTGAAAAATGTTGCTTCTATGTAGATCATTCAGGAGTGGTCAAAGAGTCCATGGCTAAAGTTAGGGAGGACATCGCCAAACGTAAGCGAGAAAGAGAACTATCTCAAAACTGGTTCAAATCTTGGTTTAATTCTTCCCCTTGGCTAACTACCCTAATCTCTACCCTGCTAGGCCCCTTGCTTATCGTGTTACTACTGTTGACCTTTGGACCTTGTATACTCAATAGACTAGTTTCGTTCATCAAAAAACAAATTAATGCTGTTCAGTTAATGGTGCTCAGGTCCCAATACCAGCCAATTCCTACCGACTTGATAAAATTAACCCCCAGAGGCCCATGATTGGCCCTCTACAGCATCATGAGAAGGGGGGAATGTGGGACCAAAATGACTCCATTTTGGAGCCGTCTCCTTTGTTCTCTCAAATTTGTGCTTAAACTAGAAATTCACCACTTGAAATTCCTGAGTTTATTACCCAACCACCTGTGTACCCGCGGAGAAAGCGTTCCAGGCACACTATCTGTAGGATAAGCAGTTAATGAGCTGACTGTCCACACAAGATAGATGCGGCCATTAGTTAGTGGGTCTGCTAACGATCAGTATGTAACAACCGGCCGTTAATCTTTGCCCCTTTTCTCCCTCACTAAAACCAATACGTAATCCCCTTCGACCCCCAAAGCCTAGCCAACCAAAACCCTACACTTCATATGTATTAAGTATTAACCAATCACCTGGCTACTAATAACCAAAGCTTGTTGTATTCTCAATAAAAACCCTGCTAGTTAGGGACTCAGGGCTCTCAATCTCGATCCGCTGTGTCGGTGACAGTTGAGAGTCCCTGCTTAAGCTTGAATAAACGACCCTTGTGTGCTTACATCGGAAACAGCCTCCTGGTGGTCTCTGGGACTTCACAATCTGGGCACAACATTCCCTTTTTTATATCACGGCAACTGTACAGATTTTAAAAATATGTATGAATTACCTTATCTTTGAATTTAATTTCAAGACAAAATTAGTATTATAAAATATTTGTTATATAAAAAAAAAAAAAGACTATGCTAAGTCTCTCCTAGGGAGAATCAGACTGCAAGTTTCCCAGGGAGAGGCTGCAGTCTCTTAGCTTCAGATCCTGCACAGCTTGCTTTGCCTGGCGCCTGCCGGTGCACCCAATAAGAGCTCACAACCAGGGGAAACTGATGCTTCTGAAACCTCAATAAGGGAGCCACAGTCAGGGGGTAGTTCCCCCACACTTCTGGTAAGAATTCATAAACCAAGGGGACTTTATGCTTGTCTTACACAAGACAAAAACCAAAACCACCACCACCACCACAAAAACCCACAGTGGATGAAGTCTGGGGAAAAAGATCAACACTGGAATCCAAGCAAAACTTAATCACTAGCCTATTATTCCCTTGGCTGATGTCCCATCTGAAGTATGTAAATAAAGAGTCCTGAGGTCAATGGCTTTGGTATCTTATAGAAGAAAGGCTGCGAACTATTTACATCACACAGGGAATGAGGGAAAAGGAAATACAACTATAAGCTTATTGCCTGGGGAGATGTTCACCTAAATTCCTAAAGGCTTACATTACATTCCAACTTCGCTTTCAAACCTATAGCCTGTTAATGAAACAGAGGAGTCAAAAAGGGGCCTGAAGATCACAAGAGGAGTTTTTAAAAAATGAAGAGATTAAAAATAAAAAAAGAATGAAAGTATAATATTCTGTAAAATGAGATAGGTTGATGAAAACTGTAAGATTAAAAGGGACAAAAAGGGCTGGCTGGGTATGATGGTGCACACCTATAATTAAGCAAGACCCTGTCTCAAAATAAAAAATAAAAGGGCTGGTGGATGTAGCTCAGTTCCAAGGTTTAATCTCCCATATTTACCAAAAATAAATAAAATAAAAGGAAAAAAAGCAAACAAGACAGCTAGGCATGGTGGTGCACACCAGTAGTCCCAGCACTCAGGAGGCTGAGGCAAGAGGACCACAGAAGGAATTCCAGGCCAGCCTGAACTACACAATAAGACCCTGTCTCAAACAACAAACAAGCAAACAGATACCAAACACAAACAACAAAATAAAGCAAGCCCCTAAAAAATCATTTCAGCCAGGGATTTAGCTCAGTGGTTTCGCCGCCTGCTGCGCAAGCGCAAGGACCTGAGTTCCATTCCCAGTACCAAAAAAAAAAAAAAATCATTTCAGGAATGAAATATTAAAAATGTAAAAAATGGCAAAAATGATTTTGTCATGTGTAAAACTTTCTTTTTAAGACTTAAAATGTGCTTATCTGAATTGAATCATCATACAAGAAAGCATCATTTCACACATACACCATATGACTATATGATGGTGGACATATGGAGAGACTGCAAATGATACACAAAATATCCCAAGAGGTGGGCACCTACCAAGGTGACATTCTTCTTTTTCTCTTGCTTCCCATTTGTGGCTGTCCACATAGGCTGCCGAAAGCAGGCATCTTTTACCTGAGGAAAAAAACAACTATCTCAACAGGCACAGTTATACAATTTTACTTTTATATATATCGGTCTTATTAAACAATGTCTTTATCACATTTTCAATCACTAGATTATATTTTTTAAAATTCTAATATGATATTGTAGTCAACTCTGCTTAGATTACAATTCAGTTCTCAACAAAATGCATTCAACCTCTAACAAGTAGAAGATACAGAAAAACTGAAAAACTTCACAAGAATTTTCTGGGCAAAAATGCTAGTAATTTTGTTCTTGAAACTCTAGGGCTAGGAGCCATTTATTGTCAGTAACCCAGGTGAACCCCAGAACTTCTTAAAGCTCAAAACATGTGCGGACCTAGTGGTTGCTTAACTCGTGAACTGAAAGCATTATGTTTGGAACCAATTTTATTCTTAATGTAGCTAGAAATACCCAGTAACTATATTTTTAAGCAGAAAACTCCTTTTCATTTTCCTCCTTATAGGAGCACAAAAAAACAGTTTTAGAAATGATACTGAATCTTTCTGAAGACTGTATTTTGTATCTGAGGAATTTCAAAGTCAAGAAGCACAGGACACATTTTCAGAAGAGCAATTTTACACTTACCCATTTATTTGCAGTATTTGCAGTATCAGACTATAGTTAGGTCATATATAGTAGAGTTCAAGAACAAAGAGGTCCTTCTTGAGTTAAGCACAGCACACATTGATGATTTTAAGAAAGCAGAAGACACATGAACGAAAAGAACACTGGCAAGCTCAACTCCAAGTACACATATGGTGGGTGTTTCTAAAGACTGTAAAAGCAGGCTCCATTAGCACACAGCATTTCCTCATGTATGTAACAAATGAATTTTTCCTCCTTGTGTACAGCAAAGGATTAGAACCTGAATAAACATGATTTCAGAAATGTAGTAATTTGGAAATGTATGTTATGAAATTTATCATTTTCTTTACTCCTGCAGGTGAAAGAGGGAGAGAGCAGATGCAAGTGTACAGTTTGCAGTATTTAAGGAAGAGCTGAATAGGATACGGAATCTTCATAGTGCCAACAACTCCATAGCAAATAACTGTGGCTTTCATCACTTTTATAATTTATATTGCATCAAGCAGTTACTCCCTATATGTGTATCAACTAATTCAAATCATATGCTCTTCAAATACAAAGATGAATACTACAGGATAAGTCGATGATCAAACACCAAAGGGAATTTCTCCTTCCAATGTCTTGATTTAACAAGATTTTTCCAGACTGAAGTATGACACTTAAATAAGCAATTTCAAGGCCAGGAAACTACACCTGTTATGGGTATTACCTGACATGTACTATATATTAAATTAAACCCAGTATTAAATATGCTTGCACAATTATACTGGGAGTGGTGATAACAGTGATGACGCTAGTAAAAAAAAGATAAGCTTTAGCTCAGGATTAGAGGGGAAAATACAAGCAGAAAGCAAACAGAATTGGTCATTTTCTGATGATGAAAGATATTTTTAAACAGATATATAAAAAGGAACATACTCCCATATGTCCGCAAGTGGAAAAACACGAAACATTTACTTGATATTTTGAATAAGAATAGAGCTAAATAACCCAACTTCCTCTGTGGCTGAAAAAAAAGATCACCCCATTAGCACAGTGTAAGATTTAAATGCAAACTGTACAAGGGTACATATTATATAAAATATTGTATAAGATTGCTGCTGCCGTAGAGTACTTCCGGTCCCTATCCAGATCATATTCAAATACTGGTGGTCCCAATAGTTATACTGAAATAAATCATCTTCCAAACAACAAAAAGAAAAAAGAAAAACCTTTAAAAAGGCAAATCAAAATGCCTTAGTAACCATACATCCAACTACTTAAATGAGATTTGCTTCCCACCAAAAATTTATTTCACTCACACTAGATCCATAAATCTCTCATACTTAAGTATCTTCCTTGCCTAATAATTAAAGGAAAAATCTAAAATGATTAATAAAGAAAAATGTAAGGATTAATAAACCCTTTGAATTTGTTTTAAATTATTTTTAAGATTTAAAAAGTGTTTAAGCTTTGTAATTCCTAGCAGGAAAACATTATCTGAATGAATAACCTAATGGCAAACCATTGTAAAATGCTTCAGCTGCATTTGGTGCAGAGGGGCAGGGATTATCTTCAAAGCACCCCAGCTCTCCTGATGAGGTCAGAGGTTTGTATTATTGTGACATCCGTTAAGTGATCTAGGTTGTTTTTCTTTCAGAAAGGACTTTGTCAGATGAGCATTACGCTTGACCTCCGAATTTAGCTGACAATTTACTGATGAGATTCATAATCTTTGGATTACTGATATTTTGACATATGTGCAGGAATCTGAGCCATATCCTGGAAGGCCACCATAACTTCTGGATCCTGTATGGCTGCAAGAACCTCTGGATCCCTAAGAATCTCACTGAGCCCAGGCATTCCTGCCATGCCAGCTCCCATTCCAGGCATCCCTCCCAGAAAATTACCAGGAAAGCCTCCTGGAAAAGAGCCATACTGAACCCCTGCCTGTCGTCTGGCTTCTTCCTCCCTCTGGGCTCTTTCGTGCTCTTCTCGAGCCTTCTTAACCCTTTCTATTCTTTCTTTGATCTCTTGTTCTTCACGTTTTCCTTCGTACTTTCTCCGATGTTCAGCAATTTTCTGGGCCCTTGGCTGAACTTCTTTCAGCGTTGCACTCGCATCTTCATCGTAATCCAGTTTACAGGCAAGGGCAAGATCATGGGCTGCTTCTTCCCAATGGCCCGGAAGTCTGTGTGCTTTTCCTCACCATTTGTACGGCTGGGCTGAATCAGGATTTATTTCAATGGCTCTGTCACAATCTCGAATGGGAGCATTTGGCTTCTGCAATTTGATGAAGACACTGGCTCTCTTGGCATACAGAATGGCTAGGCAAGGATTCAGCTTAATGGCATCTGTGAACAAGTCAATGGCTTTTCTGAAGTTCACCATCATTTACAGCGTCAATGGCAGCCCCTTTCTTTTCATTTGCTTGATCCATCATCTCCTCAGTTATCTCTACATTTTCATCTCCCGTTTCTTGAGGGGTATCAGTGCCTGGTTCAATTACACCTTCATTATCGATTTTTAGATCACTTTCCTCACTTGATGGCTCATCTGTCTTTATGTTTTCCTCCGTCTTCTTACTGTTTTTTCTTCCTTGATATTTTCTTCTGATTTAGCTTTATGAGTAGCAGATGGTACTTTACCCCCCATGCTCTCTACCCACTCCCTCAGGAAGCGCATCTCCTCTGTGTGCAGGATGCTTGGAGCTTGCTTACACATTTTCATGAAAGCCCAAAGCTTGTTTACTTTTCGGGGATCCATGGTCCGCAGACTATGGTCGGTGGCTGCTCAGGAGGCTGCTGCCTGATCCCAAGCCCAGGTGCTGGCTCGGCAAGACTGCGTAGAAGGAGGCAACTGAATGCATTATGATTACTAGCCCTAAAAACATATCCATCTGTCTTGGATCAGCATATTTACCCCTACTTCACATAAAGCAAAGAGCAGTGTCTTAGTGATCCAGTGACCTAGCGCCCCAGCATAGTAAGCACTTACCAATTAAGAGGAATTATCCGAGCCAAACTCAAAGTAACACACAAGGTAGCATAGCTGTGTTCCCGGCACCAGCACGATGCCTGGCATGAGCAGTGCTCAATAAACATGGGCTTAAGGAATGAGAGAATGAAGGGCAGTTTCATCAAAACTAAAACTTTCATGCTTCAAAGGATGGTCAGGAAAATGAAAGAGCAACCCATAGAATGGGAAAAAATATTTATAACTCACTTATCTGATAAGAAATTTGTATGGTACATATAATTGCTCTTACAACTCAAAAAGAGACAAACTAATTTTAAGATGGGCAAAAGAAAAAAAAAATCTCAGAAAAATATGTATGTATACACATACATAATCATCTCTCAATGTCTTTGGGGAATTTGTGCCAGGATCCTCCATGGGTACAAAAATCCTCAGATGCTCAAATTCTCCATATAAAATGGTGTAGTATTTGCATGCAAACCAGGCAACCCTCTCATACACTTTAACAGTTATTTTTTTTAGGTATTTTGAGACAGGGTTTCACTCTGTAATTCAAGCTAGCCTTGGACTCACTATGTAGCCCAGGCTGGTCTCGAACTCCTGGCAATCCTCCCACCTCAGCCTCCCGACTACTGGGATTACAGGTGTGTGCCACCACACCTAGCTCCTCACATACCTTAAATCATCCCTACATTACTATAATACTTCATACAATGCAAATGCTATGTAAATAGGTGCTTTACTGTATTGTTTAGGGAACAGTGACAGTGCAAAAAAGGCTGAACTACATGTTCAGTGCAGAGGCAATTTTTAAAAAATATTTTTGATTTGTGGTTGGCTGAATTCATGGACTCAAGTGGTGTGAATATGGAGGGAGGAATGTGTGTGGATATAGATATATATATATGCATCACAAACAACCAGCAGACATGTGGAAAGATGCTTAAGTCACTTGCCAGTAGGGAAATACAAACTCAAACCCACCTGGAGATACCACTTCACACCCACTATGATGACTATAATCCAAAAGCAGATAATGTCAGCTACTGGTGAGGATGCAGACTAACTACAAGCTCATGTAGTGCTGGCGACAATGTGAAGTAGTGAAGCTGCTTTGGAAAATAGTTTGGCAGTTTCTCAAAATGTTAACATGGTGTTACCATACGACTTAGCAATTCCACTCCTGGGTACACATACCCAAGAAAAAAAGAAAACATGAATCCACACAAAAATTGTACACAGATGTTTATGTCAATAGTATTAATAACACACCAAAGGTGGAAGCAATCCAAATATCCACCAGCTGATGAATGAGTATCAAAATGTGGTATATCCTTACAATAGAATATTATTCGGCAATTAAAAAATGAGGAACCTCAACAACATGCTGAGTGAAAAGATGTTCAGTCTCAAAGGCCCACATATTATAACTCCATTTATGTGAAATACTAGAAGAGGCAACTCTGTAGAGACAGAAAGCAGATTATTGGTTACCTAGGGCTGGGGATGGAGATTGGGAAAGATTGGGGGAATTGGAGCAGGATTGATAATAGATATGGGATTTCTTTTTGGAGTGATAAAAATGTCCTAAAACTGATTGTGGCAATGGCTGTAAAACTCTGTATAAGTAGCAAAAACCAAATTAATTGTATACTTTTAATGGGTGAATTATATGAGCTATTACTGTTACACTTTTAGCCCTGTTAAAGAAACAATGCACAGCAGATAATTACCCAGAGGGCATTCCAGACCACAAGCCGCATATAACTACATGGCATGAGGGCTGATTAAACACAGTATTGAAATGTTATTGTTACTTTCTTTCAACTAAAACAAATAAATATATTTATGTGGATTTATAGATAATCCAATCCTTCCCTTAGCTTGTACAGTTCAAACCTTTATTACAGTAAGATGCCAAAATGTGAATTCAAGAATCATAACAATGATGTGACAATGATAAACAGTGTTTCCTAACACTGTTTCAAGAGGGAAACTAAGACATTCTTTAAAAAAAAAAATTGTCTCATTGTCTGCTAAGAATTTAAAGCAGGGGCCAGGGATTTAGCTCAGTGGTTCTGTCACCTGCCTCACAAGCGCAAAGACCTGAGTTCGATCCCCGGTACCAAAAAAAAATATATACAGAACAGGAAAATAATGCCTATTTCAGTGTGGTAGTTTAAGTGAGTGCATATATTAAAGTCCACTATGTAATGGTGTCCAGTAAATTTCCATCCTCTAAGCTTCTTCATAAACTTAAGTCACTTATTTGGTTCCATCTTAGTTGTTTTTTCTTTCATTCTCTTAATCCTTTTAGCTGTACTTCTCCATTCTATTTTAAGAAGTATCAAGGGCCGGGGATTTAGCTCAGTGGTGCCGCTGCCTGCTTTGCAAGCACAAGGTTCTGAGTTTGATCCCCGGTACCAAAAAAAAAAAAAAAGAAGTATCAAGGTGTTCCAAATATTGATTTGTCATGAATTTGTACGAGTGCTTTTCCT
The DNA here is from genome assembly GCF_053883595.1 of Heterocephalus glaber. NCBI lineage: Eukaryota > Metazoa > Chordata > Mammalia > Rodentia > Bathyergidae > Heterocephalus > Heterocephalus glaber. The sequence goes on along the minus strand of NW_028258471.1, from coordinate 2,153,711 downwards.
CTCTTGTTCTGTAATGGATCAAATATTTCAATGTCTACATGCTCATCAGCATTCCCAAATCCCAAGAAGTCTCTGTCGTACTAGTCAATATACCTGAATCATTTCACTTACAGCTTCCAGTTCCCTTTCATTTCTTGTATATTACAGTGCTTGTTCAATATAACTTCCTGTGTTGATGAAAATGTTCTATTCTGAGCTTTCTGATACAGGATACACCAGCCAAGTGCCTCCCAATGAATTGGATTTTAAATTTTCTCTTTAACTGAAATTTAAATAGTTATGTTGCTACCTACCATCATGGAATAACACAGATGTAACTTGCCAGAAGTTCAACAATTCAAACTAAAACGAAAATGCTAATTGGAAATTCTCAATTCACCCTAGTACATATTTAATTTCCATTCCCTTATTAGAATGGTTGCCCCTAAACATTCTAAGTAACCATGATTCTCTTCCTGATTTGCTATCCAGGGTCTTGTTTACACTGAGGAGCATTTACTAGTAACTAAAATTAAAAATGTAAATAATAGCTACAACAGCCAATTCCTACTGAGGTGGCAAACATGATACATACCAATTTCCTGAATGTGTGACACTGAACATTTTTACTAGGTAAATCAACTACTTAAGCTTCATGTAGCCAATTATGAGGTTACACATTGATATTTAATAGCTGTTCCTGAAGACAAGTGAACAAGTGTTTGTTACTTGGGGTGGGGGGGCAGCTAAGTAAGCAAGGTTGGTTCAAGAGACCAGAGGCACTGGAAACACAGTGTGATTATTGCTTTGTGTGTGTGTGTGTGTGTGTGTGTGTGTGTGAGACAGGGTCTCCCTATATCTCCAGGCCAACCTTGAACTCACTATGTATCCCAGGTTGGTCCTGAACTTTCGACCCTCTTTTCTCAGCCTCTCAAGTGTTGGAATTACAATTATTGCATTTTAACTATATGATCTGGTATATCTGTCAAAATCATGTGGCTAACGTTACTGAAAACTTGGTTTTTTTGAAATACTTTTAAACTTTTCCCCCAGTGTTCTCGTCAACAGATCCATTAAAGACTGGGGTGCCATTCACTTGAGATATCAAAATGCTTTAGAAATACTAACAGCCTTTGCTATGTGGAAAACTACAGCAAAGAAAGGTCAATCAAAAGTGATGTCCAAGGTCATCAGGTAAAATGAGATTAACCCTAAAAAATTCTCCAAGTTAAGACCGTATGAGGAGGTGGGGAAAACGCCTCCCTGATGCACCTCCAAGGAAAACTCAGAAAGGAGAGAGGGAACTATCAAAGCCCCAGAGATGGACATATTTAAGTTTTTCAGGGTCAGCAAAAAGACGACCACCTTAACACACAAATCCGACAAGTTATACAGAAAATCCCTCTACTGTAACCTTTTTCTACTTTGAACTAGCAGATACTATCATCTTAGGGAAGGAGATGAGTCACAGACCTTCCCTTCCCTTCCTTTCCCTTCCTTTCTGTATCACTACTCCAAATGGCTTCTATAGCAACCACATCCCAGATTTCTTTTCTTCGTAAAAGGCTATCGCTTCCTTCACTCAAAGAACAAAGTAATGAAGGGCCTGGCGAAGCAGCCCCACCAAAGAGCACCCACCAACCTGCTGGGCAGAGGTAAGGGATAGCGACTTTCCGAGCCAGAAGCGTTCCACACCACACTATGGGGCCCGCCATCTTGGAGTGTACCAAGTGAAAGGCCGACCAGGGGGCTACGGAGAGAGGAAGGGGCAGGCGCTCCGGAAATAGACGTTCTTTCTCCCCTCTCCGGCGTCTGCAGGTGGTGCAGCCTTGGACAATATGGCTACTGCTCTGCAGTCCTTGAGAAAAGTTGGGCTGCTTGCGCCACGGATCTCCCCAAGTCCTTGGGTGGCGAGCCCAGGATCCACTTGCTGCCGCTGCCCTCTCGGAGGTACCTGCGCTTTTGGACCGTGGAATGAGGGAGAGATGGAAAGAAGGAGTGCTCGACCCCAGCGGGCATCTCTTTATAGAGAAGTCGCTCCGTGGCCCGAAGCGCACCCTTGCTGTGTAGTTGCACATGAGTGCAGTGGGGACCCCTGGGTAGCCTGAAAGACCCAGTGTCTGGACACCCGAGGACCTCTGGGGCTGGACTTTGGGGCCATGGTGCTACCAGGCAGGGGCGTCCGTGCTCTCGAGGACACTCCTTTCTCCCTTTGGAGAGCGGAGGTCTTCTACTCCACGCGTTTGCAGTCCTACCGGTGTTTAAAATCTAGAAGACTGAAAAAAAAAAAAATCTAGAAGACTGAACAGGTTTTCTCATCCTCAGAATTACCTTTAACATATTTGGGAAAATGATCAAACTTGAGAATTCTAGTGATTGATAAATATTTAATACTTTGTGTCAGGCGTTATTCTAATGCATTCTACGTATATTAATTCCATTTCTCTTAACAGCACCCAGTAAGAGAGGTGCCTTTTCTCCATTTACAGAGAAGATTAAATCATTTGCCCAAGGTCACAGGGAACTAATAGCTGCAGAATTTGAACTCGGCTACTTCACGGACTACCTTTCATAAATACACAGCAATTTTTCTTGTTATTTTCTTACTGTAGCACCAGAACTCTTCTAGTAGGTGATTCTTTAGTTACGCTTCACCCATTTTTACCTCGTGCATAATCAAGAATGCTAAATGAGGGATAACATTTCCCAAATTTACTAAGCTGTGATTAGTGATTTCTGATCTATATTTAAGATACTGAGTTAAAATCTGGAAGACCATTACTCCATTTCACGAATGACAAGACTGGGAGTTCCAGTGCTCACACTTGCTTTTTCCATTACACTGTATGTTGTCCCTTAGATAAATCAAACCTAGATGCTTGTTTTGCATTTAAATTATAGCTATAATTTTTTTCTTTTTTTTTAATTGCCCTTATTACCCCTTAACCAGGTGGAAAATGCCCATTTAAATCCTAGTTTCCTGTCAACCAGGCACTTTACACAGTTAATCACTAGCTCCTTTTACATACAAACAAAACTTGTTTTGCTGAAGCTTTGCATTCTCTGGTAGTTTGGAGGGTTTTTTCCCTCACCAGGGTCAGTGTCATATTTGTATCCATCTAGATGCATCATTTGTAATAGATGAAGGTAAGATCAGTTCATTAGAAATAATCAAGATCTCTCCAAACATTCAGAATTATTTTACTTTTTTCTTTCTCTAATTTCAGCTAAAAGATACCTACTTACAGATAGTATTATGAAATTAAAGGAATTTCAACATAAGAAGGTGGCTGTTGCATATAATCTTTCTGGCAACAAAGGTAATAGAATCAATTTTGTTAATTCTTTAATCTGTCATTCAAATTTTCTCTATCCCTATTCATTCTCTCCTTCCATGAACTGCCTTATAGAAAAAGATTGATAACATTTATTCTTAGTTTCCTAGGCTACCTTTATATTCACCTTTCTTCTCACACTGTACTACTACAAAGTCTACAGCTTTCCCCTTAGTCCTTATATCAGAATCCCAGAGAAATAGTAAAACTAGAGCTGCAATCAGTCCTCTTCTGGGTATGGTTTGAGAACCATAGCAGCAGCAATTGGAGATTGATAGAGATGCAAGTGGAAAGGCCCCAGATGGTTCCTACATACTATGTATTTAAGATCTCTAGATGACTGGATTTCAAGCTTTAATGTAACCCTCAGTGGAAAGTACATTTCATTGCATATCTATATGTAAGTGAAAACCATGTGAAACAAAACAGTGCTATGTGTAATGGTGCATTTTGACATATTCTGTGCTGGAAAAGTCCATAGGATCAAAGATTTCTATAAAAACAGGAGAAATTTATGTGAAATCTGGGATTTACCTTGAAAAGTCCAGTGTGTTTGAGGAATGTCAAGGAAATGAAATTAGTAAAATATTGATAATTGTGGAGTCTGGGTGATCGAGGGGTCATTATATTGTTTTCTCTATTTTTGGATGTGTTTGAAATTTTTATTGTAAAAAGCTAAAAACATAAGAACACCACTAACCTAGGCTCCATTCCCTTTCAGTAGCTGAGAAATCTTGTTGCACTCACTTATTCCCTCTTCTGCTCCTAGCGTACTTAGCAATATTTCAGACTTTTTTGTTTTGTTTTGTTTTGTTTTTTGTTTTTGGTACCCAGGATCGAACTTGGGTTCTTGCGCCTGTGCAGCAGGTGGCAAAACCACTGAGCTTAATCCCTGGCCCTCAGACTCTTTTTATAAACACATATAAGATTATACTCTTTGTCCCTGTTGGCATTCTTAGCTATAGGCCCAGCTCTCCCTCTCACTGCCAAGTGCTCGCAAGCCCCTAAGTAACACATCCTGCCTCCCTTCCCTCTCAGTCCAGTCCTCCAGAAATCAGTCTTCCTTCGCAGGTCAGCTGATGCCACAGCTGTGTAATACACCCATGGGACACAAAGATATACTTTAGGAATGCGCAGATATATTTATATCTTCAGGTTAGTATATTCAGTCTAGAAATCACTTTAGTCTCTTCTTTTTACCCTAGATGTTTTTGAGTTATGTGAGGTTTGCAGTCAGTAGGCCTTGTCATTGTATAGGTCTTATTTCCATTTGTCATAGTTTTATGTACATGTTCCAAAAGGCAGTGCACATCTGCAATCTCGTGCACATTTTGTCATTTTAAGAAGCCACAGTGGCATTCGGTTGTGTATACTTAGTGTACTCACCCACCCACCAGGCCTCCTAGTTCTTCCTGAATAGACTTCCTTTCTGGAGTTAAATGTTCTTTCTTCCTCACTTAGTCACAGTTCTTCCCTCAACACCCTTCACCCCAATTCTAAAATGAAGATGATTCTCATACCAGGAATGCCCCAATCCTCTGTTGCTCCAACCTGATTCAGCCCTTTCCTTCCTTCACACTTGATCTCTCTACCCCTAAACTTTATCTGTCCTGCCACTCTGACCAATGACAGGTGCTCTAATAGGACACTTCTGTCCTATTAAGTTTGTAGGACAAATTCATTTGTGTGCTGCCTCATCTATAATTATTTTCAGATAGCTCTGTATGAATAATCTTGTCCTACCAAATACATCTTAAGCTCTTTGTGGGCAGGAACCATAATTATCCTTCCTTGTATCAGAGACACATGCTTCTGAGTATGAATCTATGACAAACAGTTACGGGATTTAAAACAATATACTTCTTTTGACATTTTTTGCTTCATAAGGTTTATTAAGAAGGACAAAGAGAGGACTGGGGATTTAGCTCAGTGATTTCGCTCCCTGCTGTGCAAGCACAAGGACCCGAGTTCGATCTCCGGTACCAAAAGGAAAAAAAAAAAAAAAAAAGAAGGACAAAGAGATACAAGATATGAAATCATTCCTTTGTGATCTTTTAGATATTTTTAATAGACTATATCCTATTAGATCTAACAGATAATAGGAATGAAAATTGAGGTTAATAATGTCACTATTTACAAATAGTTACTGTATGATAGGTCCAGTCCTGAGTGCTTTCCTTATATCATCTCATGTAACTCTTAAGGAAGGTTCACAATCCTTACTTTATGTATAAGGAATCAAGTCTCACAGACATGGGTCTCCTCCAGAGCATGCAAGTGACAGAGTCTTGATTTCATCCTAAAACCTTTAACCATTACATGGTTCTGTGAATAAAGCTTTGGAGACCCATTGAATTTATCTTAAACCTAGGGGATCTTCCTTGTAAATCAAGAGCACCATGAGCCTCAGCTTCTGTAGTGCATTGTGCCACTCCTAGCAGCATTCTTTCAGAGCGCTGGTCCTTGGAACAAATCCTATAGGTATTTCTTGGCAGCTTCTGGTACAAAAATAGCCCTGCCTTCTACAAAACAGATGCTTGTTTGTTCCTACCTTGCACCTCATCCTACATTTTGGTAACAATTCAGCCCCTTCCTAATGCCATGAAGCCTTGTTTGTTTGGTGTTTGTCCCCATAGTTGATCAGATAGCCAAAGGAAAGGACAAAGACCATGGAGGGAGCTGTGTGTCCCAGAGCCCCCAAAGTGCCCTGTGCCTGAGCCACATCAGGCTTCCCCTCCTCTCTGAAGTCAGCCACCTAACAATCCTAGTCAGCCTGAGTGATGGCCACCATCCTTTGCTTCCTTCCAGAAACTTATTTTAGAAACTTGGAAGAGAAATTGACCCAGAACAAACTCATCTTGAAGGACGAGCTGAAAACCTTGCTTCATTTGTGTCAGTCCCAGGAGGACATGGAGCTGGCTAAAAATGTCATTCACAGGTGAGGCACTTCTTTAGAGTTTCTTAACCTTTCTCTCTTCTCACTGTCTTCCTTTCCCACAGTTTAGGAGATTCCAGGGCACGGTGCTGGCATCAGCTCGGTTCTGGTGAGAATCTTCTTAGCTCTGTCACATAGTGGATGGCAGTTCCAGGAGCATGTGGAGAGCAAGTGATCTTATCCCATAGGGCAGTAATGGGCGAATCTTTTAGAAGTTTCAGTGATACAAAAGCCTGCTGCTGCATGCATGCCAAAGATTCGCCACTACTGCCATAGAGGAAGCCAGAAAGCTGGGGCAGGGGGCAGCTTTGCTCAAATGTTATAATCTCTTTCTCTAGAGAGCTGCTGAGGGGTCACAAGAGAACCACCTTCATGCCTTGAAGGGCAGCATTCTCATTTGACCTAAGACCTCCCATTAGGCCCCTCCCTTAAAGCCTCCATGTCTCCTTGCTTGCTGTCACCCTGGAGACCAGGCTTCCAACACAGACTCTTCTTGGGAAATGAACCAAATCCAAACCTTAGCAGAGGGTATGAACTTTTTAAAGCTTGTCAATATAAAATAGCAGAATATTTTCCAAAAGGATCATGTAATTTACAGCCATACTGTGTCAGCAAACCTCCTTTTTTTTGTATTGCAGTTTCACAATATTAAATCATTAGAGTCCCTTTGACTGATTTTCCTCTTCTCTCTTTACTGCCAATAGCCGACAGGTGCTTTTGTGTTGTTTTGGTTTTTTCAGGGGGACAGGTCTCACTATGTAGTTCAAGCTGACCTTGAACTCACGATGTAGCCCAGGCTGGCCTCAAATTCACAGTGATCCTCCTACCTCAGCCTCCTGAGTGCTGGAATTACACATGTGCACCACCACGTCTGGTGACAACAGATGTTTATAAGAATAGCAAAACATGATAAATATTTGGAACAGGGCCAGGGATTTAGCTCAGTGGTTCCACTGCCTGCCTCGCAAGTGCAAGATCCCAAGTTCGATCCCCAGTACCAAAAAAAAAATTGGGAACATCTTTTCCACATATTTCTATTATAAGCATTCAAAGTATGATTCAGGCTGGGGATTTAGCTCAGATTTAGTTTCTTGCTCTGGGTCAGTGCTAGGAAGAAGTTGAAGAACACCTTGGGCAGCTCTGAGGTGATGGGATTTCTTCATTTCCAGCCCTGTACCAAGCGGCAGTGAACAGGGCTATCTCCCCTCAGGTGGAGAACGGTGTCTTCTACATGGTGCCACAGTCACGAGAGGAAGGGAACCCCTGTGCCCAGAAGACATGAAAACACGTTCTGTGTCTAGTTAGGTGGTTTCCAGGATCCCTGGAGGTGGAGGCTACAGAAACCAGAACATCACCTGTGGACAGAGCTGTCAGAGGCAAAGACAAGCTTACAGATAAGCAGTGGAGAGAGGACCGCCTCACAGACAGTCCCATCTCGTGTGTGTAACAAACAGACTTCTGTGACAAAGAACCAGTTAGAGATTTTTATAAATCAAATACCCTCCCTAGTTAAAGTAAAACTCCGGAAGGGGAAGGGGAAGGGGAAGGGGAAGGGTTAGGTTCTCTCGCCTGCCTCACAAGCGGTAGGTCCTGAGTTCGATCCCCAGTACCAAAAAAACAAAAACGAAAACAAAGTATGATTCAGAATTCTTTACTGCTGCTGCTAACACTCCGTCCAGCTGCTGTCCATTCCTCCACTTGTGGACGTTGGGTGGGTGGGAAGCTGGGGGGCATCCATGGCCTACCCTGCTTGTTCCCTGTCTTCCTGGGGCAGGCAGCTTACAGCTGGGAGAGGATAAGGGTCATGAGCTGGAACGAAGCTGCTTAGTGAGATGCAGATGGGGAGCAACTTAATCCCCTCATAATTGTGACCAAATGCTTTCATTTGGTTTATAGGGGATTTTAGATCCTTTTCTTTGATTATTTCTTGTCAAGAGGTAATTATCTCGGTGACTTTGTAGCACATTTTGTTTTGTTTTGAGATGAGGTCTCACTAAGTTACCCATGCTGGCCACAAACTGATGATCCTTTACCTTATCCTCCCAAGTAGTTGGGATTACTTGTATGTCTGGCTTTTCTTTTTTGCCAGTGGTGGTTTTTCTAAGGTTTATTGGCAAGAATTTAATTTTGAATATGAATACTAGTTTGGGAAAACTTTTGTTTTGCTTTCTGCTGTTTTTATTCTACTACAAGTTTCTCATGAGACTATTTACTGAAATGTGTTTATAGATTTTAAAGATATTTTTTAGTATGCCATACATTTTATAAGAACCAACATATATTGTAGATTTGTCCTCTCCCAGGCAACCTTTATCTCATTTAATCCTCATAAAAACTTGTTTTGAGTTCTGTTTTTGTCTCCATTTTACAGATGTAGAAACTGAGGCATTAATTTGCCTACTGTTATACATATTGTAAATAGAGCTGAAATTTGAACCATCATTTTGAAATCAGAGTATAAAAGTTCTTAATCACTATACTCTTGTCTTTTACTAATTTAACTCAAATGTTAAAATGAACCAATGAGTACTCGTATAATTTCTGTGATTGGATTATGACACACATAAAGCAAGTACACATCATCCTTCTGTTTGACAATATAGATGTTTAGAATAGACTGATCATAATGCCACTTCAGGTATGCTCAGTTACTTCAGCGGGGGGAAAAGAAACTATTCTGTTTTGTAAAGTCAGAGCTTTCCCCCTAGTATTTTAAAGCTATTTACATCATGAAAATCTGATTTACATGTAAGCATAAGGTACTTCTTTGGTCACCAAATTGCCCTTGTATTGTCTATAGCAGAATGGGTTGGTAATTCAAAGTAAACCTATGTCAGTGATTTATAGTTCCAACTGGCAGACTGGTACCTGTACAAATCTCAAGCATACATAAAATGCCACTGCCTTGAAATTAGCTTTTTCTCAAGACTTAAAAATTTCAGAAGGACATTTCATTTGTTTATCTAGGTGATCATAGCTCACATATGCCTTACCCTGGACGCTGTGAAGCTGAGATTGCTACAAGTTGTGAAGTGTGTCTGCTGTCCTGTAAGGGCATGAAGCCAGCCTTGAGCACGAAGCATCACCCTCTCCCTCCCACCATACAGTTTGCTTGTTCTCCAGGAGGTGGGGCCCTTTCTCAGGACCTCACTTATACCCTAATACAGGCTTATACTCCCTCCCAGCCATTGCCACTTAGTTTAAAGAATGATTACAACATAAGTTTTTCTTCTCTTGCTTTTATTGCACAGGGCATGTTGGCCTGTAACAAAACCTGTTTGTATATTTGAATGCCTTCTGTATTCCTGCACTGAAGGATTCCTCTAATCCTCTGGTTTTATTCAGATCTCCACTTCTCCCCTACCACATTGGAAGCACCTATTCTTTATTGTGTCCTCTACACTTAGCAGAGTGTATACCATGACCTGAGTCTGTCATTTTTGCTGTGCTGTACCTTTTGGCTCACTGAATCATTTCGTTACCAGGTACCATGCAGAAAATAGAAATATGACTTTGGGGGAATATAAATTTGGACCAATTTTCATGAGGCTGTGTTATGAGATGGATCTTGAGGAATTTGCAGTGGAGCTCATCAAAGACCAGGTGATTGTTTTCTGATTCCTTCTGCAGATGTGATTTCCTTATGCCATGTTTTTGATGGTACTAGAAAAGACATCTTTTCACTGCATTACTCTTGGGTTTGATTTTCAGAGAAGGGCTGCTGAGCTGAATGAATGAACTGTTCTCTGCATTTTTAAAGTTCCTTGGCATTCATTCATGTGAAAAAGAGTCGGCCTGTATATAGAGGTGTGCACTGGTGGAGTACCAATGTGATCATGTCTGTCTGCTGTGGATGTGGATGTGTGCTGACCTGGCACATACACCTTCTCTTTGAGACAATTTCAGAGGAGAATGCTGTATGACAGGATGCCATTTCACGCTTGTTTTCCTAAGCTTCACTTTTGCTCTTTCTTTTTCTATATTTTTATTTCTGATTGAGGTTTTTGTTTCTAAAGTGCTTGTCCATTTTCAAAATGCTTTCACATATTCTGATTTTCTTTTCCTGAAAAGAAATAATTTATTTTTGCAGTTATTTACTTTGTCAATTTTACATGTGTTATTTCATTACCATAATAGCCCTGATGATATGTCCCTATTACTATTTCCACTTTACAGATAGAAAACTAAGACCTAGAGACATATAAATTCATGCATGCTCAGAAATATTTGTTAAATTTTGGGGCTAGAGCTGGCCACCTTGTACATTTTAGTATATTCAGAAACCTTCGTAACAAGCTAGTTGATCTCTCTTTTGTGTAGAGTGTTCTGTATGTGGTAGAATTGTTCGCCCCAGGCTTGTCCCTCCTCAAGGACATCAGTGCATTATTACAAAGATGACCATAATATGTTAATAAGCAGAGGAAAAGTAGTTTTGGAGTAGTACTGATAGTTTGATATATAATTACATTTTAGCACATTATGTATTAAAAACCTGGAAACTAAACTGAGTATCTTTAATGTTAGAATTACTAAAAATTGTCCTTAGTTTTGTACTAAGATATGGTAAAAATACTCCCTTAATAGCTTTAACTTCTAACTAATCTGCATTATTTTTTCATTAGCATTTACGAGGTTTCTTTGCAGACCCCACATCATTCAATATTTTGATGGATATGTTATTTATCAAGGAGAAATACGAAAGTAAGTACCACAACCTATGGTTGATGAAATATCTTACTGTCTTTGGTGGTATTGCTATTAGGAAAAAAAGTGGACCATGCAAAAATGATCCTTAAGTTCCTCATGAGGGACTGAACAACAGAGACCTTACTGTAAGTTTGAACACATTGCATTGCATGGCATGTCTTGAAGTAAAACCTCAGATTTTCTTATGCTAAAATTAGAGTGGGTTTTAATATACTATATTTGTTCTTCCTAAATAACCTGGTCATTTATTTTGATATTTAGTTAACTGCTAAATGACTTTGAGAAATAGCTTTTTATTAGATGGTACTTAACAGGTCAGGGTTTGGGAACCAGCAGTCGAGGAACCCTGGCCTTGCTATAATGCATTTAACATCACTGGCCCTCTCCTCCCTTTGGCAGGTGCATTGGAAATATTGATAGAGATGAAAAACCAGGATGTGAAGTTCGCCCAAGATACCTATGTCCTTGCTTTTGCAATTTGCTACAAGCTGGTAAGACTATTGCCCCCTAACTTTCAGGGGATGTGGGTGGTGGTTAAGAGAGAATTTTTTTTTTTTCTGTCTCTCTTTCTCCAAATAAAATTCAGTTCCTCTCAAGTGTGTTTTCCATCTGGTGCAAATATTTCAATCTTAAATGTATTCATTTTTACGCAGCAGGCAGCGAAACCACTGAGCTTTGAGCTAAATCCTCGGCAAATGTATTCATTTTTAGAAAACTCAAGTTAGCCTTGTCTGACAGTTTTTTCATTGTGAAAGCAACTTAGCATCTTTTACCCTTCTCTGCTGATTGTGTAGATGGTGAGAACAAGAGATAGTGTGTCAGCTTCAAGCTGTGCTCTAGAGTTCCTGCACACTGGAATCCACTAGATCTGTTTCCCTCCCCTCCTAAAATTGCACTATCCTTCTCTGACAGATTCCAGTACTACTTTGGCCTGATCTGTGATATCTATCATGATCACTGAAGCTGGCAGTGACATTACCTCCAGCACATATCCCTTGATTGTGCTCTGTTTGTATCACATACCTGTCCTTTCAACTCTGCCCAATTATTGTACTTGGATTCCATCCTTTCCACTGGAGTAAGAGCTCCTCAAGGGTTCTTTGTATCCCTGTGTCTGACACAGTACCTAGTACCCAGCAAGTCTTTAATAAATGTGTGTAATGTTACAGTGAACTCTTTGTGGACAAAGACCGTGACTTGTAAGTCCTTATGTCGTTAGTATGCCAGGATTATTTCTTTCACATAGAAACTATTGCTTTAATATTTGTCAAGTGAATAAAAGTGAAATGAATGAAGTTCAATATAGTACTATACTCATTCATATCATTTAAATTTTGGACACCTGGATAACTGAAAATGAAGGGACCCCAGCCAGTGTAAAAAGAGAATGAACCATTGAAAAATTTCCCTAAAGAGGGTAGCTGTACCAACTTTCCAAAACAAGAGGAGCAGCTGGGTTACAATGGAACCAAAATGAAACTGGAAATTGAGAAACTTGAAGTCTAGTCTCAATTTAGTATTAACTGGCTTATTTAGTTTTGAACTGATCACTTAGCTTGTTTATAAAATGAGACAGCTGGATTTGGGGTTCAGCAAACTTTTCTGTTAAGGCCATATAGTAAATATTTTAGGCTTAGGGTTCACAGTTTCTACCACATACAATCTCTGTCACATATTCTTTGTTTTTGTTTTTGTAAGTCTTCAAAAATGTAAAGACCATTCTTCATTGTAGGCTGGATTTGGCCCTAGAGGTATAGTTTGCTGACCCCTGGATTGGATCATTCTTTTCAATCACACCACTGTTAGGATTTTGTCAAGTAGAAGGCCAACAAAACACACAACAGTAAAACATTGGTTATTCAGCATCGTGATTCCCAGTTTTCTGGGCTACCTAGGGATGTCTCCCGAGTATATGCTGAAGTGGGGAGAATTTAATTCTGCTACTTAGCAAGGTTCAGAGGACTTTTCTTCCCTCTGTCCAAGAATAACTTATTTCACTCTGTGGAAATATGTTGGAATACCGAGCTTGTCAGCCAGGACAGATTCCAAGTCCAATCTGGGAACTTCCCCTTCTCATCAAATTGAGACTATTTGAGGAGTGAGTGGTGAGCTGTGTCGTGATAGACACAGATGCGCAGTTGGCACTGCTTGTCCCACTGCAGCGTTCACAGAGGAAGGGACTTTGTTTTACTGTCATTGTCTTGATGGTTTACGCATCATTCACATTCTTGGAGGACTTGTTTTGTTTTAGGTTTCTGTTTTCATGAGATTCTTTCATAATTTAAGTTCAAATTAGTCTTTTACATTCCAGAGCCTGTGTATAGCAACTAGCCTGCCCAAATCCAAAGAGACCTAAGTGTTTGCAGGTAAAAAATGCCCCATGTCAGAAAATTGACAAATAGCTTCAAAAATAAAATTATTTTAGATTGGACTATTGACATACAGGTAACCTGGTCACTAGGAACTAGTGTCTAGAAGGGGCTTAGTCTTTGAAGTGGCTTGAGGTTAGCTCTGGGAAATTCTTACAAAAGAAGTCTAAAATGGCACTGTTAATCATTTTATTGAATTAAAGTTCATGACACTTATTGAACAATCTTGTCTCCTCACAGAACAGCCCAGAATCTTTTAAAATCTGTACTACATTAAGAGAAGACGCCCTAGTCAAAGGAGACATTGTCTCCAGGAGAGCATCCTGTTTTGCTGTGGCGTTAGCTCTGAATCAGGTAAAGCTGTGGGGTGCATGGAAGTGAATTGGGAGCAGGCAGGTGTTTACTACATTTGTTTGTCCTTGCTTTTGAGTGTATCATAAAGGAAAAGTCCCCAGAAAGAGAGCAGTGCCTTTGTTACCATGGCAACGGAATCTCTCCCTATGCCGGCAGATAAATGTTTTTATTTACAGTTGAGGACCTAAAATGTATTTCTACTTAGAATGGGTTGGCCAAGACCCTGTGAAGAATCAGAGAGGGAAGTTGCATTCTTGAGAGAAATTTCTTCGGTAACTAAAGTAAAAATTGCAAATAATCAGTTTTCTATGCAAATTCTCAGAGAGCAGTTTAATACTCTGCAAAGCTGAATTCCTTTCATATGAATGATGGCTCCAGGATCAGCCCATCATTAGAAGGAAGTTTCATAGATAGGCCTAACAATTTCTTGAATAAGGCAGGTGAGCCCAGAGAGAAAGGGTAGCTCCCTGAGGCCATGCCTTCATGAAGGACAAAGAGCTGGAGCCCTGAAACAGTCCCTTAAAGGGCTCCTCCTTTTCAGTGACCTCGATTAAGGCCTAAAAAAATATGAAATACTGTACATGTTTACTATACAATGAAAGCGAGTATTATGGTAGAAAAATACTAACCTAGGCACGTTATTTATTTGGCTGGTAAAATGTGGCTGGAGAATACTTCGTTATGACGAAGATTTATCAGAGTGGTCCATTTCCATAACTGCTAGGAAAAGTCATTAAAGGACAAAGACTTCAGAGGATATACACTTAGCAGACATCCACAGGGTTTCGGTTATTTTTCTAACTTCTGAGCTTTCCTCTCAGTCCAGGGGAATTACTTTATCCTCTTAATCTGTCAAGAGCTGAGTGAGATGAATTAGTCTTTTCTAGGGTACATTTTCATTTCCTTTTGTAGCTCTTGTAGTTTTTCCTTTGTGTATGAGTAAGTTACACTGTTTGGAGCACAGATAGATCATCATTATATCATCTTTGTAAATCTCTCATTTTAGTGAGAGTGCAGTTCTTGGTTGTGTTTAATGCTTTTGCCCTGAATTCAACCTTAAGTAATATTAATAGCTCCACCTTTGTTTTTGTTTCTCTTTGTTTGGATTAGTTTCATATTTGCCTGATGCATATGTCTCTTCCTATCCTTTTATTCTCTCTCTTTTTTTATGGTATCCTTTTATTTTCTTTTCAATATCCAGCAAATAGTGATGTTATCCTTTTATTCTAAATCTTTTTAAAAAAATTCTCAGTCTTTTTGAATTATTTTGTTTTAGGTCAGTTGACACATTGTGTCATTTCAGATTTGCTTTATGCTAGTTTTTCTTTTTAGCATAACCCATTTATATTAATATGACATGTAGATGATCTTAAGTCTCATTTTATTTAACATTTTTTATTTTTATAGCTTTTAAAACATGTTATGTGGGTTTTTTATGGTTTTGTACTTTTGCCCTAGTGATTACTTTAAAATTGAAACTTTGTTTAACTTTCAGGTGTGTCCAATCTGTGACTGGTGGGTTGGACATGCCTGTGTTACAATGAAGAGTATTTTTTAAAAAGGGAAGTTTTGTTATTTATGTACATTAACTATATTCTATAGTCTATATTTTATATGTGGCTCAAGACAATTCTTCACAGTGCAGCCAGGTAAGCCAGACCACAGGTTGGGCATGCCTTTTCCTTAGACAGAAAATTAGAAAATTAGCCTTCCTAATTTTCTTCCTTTACTACCTAATTTTAATTGATATGTTATTTTTCATAGTGTTTGTTTTTCCCTTAAATATACTCAACATCCTTAAATGATATTTTTTAACCCACAAGTAATAAAGATGAGGAAATGAGCATACTTTATCTTCTTTTTCCCTTTTCTTTTTTTCGTTAGTATTATCATTTCTTCCTTGTTTAGTTATACTTTTGCACTCTCCTATAACTATATTGCCCATATTCATTTTGATCCTTTTGTGTATAAATAGGCCCATTGTTTACTGCTTGTTGTTTACTGCTGTTTTCTAGTCTTCTCTGTGTTTCCTAGTAAATTCTCCAGGGCAACAATATTCCTTGAGTTCTTGATATTTAAAGTTATTTTGTTTACCTTTTGATTTTGTACTTGAGCAACCATTTTGGAAATCTTGAAACTACAGATGATAAAATTTTGAGATGACACTTCTTTTGTGGAGGTTTTTTTTTAAGGTACTGATCTTTTTCTTCTGGTTTGGAATATTGCTTTGGAGAAATCTGAGGGCAGCCTGATTTTCTTCCCCCCACTTCTGATTGATGAAATTTTATTTTTCTCATTTCTGTCCTCCATATCCATAGGAACACTTTTGTATTGGGTTTCCTTGTCTACCAGTTATTTGCTTATTTTTGTTTTATTGGTTCCTTTCCTGGTTTTTTTTTTTAATTTAATTTCTTTGGAGTTCGTGTACTATTTCTTTTTGGGTTACTCATCATTCAAAAAATGTAAATTCAGGGGCGGGGATTTAGCTCAGTGGTTCTGCTGCCTGCCTCGGTAGTGCAGGGTCCCAAGTTCAGTCCCCAGTACCAAAAAAAAAATGTAAATTCATTATTAAAAAATGTAAATTCCTCTAGACCAGCCATTTATAGGAGATTCATGTCAGAGAGAGGTGCCAGAGCTTTGGTCTACATTAGCAGCTTCTCTCTTTATATACAACTTTATATGATTTGTAGGGTTTTGCCTGTAAGTATGCACAGATTTATTTTTCCCTAGCCAGTGAGAATAGGCACTGAATTGGGTTTTAGTAAACATTTTCTTTCTAGTGCTACCATAGGGACACACTGCTTCCTGCAAATATGGCTCATCTCTGGAAACCCTTGTCTAGTGTCCTCTCTGCCACATAGAGATTCAGAAGTTCCCCTTGCTAGTCCTAAGCCCTGCTCCCATCACTGTAAGCCAGGATTTAGTTTTTGTACCTGCTAAAAACCTCTGAGAACTATTTGTGGGCTTTTCCTCAGACTCACACAGCACCATCCTCCTCTGACTGACTTCCCCTGAACCTACCCAGGCTCCAGCTCCAATGTCTCTGTCAGTACTTCTACCTCTTGAGCTTTGAGGCTTTCCTGTTCCACTGATGGCAAAGATGGGTTTGCCTGTCTGTTTGTCGTTTCCTGTTTTTCTTAAAAACTGACTCCACTAGGATAAGGGGAAATGCCAACTTAATGCTTTCCTCCAAAAATTGGACTTGGACAGGTCGTTAAAACACAGGATAATGTGCCACTGGATGAAGCATTCTATGGAATGTTTATTTTTAATTACTAAAAATTTCTTTGTCAATTTTCTTTTGTCAAGCCTGGGGCCCTGTGAATAGGAATTTCCTGCCTCCTCTAAATGACCTTCACGATAGCACACATGTTCATGTGCTTTGGGGTATGACTTTTTTTGTCTTCTAGAGTGAAGTGGCCAAAGCTGCATCCATATTTTCTCAAATCATGAATCCAGAGACCATAACCTGCACTAATTTAAATGTAAGTAACTTCTTTAGGGTTTAAAGTAAGACTTAAATGTAGTAAAGTGTCTGCAGTTTTTGTCTGGATGCACTGACTTGATCTCCCAAGGTCTTCATTCAATTCAAAAGAAGAGACCTTAAGCTCCTCTATGTGAACATTACAGAATCACTCTTGTGATGGGTGTCAACACAGCCATTGCTTCCAGGAGTTTATGAAGGGGTGGGAAAGGTAGATATGCTTGGATGTAAGACATGGCTAAGTGCTGAAGATAAGAGGCTTAGCTAGGAAGGCTGTACATGGAGAGAGAAGGAGGGCATGGAGTTAGACTCACCAGACTCCTTACTGAGCCTTGAGAGTAACCTACATGCTAATTGCATCCCATCTGTGGTCTCTGACTCCTGTGTCATTGTGATCAGTGAGCTGATACACCTTGGGTGCATTACGTGGTGCCTGACACATGGTAAGCTTTCAGTAGCTGTTAGCTATTTTCATTTTTATTATATTCTAGTCTGTTGTGGCCCCTCAATCCTGCTGACTTACCTGGGCTACAAGTGACCTGTGTCACTTGTTTAGGACTTTGTCTGGATCACCAAGGGGCTGCAGTCATTCTATTAAGATATGCAAAACCGTAGCCCTAACACTAAAAGACAAAGCAAAAATATTCCTCTCATTTATACTGGATTTCCTTCAGTAATAAAGTTCAAAACATCCTGTTGCCACTCCCAGTTTTTGAACTGTGAGTCACCTAACCCTTCCTAGACCAGTGGAAAAAAGAAGATCATGTTATTAAAGACACCAGAGCCCCCACACAGCCAGCCCATTGAGGCCCTTCTTCTGTCCTGAGTGCAGCTGGGCTGAGGGGAGTTGTACAGGTGAAGCCCCTAATTTCTAAGCACGTCCCATCTCCTGAAACAGTCAAGGAGCTGAGATGAGAAAAATAGTTTCACAGGACAGAATTGTGTAGACACTAGTGTGCCATGAACTAGGAGAACAGATCCAGGCAGTGAAACAGAACATTCTAAGGTGAAGGCATGAAGGAAAGACAGGGCTGGCCGCGGAGTAGAGTGTGGGAGAAGGTCATTGTCCAGTCGAGTCCTGGAGGGGTCAGGGCTGTGGAGTAGGAGGGAAGGAGGTGCATGGACCTGCCTTGCTGCAAATTGCTTTGGGTGAGGCCTCTGTTTAAAAGAATGTAATTATTAATTGTAACCACTGCTTACTAGTTCTAAGACCTTCGGTAAGTTTCTTTGCCTCTGAGAACTTGAATTTCCTTTCATTTGAAACAAATGAAAAAAGCAGTCTTTTCATTGTGAGAACTGAAAGAAATAATGTGTGTTAGGTAGTTAGCACAGTGCCTGGCATATAGTTATTATGTGATGAATGTTTGCCAATACTAATGGTATTTGTTTGACGTGAGGTAAGTTAAATAAAAAGGAATGTTCTTTTGTAACAAATCCAATAAATAGGAATTAGTTATAAAACTGCAAACTTCTGAGGAATAATAGTAACGCTTCAAGGTGATGCTTTTCAGTTCTGCCCCTCTTAATATCCTCCAGTGTTAGCCTCATTTCAGTGCCCAGTGACTTTCTGGAGAAAGACTAGATAAAAGTCTTTTCATAAACTTTGGAGAAATGAGGTCAAGAGAGAAATCTTGAGATCAGAATACCTTAGATTGGGCCTTATATTTACTTTTCAGAATGCTTTTGCATGAAGGAAAAATGAGCCTGAGGAACCAAAAATATGGAGACAGTAATAACAGAGAACATGATGAGGGAGAGAAAGGCTTGGGATGGAAGCAGCTACTAGAAAAATACCCATAAAATGACCGTAGTTTGCAAAGGATATGAGCCTGGAAGACGGACACGTTGTGAATCTGTCAGCCCAGATTCACCTGTGTACACTTGGTGAGGGATCTGATGTGAACTGACAAATGTCTAAGAAGGGGAAGAAAGAGGACTCCAAAATGAGTTTCTAAGGCATTCACTTGGCACAGAGGAAGCATCAGAGAAGACAGGGAGTAATAGCATCTGTGTAGCAGTAGAAGAAGGCTGAGTGCCTCACCTGGCATTGTCCCTACAGATCACCCCTGTTTAGGCCTGAGGCCAAGGAGAAACTGCAGGTGCTAGCAGAGGGGCAGCCTGAAAAGTCACAGGCTTAGGTAGGTCTGGGAGGCCAGGGCTCCATGGCAAAGGTTGGGAGTCCAGAAGCTCAGGTCATTGGAGCCATTGATGACTAGGGAGCCTAGCCTTCCAGTAGAAGCCATATGTCCTTTGTTGTCTCTGCTTCCCATGGGATAGGGGCAGCTCTGGTATCCAAGTAGGTCCTTGCTTCTGAGTGAGTGGCCAGAAGATGTGTTGATTTCATGATAGGATGGGAGTAGAATTGCCGGGATCAGCGAGAGAGACTTCCACCAAAGCCAGAGCTACCTAGGTGGTTCATCAGAAAGGGAAGAAATCCTGGAGAGTATGGGGTGAAGTCCAGGATGTGCCTCAATAGTAGCCTTTCCTGTCATTGAAATAAGGTGGTTGTGAGAAATTAAAGAAAGAGATGGCAGATTTTCATTGAGTTTAGCTGCGGTACTGTGCTAGAGGTAGTCTGTATTCTTTAGTTCATTTTATAGAATCCTGTCAGAACAGTATCCCTCTGTGGTCCAGGTGTGTAAACTAAGATTCAAGGGGTAAGTAAATTACCCAATTTCACACAGCTCAGTGAATAACAGCATTGAGATTTTAACCCAGACAACTGACTGTGAAGCCCAGGGTTTCCTTCCTCTACAAAGAGATGAGACCTTCAGAGGTGATAAGGGCAGTCCCCTCTCATCCAGTACTGGGACTAGCTGCTCCTCATGGATATTAATGAGAAGAACACAGGACCAGATATTCGAAAACCTGATCCTTA
This sequence comes from Heterocephalus glaber, assembly GCF_053883595.1. Lineage (NCBI taxonomy): Eukaryota > Metazoa > Chordata > Mammalia > Rodentia > Bathyergidae > Heterocephalus > Heterocephalus glaber. Next base: position 2,133,670 of record NW_028258471.1, on the reverse strand, counting down.
CCAATGCATGTGGTCCACTTGCATGGGTTTAGATTCCTCAGCTCTCTCAGTCTTGGCCTGTCTCTCACAGTTGTTACAAGAATCTAGTAATGGTTTTTCTGTTGGTTTTCAAATGAGAAAATGCTTTGGTAGAAATAAACCATGAGCTTGCTGAGAGTGAAGGTGTCCATTCCAGTAGGAGGAGAAATAGCACAGTAAAGAGCACAGACTTGCCTGCCAGGGTTCATGGGCCCCTGGGCTCTGAACTGGGAGAAAAGTCAGCTCATATGCATGGTGGAATGGGACAGTTCAGGCAAGGACATAAGGAACCTTGAATTGATGTTGAGTATGAATCCTCTTCACGAATGCAGTCACAGAATCATCTACGATTAGGAAACTTAAAGAAACTTTCACTGCTTAAAGAATTCTCACTCGAAAAACTTCCAAGTGTCCTGTCTAAATTTCTCATGTTGCAGTATAAGCCAGTCTCATCATTTGCAGTGCTGATGAAAAAGAGATGGTTGCTATTGTCAAGTTTAATAATCCTTCAGGTTCTGGGTCTCTGTTACTGGAGCAGTTTTTTAAAAATGACATAACAAGCCTTAGCTTCTCCAAGGCCATCATCACTTGGAATTCCTAAAGGGAATTTGTTAACTATTAGGAAATGGAAACCCGACAGGAAGGCTGACAAGTCAATATTAGCAAAAACAAATGACCATTTTTCTCTTTCTCTTATTTACATTAAAAACTAAAACTACCTTATAATAAAATCTTTTGATGCTGCCAGTTGGAATTTGAACTCACCTAATTTCCCCCCTACTGAATTGTCTTTTTATCTAAATTGCTCCCACTGTTGTAGAGGGCCTGGTTTCCTATTTTCTCAGCTAATATTCACTATGTATTACATTAATTCAGCAGGTGATTAAGACACATGCAGTTGACTCTGCCTTTCAGTCTGAATTTAAACTAATCATTCCCAAAAGGACTATAGTGTCTCTTTAGCAATGCTACTCAACAACAAAGAATTAATTTCCACTTCCAAATATGTCTGAAAGTAGCAGATATCAACACAGGGTAACTTTCTACTGATTCTGTTGAATTCTAATCATTTCTCTAGAACTCTGGCATGTATTCAAATGTTTTCCATTTTGGAATTGCATTTTCTTTGCAAGGGAATTGGAGAGTGGTTACTTTTGCTGCTTTTGTCATTTAATTACACAGGTGAATATCTTAACATCCCTTTCTCCTACTCAAGGTCATCCTAGAATGTTGTTTCCTAAGCTACACAGGTACAAAAGGAGATGACCTTTTTCTCATACATTTGTGACAGTGCCTCATTCTTATTATATTTGGTTTGATAAGTGTAAACTCCAAAATACAAGAGCATGTACAAATTCGAGGCTTTGTTTTTCTTCCCTGTAGAAAACCAAAGGTGGTCAGTTGTGGTGTAGCCATTCCATGTCATCAGAAATCCGGCCTCTCTATTTCTACTGCTGTCCTAAGCAGGTGATTTCTATCTGTTACATCCCTGATCCACAAGAAGTAGGAAAAATGGGAGAGGACAAAAAACTTCATCTTTTTTAAAGATGCTTTCCCAGGTGTCTTATCCAGCAACTTTTACTTACATGTTATTGGCCAGAACTTCACCCGGTGACCACACCTAATAGCAAAGAAACCTGAGAAACACAATTGAATTTCATACATGACAGTATCAGTTAAATTTCAGGAGTTCTTAGGGCAAAGAAGGAGGGGACAATGGGTATGGGTTTTTTTATATTATGGTGATCCAATATAGCAAACTTAAAAAGACAGTAAAAGAAACAAATACGAATGTCTGCATGCTCAGGGCTGCTGTTCTTTTTGTTGGTCAGAGGTATCCAGTGACTTGTCATTGTTTCCTGAGGCCTCAGAAAATCAGAGGGACAGGAAGTATGGGTTCCCTGAATAGTTTTTCTTGCCAAAATGTCCCATATTCCTTGCTGATTCAGTTTCCCTGGTCTTTTGTTTGAAATCTGTAATATTAAAGCAGTGTGCTATACCGTTTTAGTTTCCCTGACTGTACCCTGGAGTTTGAGACAAGCCCCTAGCTGTAGCACATTCTCTGTGCCTTTCAGCAGTAGCTGCCTCTTGTGCATTGCCCTTCATCAGTGTATTCTAATATACTGAACCTTATCCTTGAAATCTCTACTGAATCTCAGGTAGTTGCTGGAGGCAGGAAGGGAAGTTGGGAAGACTTATGAAAAACATTGAAATCTTCCAGGAGCACATCCATTTCCAGCATAGGGCTCCCGGGTTTATGCTTGTTAATTGCTAGGGGACCCATACTCTCCTCAGCTGCGTGTTAGGAACTGGAGACACAGCATTCAACATGGTAAGCTTGTCCTTGCCCAGGAGAGGACAGACTACTGCCAGCCAAATTGGGATTGGTTTTTATTAACAAGAGTGTTAGGAACTTGCAAGGTTGGAGATTTTAACCTACTTGCAAGCTAAGACATAGTCTGCCCCAGTTTCTTAGGTGCTGGGGGGAGTGAGTGCACTGGACACTGAGGGATGAGGGACAGTTTATCCCAGCAATAGCAGTAGCTGAAGTATGGCATTTTTCTATCAGTTTCCTGATCTTCAGTGCCTGTGGTGTGAAGTAAAGAGGTTTTTATACCTTTTATATAAAGCTTGCATTTTAGGAAAGGAAACCTGAGCTTAGGGAACTCAAATCTCTTACAGTGGGCAGTGAGCATGCCTATTCCTTGCTCCATGCCTTTAAATCTCCAGAACTGTGAGGTAAACTCTTTTTTTTGTAAGTAGCTTGCCTCAGTTATGTTGTTGTGGTGATAAAAATCAGACCAATACACTGCTGAACTATCAGTGTTACTTACTAGTGAAACAGTAGTTACACAACATAGTTCAGTATAGAAAAGGAGACTTCCAGGAGAACTCCCTTTCATAAGGAGCAAGAGCATTGAAATGATTATGCAGTTTGATTTAGTAATTTCACTTTTCCAAATCAAGTCTAAGATTTTTTTAATGTATACACATTGGTCAGTATAATAAAATGTGGTATATTTCCATGATTATAACTTGTTAAAAATTAGGGTTTTTTTTCTCTAAAATTTGTAATATGTTATGAAGAATTATTCATAATAACTGGCAAAAAGGATCAAGTTTTGGGGAAAATTAATATATTTGGAAAATTATAAACTGGTGAACAATAGCTGGTGAATTCTCAATCATTCTCATTTTCTTTAAATCTTTTTCTGTGTTTCAAATTGTACTGGTGAATGTTGGTAATGGGTGGGAGTGTGTTCCTTTTTTCTTGCGTTAACTGTGCCACTCTGTTGGAAGGTGTAGTGGTGTCATTTTAAAAGCATGGTATCACCCCATTTGAAAACTCTTTAATATAGTGTAAATAGGAGGTGTTCATTGAGATTTCAGCCAGCTTCTGCTCTGCCTGCAGTAACCTAGTGCCTGCAGTTTCCTAACAACAACAACTTCAACCATTTGTCAGTCTTAGGAGGTGGTTTTCATCTCGTCTGAATCCGGAGGAGGAAATTAATAATTTTATTTGTTAAATAGCTCCTTTGTGCTGATATTTCATTTTACATTCACAGTAACACAGAGTAATGTGGGCTCTGAGCATATTTTCCCTTTTTTACAAATGAGGAAATTTAAAATCAAAGATTGAGTGCCTTGGCCAGAGTCACATAGCTGGTAATTGCCAGTGTTGAGATTTCACCCCAAATATGTAGACTCCAAGGTTCATGCTGTCTTCATCATTGCTCGTAAGCAAGTTTTGCAGTTGTGGTATTCTGATTAATTCTTGGAAAGCAAGTTTTGGCTGGTTAAGCTTACATTCCAGATACAGTACTTTTTTTTTTTTTTTTGGTACCGGGGATCAAACTCCGGTCCTTGCGCTTGCGCAGCAGGCGATGAAACCACTGAGCTAAATCCCTGGCCCTGTACAGTACTTTTTTGAACTTGTACAAGCGAATGGATTAGGAAATGGAATCAAAGCAGAGTAGGTGCCTAACAGTGCCAGCTAATCTAACCAGGTACATTTGCCAACATTGAAATACTGGCTCAGTCTTGTTTTTGCTTCTTTCTTCTTTTTATTCAGATCATGATCCATATTCAGTCAAATATGTTGGAAACCCTAATAGAGATACTGCAAGGTGCTGCAGAAGGAAATTTATCCAGATTTGTGAAAAGACAGGAGTTCTCTGAGGAAGTGGTGAGTGTGCAAATGTGAAAGGTCTTAAGAGGCTCCACCTGATTATAACATCCCCTTTAAAGAGATTGTCAGATAGGTAACCTCTTTGTTCCCGTTTTAAGACTTTCATGTGAGTGCGGAGATTTTTTTTTTTCCAACAGAGTATATCCTATGAACTTCTGGGAACACTTTTTCCATTTACATTACTCTTTTACCTGCACTATTTTCATGGGCCTAGCCGCCTCTTTCCTTTGGGAAAGGACCTTTTTCCTTCCCCCTAATGCCTCCAGTACCTTTACCCTACTTCTCATTCTCAATTAGGGAGTGACCTAGGAAAAATAGAAGTCATCAGAAGAGAATGGCACCATGCTGTTGGCCTCTAGCTCCTTCCTCTGTCACTGTGGAGATGGTGAGTGCAGCTCGGCAGCCAGCCTCTCCCCACTCCAGCAACATTGTCTTAATATGTGCCAGGCTGAGTATCTTTTCAAATGTTTGAAGGGCATTCATAATTCTTTTTTAGTGAACTCTGTATCTCTTACCCATTTTTCTTTAGAGATATTGGTACGTTTCTCAAAATTTTCAAAAAGAGCTCTTTGGCCGGGCATGGTAGTGCGTGCCTGTAATCCCAACACATGGGAAGCTGAGGCCGGAGGATCGAAACGAGTTCAAGGCCAGCCTGGGCTACATAGTGAGGTCATGGCCAGCCTGAACCACATAGCGAGATCCTGTTTCAAAAAAACAAAAATAAAAACAAAACAAAAACCAAAAAGAGCTCTTTATGTATTAGGGTTAGGTAGCTGTTTGTATGATTAACATTTAAAGTATTTTCTCTAAATTAGTTTACCTTTTGATTTTGTTATGATGTTTTTGCCATATCAAAAAATTTTTTCTAATTTTTTGTAGTCAAATTTATCAGTCTTCTCCTTTATTGACTTGTATTATAACTAAGATAAAAGTTTTTCCACCCCCAGGATATAAAAGAATTCACTAATGTTTATATCTAGTACTTGTGTCATTTCATTTTTAAAATTTAATGTTCATTTGAAATTTATTTTGGAGTTTGTCATAAGAAAAATAAAACTTTATTGTTTTTCATTGGCTATCTACTTATCCTAGCACCACTTTTTAGAAAAGTCTATCTACATTGATTAATGTGAGATGCTGACCTTTGCCCTCAACCACACAGATTTTCATCTTTTCTCACTTCATTCATTCACATGAAGGACTGCTATGCCCCTCTAAAAAGAACTGCTGCCCGTAATGCTATGGACCACTATGTATGGATCATTTTAATATGTTATTAAGTGAGAAAAGGAAGATGAAAATCTGTGTGGTTGCTTTGAGAAGGGTGAATGTAGATATATATTTATGTACACAAAATCATATGCCACATAATGATATTTTGGTCGACAACTGACCATATATATGACAGTGGTCCCATAGATCATATTGCCCAGTGACGTACATCAAAGCATCTTGGTTTGTCTAAGTACACTTTGACGTGTGCACAGTGTTGAAGTGGCCTGATGACACATCTCTGAGATTATATCCCCATCATTAAATGACACATAACTCTCATGTAGATTTAGATTTTTGAAAAACAGTGGATGGAAATACCAGAATTTAATCAAAACAGAATAGAAATGTGACTTCCCTCAGTGTAATTCTTTTGTATCTTTGATTTTGGAACAATGAATTGAACAGTGAAATGAATTGATTTATAGATAAATGAATTGGTTCATACAGTTCAAGTAGCTTTTGAGCTAGTTCCAAAGGTAAGTGTGAGAGACTGCGTGTGCCTTCTTTTTTTTTTTTTTTGGGTACTGGGGATTAAACTCAGGACTTTGTGCCTGCAAGGCAGGCGGCAGAACCACTGAGCTAAATCCCCGGCCTATGTAGATTCTGTTATTGTAAAACTCTACATTGTAGAAATGCTGACTTTAATGTTTATTCCAAGAGTTTTTAAAGATGTTTTATGCATGGAGACAGGGATGTAAGCTATCATAGGTGCGATCAGACCACCAGAGGAGTATTGAAAAGAATTGGTGATTTTCTCAAATACTGTTACAAAATGTTAGTTGTTTCCTCACTGATTTCCTTTTTAAAACTGAGTTAAAGAATATGGTACAATCTCTTTTCTGCATAAATGGTAGCATCATTCTCATGATGCCATTGAATATTTCTGTAGTGATACAACTGATGTTGGGAGCTAGGTCAAAGCTCCCTCTAGCTTGGCATGTTCACTACTTTTGGAATCCATAAGTTGTACATTAAGTCAGTTCACCTTGAATGTGAGAAGTAAACAAGCTGTTCTTCAAGAAGAGCTTAAGCTGCTTATCTGAAGACTCAGCCAGAACCTTTTGTTTGAAAGGGAGATGTGCAGATTGACAAATAGAATTATGATTTATTTAGAAGATGACTGAAGGATTTTTAGGAACCTTGATCCCACTTAAGTTTCATTTAAAAATGTTAAGTTGTATGTTTAATAGCTGAACTAAGTAAAATGTTGATTTTGTTCAGAAAGTCATTTTGCATATCAATTCTGAACTCATTTTTGCATATACTTTCTATTTATGGTCTGGTTAGGCCCTTCCTCCATGCCCCTGGCCTATGCATCCAACAACCTCCTCGAAACATCCACCTAGATGTTTTACAGGTGTCTCAGTCATGTCCAGAACAACTCTTGAGTTTCCCCTTCCAATTTGACCCTTCCTGACTTCCCTGTCTCAATAAATGATGGCACCTATCATCAAGTTGCTAAAGCCCAAATCGGGGACATTAAATCCTTTTAGTTTAAACTTCAAAATACCCCTCACATACATCAGCTACTCCATTGTTTCTTCCCAGTCTAAACTACCATCCTTTCTTTTCTGGGCTACAGTGGGCTCTCTGGAATAATGTGCACATTCCTGTACCCTCTAATTCATTCACTATAAAGCTTTCAAACCTAAATCATATCCCATTATAGACTCTGATGGCTTTTAGGACAAATTCCAAAAAATTGCTATAGGTGGTCTATAAAACCCTATTTAATTTAGCCCCGCCTCCCACTCTAATCATTGCATTGAACAAAGTCAATTCAATTGATATTTGGCCTTCTTTCCCTGGTTTGCTGCACTGTAGAGTAGATGCCATTTGAACTCCCCTTCATAGGATATTGGGTATGGTTTTCAAGTACTAATTCTGAATTTTTTGTGTAGCTTGTGGAATCTTTTAAAGTTATTCATCCTTCTAGTGCCCAGTACCCTGGTTTTCCTTATTTTAAGTGTTTTTTTACTACTATTTATTTTTACACATGTGTAACTTTGCTTAGAGCATAGAAAGGACAACGAAGATATGTTGCATAGGTATGGTGATCTGCTTTTACTTTTTTCCAGCTGGCCAGAGTGAGGGAAAAAGTGAAGGATGTACCCAACCTTGTGGACCGATTTGAGGACATCTATGAGAAACTACATATACATGGCCATGTGACTTCTTACACTCTTGATGCTCTGCTCTGCCATACCCCCAGGGACAAGAATTCTCATACTCCACTACTAAACAGGAGGAGGGTCAGCCAGCGTACCCTCCAGCCCCTTAGCCAGCCCCTATTTGCCGAGTAACACTATTTTTAACTTTCCTCTGGGTCTGAGGGGCCTGCTTCAAATGAACAATTGGCTTCTCTAAGAAATCAGGCCTCTTACTTCAGTGGATGTTGTGCTAACACTTGGTCTCCCTGTATCACAAGTTCACTGAATGATGGCATGCTGAGCAGTGAAGTTTCTTTGTTGTGCTGCTGTGAAGATCTGGATCAAGCAAAGAAAGGTCAGCTCCCTCAAAGGCAGTCTTCCCCTGTGTCACTGTTGAGGAAGGAGTATGATTTGAGTCTTCAGTGCAGCTTGTAGTACCTGAATAGATTCCACTGAGCAATCATCAGGAATGAACTACACCAGAAGTGTGATCTTCCCTGTTTTTCAAGAGAGTAATTGGTTTTAATAATACCCTTGCTGATTTTAGGAGCTCCAAAACCCTGTCCTACCATGTTGGGAAACAGCCAAGGTTTTTCCCACTGCCCTGCCATCATTTAATTCTCTGACCCTACATAGAACACTTGAGCCCTCATTTTTCTATCTGCAAATAATAGTGTCTATGTGTGTTGGCATAATGACTTGAAATCTTCATCCAAGGTTCATTTTATTCAAGTATTCTCAAAAATAAGAGAAATAAAAAGATACCTGAGCAAACTTCTTGAGATTGTGTTTCTTTACCATACAAACAAAACCAGTATTTAGCTTTTAGAACTGATAAGACAAATTTTAATGATCACTGCTTTGGTCATGGGTATGCCATGTGCTTTTCAAAAATAAACACTAATAAAAACCATATGATGCTTAGTTCTCTGTATGGATCATAAATATTTGGTCCTCTGATTCATCTCATTTGTTAATAATTTTATTTCTCTTTGGGTGCCTTATTTAAAAACAACAACAGAAACTTGTGTCATGAGAGCAAGTCAGAGCTTCCTCATATTCAGTATGATTTGAAATACAGCTGATGAATTGTACGTAAATGGTCCCAGTGTGCAGAAAATACACAGCAACATTGCTTCATTGCATCTTTGTTTCTGAAGGCCCAGAGCAGCGTCAAGCTCAGCAGCACATATCAAGAATCCTGTAGACTCTCCAGCGCTACTTCCAGTGCAAAGCCTGTTCATTTTATTGTTATTCTGAAATGAGAATTGTCCACAGAATTAGAAATTTTAGAGCAGGAAGAATTTTCTGAATCTTCAAATTAACTCCGTCTTCCAGGTTGAGAAAATGATGTGTCCAAATTAGTGTAACTCATTTGTGGTAGAGCTGAGATTAAAATCTAGATTCCTAGTCTGTTGTCCTTCCCACTGTATCACATTATATTTTCAGGGGAGAAAGGAGATTCTCTTAAGACAGAGTACTGTTAGGCTCCTATGATTTCATGGTTGGCCATGGACTTGCCTCAGTTGCTCACTTGGGAAGTGAGGCTAGTCATAACCTATCTTACAGGCTTGGTCCAGCTTAGAAATATCAAATGCATTTCTTTAACTTGTGCTCTATAAACCGCTGGACAGTTCCATTTAAAGAAACAAATTTTCTGCCTTCAGTAGAACTTAATGGCTTCTGTGTATTTCTGCTGTTTTGTTTAAAAAACAAAAACACTTGGATTTTTATATCTTCCAAGTCTTAGGTACTAATAGGACATAATTTCCTGTCCCCTGACTGGTCTTGGGTCCTCTCTAACATGCACAGAGAGCATTTAAGTGGTTATAATGCCCTGGGGGAATATGGCTCTGGTATCAAATAACCAGTCAGTTGCAAAAAAAAAGAAAAAAAAAGCTAGCAATAAAAAGCAATCTTCCCATTCTCTGCTGCTCTATTGCTGATGGTTGTCTGACCAAAAATTAGGCCATTCTATTTGTTCCCATAAGTTTTTCTACAGAGGTGGCTATATGCACAGTATTCACCTTCAAATAATACATGGCTCTGAAGTCTTAAAATCATTAGAGGAAAAAATGCTCAGTATACGCTGTGATGAGTATTTTATTCCTTAAGATTTAGTAATTTGAAAAACTTGTGTTTCTTAATAAGTAATTTGCCTATCTGCTTCTGTTAATGAGAATATTTGATTGCACAGAGTATCTTATTTCCTCAACTTCCTAGTAGGTGCATGTTTTTATTACTGTAGATATTGATTGCCCTAGAATCCATACATCAGGATGGTGAGTACAGTAGAGTACTGAGAAAGAAAAAAAAAGGTATCTCCTGAATTGGGGGTTGCTGGGACAGCATTCTGGGGACCTATTGCTGTGTCAGAAGCACTTCAAATCTTGCTTAGAATGACACCAGTCATTTCATTTTTATTCCTCGTTAACCTGGGAACTGATGGGTTAGTGGGCAGTCCTCAGTCAAGGTCTTCTGTGGGTGAAGTCATCATCCAATTATGGCTGGGACTCTAGTCAGCTCAAAGGCTTCCTCGCTTAATATTTGTAGCAGTTGATGCCAAGACCTGAGCTGGGACTGACTGAAATATTTACACATAGCTTCCTCACAGCATGGTGGCTGGTTTTAGGAGTGACTGTCCCATGAGGACCAGATAAAAGCTGTTGTCAATTGTATAATCTGGTCTCAGAAATCACATGGCATCACTTCCACTAGAGTCATATGGTCACCCAGATTCAAAGGGAGGGAGGCATCCCATCAGTGATGGGAATGTCAGTGAATTTATGCACATATTTAAACTGTCATTGTTTTTTCTAGCAAGTTTCCTTAAATTTTCTCCTTTGCCATTACTACTGTGCCAATTAAGGCCACCCCCCTCAGGCATCTGTCTTACAGCTCCCCCTGTGCTGCAGCCAGATTAACATTATCACAAGTTTGTCCTTTCCCCTGTTTAATACCACCTGAGGATTCCTCACATCCCTCTGGATAAAGCTCAGACTTAGCATGGCTTAGAAAGCCCTTCATAGGTTGGCCCATGTTTGCATATCCAGCCCCATCCTGTGCTCCTCTACACCCTTCTCCCCCCAGCTAGCTCACTCTTATTTACCTTTCAGGTCACAGTGTACACATCTTTTTATCTGGGATATCTTTCTGGACCCACCAGTGCCCTCAAGTCCCAGCTATGTGAACCACCCACATGCCTCTCTGTACTTCACTTACAAAAGCATTTTCATATGCCTGTCTCTACCTGTTTTCTATTCTTCATTAGGCTTATGTGCCATGTCTATTCTGGCCTCCACAGTTTTCCCTATCTAGCACAGTAGGAAAATGTATGAGAGGATTAAGACTTACTTAACATGCTAACTCATTTATGTATATTCTGTAATAATGATGTTCGTCATGATGCCCATCGATACACTTTTCTCTCCAATCCTCCATTCACTCATTGGTGTGGTCTGAATGCTCTCCATTTTAAATTCATATGTTGCAATCTTAAACTCTAAAATGATATTAGCAAGTGTAGCCTTGGGGGAGTGATTAGGTCACAGGGTGGAGCCTGTGTAAATGGGATTGGTTCCTCCATTAAAGGGACCTGAGGTAACTTGCTTGCCATTCTACCATGTAAGAACACAGCAAAATGGTGCTGTGAACCAGAAGGCAGGCCCTGACCAAATCAAATCTACTGGTGCCTTATTGTTGGACTTCTCAGCCTTCAGAATTATGAACAATAAATTGTTGTTTACAGCCATCCAAGTTAGAGCAATTATAGAAGGACTAAACTACTCAATACCAAACACCATATTTAGACCTGACTCCAAACTTTTGTTCAGCCCATGGTTCACCCTTTTCTCCTCCTGCCTAAAATGCTCTCACTCTTTCTTCATCCTTCTTTTTCTGCCTGTTTATCAAGATCCAACTCGCATCACCTTTTATATGAAGCATTCCAAAGCTATTTAAATCCACATGTATTCTCCATTCATCGAATCTCTACAAACGACAGGGCAAAATGAAAGGCTCTTAAGATGTCACAGGGAAGTGACAGACAAGCTCCTTTTTTTCCAAAGCAGAGTGTTTTTAGTCCGCCATGTTGAGTCCAAGGACTTTTTGGTCTACTCATTTGCCTGTGGCTTCAATGTATGGTACTCATAACAGAGTGATCAAAGTCCTGAAGAGTAGACTTGGTTGTGAAGTACACCAATCCTGGACAATTGTGGACAGTTTCGTTGAGTATGAAAAAGAACAAACTTTTAACCAATTCATACTAAATGTTACTGGGAAATGACAGTTGGGAGGTAAAAGATTCACCTGGGGATTTAGCTCAGTGGTTTCACCGCCTGCTGCGCAAGCGCAAAGACCCAAGTTTGATCGCTCGTACCAAAAAAAAAAAAAAAAAAAAGATTCACCTACTACAGTTGAGGTAGGCAAATTCATAGATTTTTCCATATCTTTGCAAGTGAACTAAAATTTCTTATAGACTCGGATTATATGGAGAACCTGAGAACAAGGATCCAGGAATACTTGATCTTAACTGAATGATATTTTAGTCTTTTGTTTCTTTAAGATAAATGTTTAATCTCTCTGGATATTTTCTTCCTGTCCCATTTCACATCCAACGTGTTAGCTGTGCATAAGTCTTAAATTTTAGCAAGCGTCAGAGTCACCTGGAAAGTTTGTTAAATATAGATTTCTAGGTCCCACCCCGAGACTGCCTGATTCTGTACATCTCAGCTAGGCCCAAGAATTTGTGTTGCTAATAAAGAATTGGATGGTGCTGTTACTAGTTTGAGCAGTGCTCTTTAAGAACAGCTGGTGTGAGAAAGCTGGGACTCCTTGTGTGGATGGGAAGCTGAGGTTTACACCTCTTCTTGTCCTCCCTAGTCTCGGTTGTGAGGAGGGAGAGGAGTGAAAAATTGGCTCTGAGCTAGGATCTGAGGTATCTGCTGCCATGGCAGCGTTGGTGGCAGCAGGCCTTTCATGGAGTCACACTGATGTCCACTGCTGAGGCCTGCAGCTCTGGCATCTGTTCCCATTCATAAGTGCCCTCTCTCTGCTGTTGCCTGGAGCCAACCCCAGGCCCTCCACTGAGTTCTTTGAATTAGGAGTCCCAGGGTACTATGATAAGGACAATGAAAAATAGATCTATGTATTGCTTTCAAAAGCATATACACAAAGCTATGCAAACTAGGGGTGCATGGGTAAAACTGCTCAAGGCTAGACTAGAATAGCCCACAGTTCAAATTTACTTCATAACAGTTATCTACAAGTTTGACTTGAGGAAAGTCAGTAGATAAGCCAGTAGATAAAATCCATTAAAATGTCATAGTGACAAAAGCTATGATCAGAAAAAATTTCATATGCATAAAAACTGTTATGAATCAAATCATTGGAAAATCCATCCCTATGCAAATGACTTCAGAAAAGTAAAAATGAAATGATATTTTGAAAAAGAAAATGGTTTGACTGTATTGCATAGAAAATGAATCAAGAAATTAAATTGGCTTAAATGACATTAACTCAAAAAGTATCTTCCTAACTAAACTGATTGCTTTTGGTGCAATTCTGATTGAAATATATTCTACTCATTAACATGGGAGTCAAAATAAGGGAATTAAAAAATGCCCTCAGTTCTCATGGAGCTTCATTCTGCAAGAGGAACAGATATTAAATGGGTAACTGGGCAGATGACCACATGACTCTAATTGGGATTAGTGCTGAATCCAGGGTATTAGTCATATCAGTGTAGTATATAATAAACTGTATATGCACACAGAATATACACACAATAAGACCACCATTTCTTGTCTTATAGCACCAATTGTCTGTGTTACTCATTTTGATACACAAGATACATTGCCTTGAGTTTTAGAACTTTTTCTTTCTAAATATATCTAGTCTCTCCCAAAGAATATTCCCATTTTTATTGTATGGCCCCCAAATGCCTATGAAGCATAATACTATACATATAATAAGGCCTTGATATTTTTAAGTGAGTGAATTAATTAAGGCAAATTTTAGTTAATAGGTTAATGATATGCTCTAAGTTCTTCATGATTTCTCATAAGCTGGTTGGTGTTTCCCATGTCGCATATATGACAGAGCCATGATATGGGGAGGTGGCATGGTTATGTGCAGGGACGAGTGCATCCGTGTACCTGCCCAGAGCCCTTCTGTCTTGCAGTTCTGAATCCATGGGTCGCCCCAGTATTTCCAAGCACTCAGCTAATGTGAGGAAGAAGTGATGTGGGAGTACTGCGGGGAAATGGGGGTGGGCACAAGGGTTCCAGCCGAAATTTCCAAGCTGCTGATCAAAGAGGAAACCAGCCACCATGCTCCCTGCCCTCTTGTCTGCCTTGGCCAGCTGACCTTCTTCAAAGGCTGTGGCCACCAGGGGCCTTACAAGCAACATTATCCTGGAGATTAAAGATAAGGTGGGAGAAAAAAGGCCCAGAGGGAAACCGGAGAACAACACTTGCCTGTTAATCATGACCTTGTTGCTGAAGCACTCCAAAGCTGGCTACTGTGGGACGGAAGAGAGGATGCCTCATTTAATCAGGCTTTAGGAGGAAAGAGAACTAGGGGGTCTCAGAGCCAGCCTGGCAGGCATCATGGCATCACGGTCTGTAAACTACAGGCTGCCTAGAAATACATTGCCGGATTATAGTGATGCTTTATAAGTCCTTCATCTTCCCTGAGTCCTTTTTCCTGCCCCAAATCAGGCTAGACTGCTCACCCAGAAGAGCCTAGAGTCACCTGTCCCTTAATCCCACAAATTGCCCTCATTCTCAGTGAGATGGTCCTGTTGAATTACAAGTAGACACCACAAAGGAAGGCTTAGTCCTGCATAGTGACTGTCCTACAACTCTATTTGACTTTGGCTCCAGGACTACAAGTCACATTCCTGGCAACTAAACCTCCTGCTAGTGTACCCCACTGGCTGACAAGGGGCACATTTTGTAGCCATAGAGGTTTCAGAGAATTAAAGTGACCTTCAGTTTCATAGCTGGAAATTGTTGAACTGATGCTGGGTTGTGTGAGAAGTATAGTCTGGTTATAGCTGGTGACAAGATGGCCACATGCATATCCAAAGACAACTCTACACAAATAGTATCTGCTGAGAAGACAGGAGAGAATAAAGCAACACAACGTGAGGATTTGAGGCCAAAGGAATTCTCTCTGTATAAACTGTAGAGAGAATAGGAAATGTCATTTCCAATATAGATTACCAGAATCATTTCTTTGATATATTGCCACTCAGGTGATGGAATTGAATAATAACGGGGCTACTTATGCTAGGGTTCATAAAAGAAGAGAAAAAAATTTAGTATATAATAAAACTTTGCATTTTCCAGGCACTGTGTGAAGTACTTTGCATACATACATCACTGAATCTTCAGGAAACTTCATGGGATACAATTACTCCATTTCACAGATGAAGAAATTGAAAAGAGGCTAAGATATTGCCTGGGGGTATAACACGAGGGAGTGGGAGAGAACAGTATTTGAAAACAGGCAGCTTGATGTCAGAGTTTGTGTTTTAAACTCCATGTCTGTATAGCCTGCCCAGTGACTGTGTATTTGCATTAATTCCTGGCTGACTTCACCTTTTGCGTGCACAGTACAGAACACACGTGAGGAACTCAGAATAGACAGCAGAGGGCGCCCAGAATCACTATTTGTAAGGGCTAGTTTTCAAAAGTGTCTTCCGTTTCTGGAATTCAGACAATGGAGGTCACCTTGCAGGCCTGGCAGAAAAGAGAGCTGCAGAGAGACTTGTGAAGAGATGCAGAATATTGTCGCTACTCAGGTCAAGTATTATCCAACGATGAGGGACCTTTTCAGAAAAGAGAAAGCAATGAGGTTGATCCTCTGCAGAAAGCACAGAATAGCAAGAGTGGGTGAGCCTGTGTGGGCACATGAAGCACCCCAGATGTTTCATGAGACAACATCCAACGCAGTTCTTTATGAAAGAAAAAAAATGATGATTTACCTCAGGTAAAAATGAGTTTCCTCCTAAATTAAGAAGACAAGAAAAATCCTCATAATTGTTAGCCTTTATTTACTAAAATGACATTCACTTATGAAATGAAAAAGAATTAAGCTTTGAGTCTGTCTCTACCCTACCAATTAATCAAATGGTGGTCAATGATATCTCTTCCTGCCATTACTAGGAATGCAGTACTAATTCTTGGAACATTCCTCATAGAAGTGAGGGAGATCTGTGTATTCTGGTGTCCTTGTCAATGCCAATTTCTAAGAATAGGTCAAAGATCAAGTTTCCATTAATATGAACCTTTAATATATATGGAGTGTCCAGAGAATAAATTATAATGGGATTGGGATTCTGACAAAAGGTATCACTGACAGAGACCAGAGCAGGGAGGAGGAGCAGGCAGACACCCTTGCTCAAGATGAGTGGCTTACGAGTATTCAATGAATAACTCTTAGGAACCACCAGAGTGGAACAGTTAATTACTCTAACATGGTTTACTGAGTTGGCCTTGGCCACACCAGCTCAGAGACAGAGATACTGAAAAAAAGGATTGGGAAAATCCTACAGTAAATGGTATTTCTTTCATATTTTCTTTGATTTATCTCACTTATAAAGTGAAACCCCCAACATGCTTAATGGCCATCAGGTCAAACTCCTCCAGGATTCTGGAGTAGAGTGGCCAAAATTAAGTCTTTCTTTCCAGAATTAAGCCTGTTGTAAGCAGGCTTTTGTGCCATTTGGGGATTGGAGGTGGAGAGAGGGAACATTTAGGCAATGTTCTACAGCACTGCTCTGCACAGTGAGGAGATGATTTCATCATGCACAGTGCTCCCTTTGCAAGTAAACAATCAGTAGCATGAAGCTCACTTGTGCAGGATCTCTGTGGACAAAGGAAACAGTTGACCAATGAGCCCACTGGGGTGGACAGCATCTCTGGACTCCTCTGTTCCACAGCCTTACCTCCCACCTGGAGTCAAAATACTGAACTCAAAATACTGGCCCACAGATCTAAATCTTATTCATATGGACTATTTAGTTCTGATTCTACAAGTCTTTCTTCTCCAGACACTTAACTTTGCAAGTGTAGCCCTGACTTTTAAGTTATCGGTTATTTAATTCCACTGAAATCCTCTTATGTACAAAACACCTGAATGAATGCAGAGGAGGAGCCAAAGAGAACCAGTGGCAGATTTCCTCCATCCCAAAGGTTCTGAGTTCAACAGGTAATGTGAGACCTGCATCTCTGAGTTGCAGCGTAGGCAAGCAGCTGGGTCAGGGTAGGTTTGGTGTGATTCAGCCTTCTGTTCACATTTTAATAAAGTCATGGCTTATCGTTTTTTTCCTCCTTGGATTCTACTTCCTCTTTTTTCTTTTTCTGTTCAATTTTCTGTCTTCCCCATCACTTTATTCAAGCTTCTCCCTTTGAAAAAAATATATTTTAGGTCCCTTTTTTGGGCTTTTTTGTGACACATTTTGGCTTCCTGTGTTCCCCTCTTCCACTCACTGACTCAGAAGGGAGGCCTCTGCTATAACTTAAGAGAAACTAGAGTTTTGCTTTAGTCCTGTTTCTTCCCCTAGCAAAAAACCCCTCTTATTCCAAGGGAGAAGATCTGAACAGACTCACTTGGGAAAAGCAAGCAACATGCTTAAAACCCATTTTTCTCCCAAGTTGCACAGGGGGTACATCCTATGGAAAGTAGCAAGGCCACTTGGGGCTGCCCACTTGCTCTCCAATATAGATGTAGATATAGGTAGAAATATAGATGTAGATGTAGATATATGTATAGATATCTTGCTTGGCCAGCATTGTGTGCACACTTGGACAGTTGTTGCATCCCTCAGATTGGGGCATGGGCACAAAGAGCTAACTTGATCTCAGTGCAGCCCAAGAGACAATTTTACTTTCTCAGTTTGTTCAATAAAGAATATCTGACAAGGATCTATTTTACCCGGAAAACAGAGAGGACAGATAAAGAACAACAAGGTGTCTTTGTCAGCTCAACATTTCTAGAGTGATGTTCAGACACCGTCTAACACTGAACCCTAGATCCAGGTTGAAAGCCTAAGCCTTAGGCTGCATCTCTGAACCTCTCCTTACAGCTTGGAAGAGGCTTATTACACAAAACTGATAATGTCCCATTACTTTCAGCTTATTGTTGTAAGTCAAGGCAGCCAAACTGCCTTTGGCCATGAAGAATTTTCATTTTCAAGGTAATCTCATTTACCAATTCATTGACAAATAGAAGATGCTCAGTCAAACCTTTGCGCAAGAAATCAAAGACTGCATGCATGTGAGATTTGGGGAAATTGTACAGCTAGTGAAGACAGCAATAGGGGAAGGATAAACCTCAATTATGATTCAGTTGGATAACACTTCTAAGTAAAATCTAACTACTTGGAAAGCACTATTTCATCCCCGGTGTCACAACACCCCAAAGCATATTAAAAAAGTAAAGGATGTTGGTCAACAATGAACTTATCCAGAGTTATTTTGGAAGCTCTGTCATCACCTATCATTGAGACTTAATGATAAGAGTTGCACGGAAGACTCCGAATCACCCCTCTGCAGATAGGCAGGTCTGTCCACGCCCTACCGAGTTCCCCAGTCCCTCGGAATACGCCGAACCAGCCCGCTGCAGACAGGCAGGTCTGTGCACGCCCTACCGAGGTCCCGAGTTGCTCGGAAGACTTGGAATCACCCTGCTGCAGACAGGCAGCCACCTGGTTCCACACTACAAAGACACAGAGGACACCAGACCACCAGACCAAGGTACTGAGTCCCGCTGCTCCCGGCCCAGAGGTAGGGGCTTCTGAGCCGCCGTCCCACTGCTCCTGGCCCAGAGGAAGGGGCTTCCTGGCCACCACCCCTCCCGCTGCTCCCAGCTCACAGGAAAGGGCTTTTAGGTCACCATCCCTACCGCTGCTCCTGGCCCCTGTCCCACCTCTCCCGGCTCAGAGGAGGTAATCCGTGCAGGCGCTAACAGCCCCCTCCCCCAGTCGAAATGAGAAAACACGTAAATAAGTCTCCAAACCAGACTTCCAGATCAACTACAGCAACCCCAAAGGGAAATGAGATGGAACAGTCTGATACTCAACCACCTGGACCCACTGAACTGGCAACCAAAGGGGGTCTGGAAAAAATGAAATCAGAAATAATTTCTCAGATAACAGGAGAAATTGTGCCCCTAGTGCAAGACATGATTAATAAATCTAGAGAGGAGCTCAGGAACATGATGGAATCCCAACATAAGAAACAAATGGAATCCATAAAACAGATGCAAATAGATTTCCAGGACATGAAAAACTCCATTGAAAGTCTACACAGCAGAATAAGCCAATGTGAGGACAGAATTTCAGATATAGAAGATAAGATTGCAATTAGTGACCAGGAAAAGAAAAATTGCTTTAAAATTATAAGGGAACATGAGAGACTTAATGATAATAAAAAATGCCTTCTGTTTTTTCTCACTTAGCCATCATACTTCCCCATACAAAAAAGACATAAAAAGGAAAGATGTTCAAGTAACAAAAAAGAGTGAGCCCACAGCTGGATTCATTTGGTGAGTGAGCCCACAGTTGGTCCAATGGAACCACATCAAGTTGCTAAAGAAATTTTTCCACTGACAATAACAACATCACGACAATGAAGTTCAAACCTTTGTTTCACATTTCCCACTGTTAACGAGCTTTAGTGGCTCAGATTTTGGGAAACATAACGTGCGTGCAAATGTGTGACAGTGATTTCCTGGCAAGCTGTAGTTTAACAAAGAATAGGAAATGAAAACCATCATTATTGCCATACGGTTCCTTTAATACAAGCTTCTATACCTGAGAGAGATCCCTCTGCTACTTCCTTGCTGGCCTGCTTCCCTCCTTTACCCTGATTTGCATCACCTCCAAATGAAAAGGGAGGAATGCATGTCTTAGTGGTAAAAAAGTCTCAGGAGCTTGCTTTCACTACTTTCAAAGGAAAAGGAAGGTGCACCCCCAAGAGTAAATGCCCTCCCATCTTCCCTGGGACACTGACCTGGAACCCCAGAAGCTACCCTAAAGGGGAACAGTTTGCATGCCAATTACTAAAATACCACTGGAGGGAGTTTAAGTAACTCAGCAGCACTTAAGACCAGGACCATGACATACAGATATGCAAGATGTGGCCCAACCATGTGGCAAAAGGGAGGAAAGGGGCTGAGCTCCAAGGCTGCTCCTTCCTGGAGGAAGAAGCTCCAAAGTCCATATGGTACAGTATCTGGCTTCTGTGGCTTCTCCAACATCACCCTTTACTACCCTTTCCTTCCCTGCCTTATTACTGCCACACGAGCCATACTGTGTTTTGAAGCCTCCAGCACACTCTTATCTCAGGCCTTTACCTGCTCTTCTCCCTGGCTTTCCCTGGGAGAGGCCTTCCCAGGCCATTTACCTTAAATCGTACCTCCTCTGCTCTCTATCCCTTAGTCTGCATTTTTAAAAAATAGCACTTACTACATGAATTTTAGATCTATTATTGTTGTCTTTCTAGAAGAGAGCTTGGAAAACTACAACCTGAATGTAAAATCATACTTGCTTCCTGTTTCTGTAAGTAAGGTTGCACTGGGGTGCGTCTCCCTCCTTTGTTTATACATTGCCTTTGGCTACTTCCACACTACAGTGATAGAGTTGTCATTGCAAGAGAGACAGCATGGTCTAAAACAATGAAAATACTTTCTATCTGGCCCTTTACAGAAAGTTTGCCAACCTGTGCTCTAGAGTAGACTGTAAGCCCCACGAGGGCAGAGAATTTGTGTCTCTTGTTCACTCCTCTGTCACCAGCATGCAGAATCTTGCCTGACCAATTTTTATTAAATGATTGGACAAGTGGATGAATAAGTAACCTATCCATATGTATATAGAAAATGCTGTTCTTTGTTCAGCAGATATTTATTGAGCACCAACTTTGGCCAACTTTGACTCTATAGAAAATAGCAAAATGATGAGAGACTAAGAAACTCAAAGGCACGGTGAAGAACGCCATGTCCTGGGTAAGGGCCAGATGCCATGGAGCCGTAAGGAAAGAGTCCTGTCCCAGGCACACTCAGATGGTCTCCTCAGGGATGAGCCCTTCCATGGGAAGGGAGCTGCAGGCAAGGAGAGGATTGAGCCTTGGCCCGGGGTGGCAGCCCGGTTCTTTGGGGAAGGTTGCTTGGTATATGAGAGTTGTTCAAAGGGAGCTTGGGCAGTTTCTTTACGGGGTTTAAATAATCACTCTCCTCATCTTTCTTACACTCTCTCCTTTGATGTGATTTAAATTTTGAAAGAGCCAGGTATGGTGGGCCTAAAATCCCAGTGCTCTGCAAGGCTGAGGCAGGAGGATCACAAGTTCGAGCTCAGCCTGGGCAACTTAGTGAGTTACTAAGATGCTGTCCCAAAATTAAAAAATTGAAAAGCCCAGTGCAAAGCCCTCAGTTCAATCCCCAGTACCACACACACACAAAATTAAAAACCTTGTAAAACTGTAAGCCAAACAAAACTTCACTGTATGCTAATGAATGAGCAAAACAAAAAGTAGCCTCTAAAGACTACAATGGGCTTTTAATCACAATAAAACATTTAAAGCCGCATTTTAAAAAATGTACCAGGCAATGAAGCCTTGACCATTGGTAGTAACTGGAGTGCTCAAGGAGAAAAGAAAGGCAATATTCTGAAACTGCATGAAGGGCTTTAGCTTCCTTGCTTCGATTCCTCTTTCACTTTCCATAGAAGGTGATCTTCACTTCTCAATCCAGAGTTACCAAATTTCACCTCAGAACAGTCATAGCCTCCTTGATGGGAAAAGAAAAAATGTTTTCAAAACTTGATGGATATTGGAACAGACTTGGCAATGTACTCTGAGGTGAACACGAGGTCCAAACGTTGTGCCTGATGCTCTTGTGTAGGCGAAAAGCTCTATTGGAAGTGATGTGGGAGAGGGTAGAGGAGCTTGTGGTATTAGCTTCCCAAGGCTCCAGGCAGGAGAAGGAAAAGAGTATAATAGAATGAAGGTGGCTCTATACTAAAAGAGATCGATGTCCCATGTGTCATTCCTATGAATAGTGTCACTAGATGCATGGATGAAATGGTCAGTAAGTCTGGGCATTTGTCCCTCACACCCACACATCGAGTCTTTGTTCTGTGGTGACTAATGAGAATGCCAGGAGGAGGAATATGTATGAAAAGGTTGTGCTGACATCCACCTGGCATTGTGCTACATAGGCATCCAGTTGAGGGTACGAATTGTTCAGCATTCCTGCCTTTTTCTGCTTTTTGTTTTTGAGGAACTACAGGCTGTGGTTTACATATATATGAAAACACTGTTCACAGGAAAAACATTTCACATTTGCTTATGCAATAACAATCATAAATCATAGCACAATCACATCAGAAAAGAAGATACTTGAGGCTTCTCAGAGAACAAAATGTAGCATTGGTGGGAGTCACAGAGAGTCATCCATGTGATAGCTGTCCTGAAAAAGCCGTATGAAGCACATGCAATGTCACAATTGCAAATAGTGCATTTCTTTTTCTTTTCTTATGTCATCCAACTTTTTAAGCAGCATAATTTCAGATGGACAGCTAAAGCATCTTAGAATATTTCAGAAGTAGAGCAGTACATCAAAGATGCTCAGTAGTTAATGTGCCCCCTTGGCTAAATGTACACTGTGAACCTGAGATCCTTATTGCACGCCTCAGGGGCCGTGCACTGCAGGTAGAGTGGGGTGGTGGAGGGAAGAGGTGTGCTGCAGCTAACCCACAGCTTCAGATCATTTTGGAAGGAGAGCTTTGAACTTTTCAGTAGTATTTTACATCTTTTACCTTACTTGATCCTCCCAACTGCCCTTCTGTCCCTCTCCTCCACTGTCATGGGAGGAGAGATTGTCTAATCTGTTTTTAACATGCTAGCATAGCATAGCATATGTGAATTTGCCAGAGGTCACACAGAGGCTAGTGGAAAAATAAGGCATATGTAAAACCCACATCTCCTGATTCCAGATCTCATGGCTCCATCAGCTGACACTATGCCAAAGTGCTATCTGGCCTCAGCAAACAGGCCAAAAGCAGGGAGGTGGTAATGCGAGATTCCTATATACTCTATGGGCGTCAGTTTGGAACCCTCACTCCTACCTCAGGGTGCATTCACACTTGAGAACCTGTCTGGCCCCTGAAGGCTCATCTCAAGCATGACTCCTGCAAGAAGGCTTTTCTGACCAACTCTATCCACTAAGACCTGACTACCTCCTCAACAACTTTAAACACAGGCTGTCTTTAGCATGTAAAGTCTCATGTGCCTCAGGCCTGGATCTTGCTTTTTTGTGTTCTCAGATCCTACAAGAGTGCCCATTTTATAGTGGGTGTTCATTGCCTGAGAATTGAGTGAAAATGACTCAAAAGGACTTGAACTTTATTCATTAGAGATGTAAATCAAAGGCAAAATGGGCAGGAAAATGATTCTAGGCAGAATCATTTATCCTCTGTAGGCTTGTTTCCTTATCTGTAAAAATGAAGATGACAAGAAAGCAATGTTTGTATGCAGAGTAATTGGCAAGGTGCCTGCTCGTAGTAAGTGCTCAGTAGATGGCGGTTGTTGGTAGCACCAGCCTCCAAGTTGGCCCCTAGTGTCTCATACTTCCTCATATCTACTCCTTTGTGGAGTACCTTACTGCACTGAATAGAGCTGACTGTGTGATCAATAAGGTATCAAAGAAATGCCAGGGAGGGCTGGGGATTTAGCTCAGTGGTGCCATGCCTGCCTTGCAAGCACAAGGTCCCAAGTTCGATCCTTGGTACCAAAGCAAAAAAAAAAAAATAAAGACATCAAAAAACAAAAAAACAGAAATGCCAGGGTGTGGCATCTAAGACAAGGACATAAAAGTTCCTGAGGCTTCTTGCTTGCTATCTTTTGGATCTCTTGATCGTGGGAGCTAGACTCCATGAGAACACTGCAGCAGCCCTATACAGAAGTCCATGCGGTGAAGAACTAGGATTCCTGCCAACACCGAACATCAAGGTACCATTGATGTGTGAGTGTTCCATCTTGGAGACTGACCCTGAAGTTCCAGTCTAGCTCCCATAGGGCTGTAGCCCTGCTCAGCATTTTGTTGGCCACCTCAAGAGAGGCCAAGGGCCAAGTAAGCCACTCCTGAACTTCTGACCTACAAAAACTGTTGGAGATGAATCTTTATTGGTATTTTAAGTTGCTACATTTGAAGATAACTTGATAAATATAGATATGCTGTTGTTGCAAATAGTCATATAGGTATCAATAGAGATACCTATATAGTCATATATGCCTATGACTGCATGCAAATGACTATATGCAAATAGTCATATAGTTACCAATAGAGATACCACATGGACAGTTCTAATTCTTTTATTTTCTTTCATAGAAAATGATAAATTAAGTAGAAATTTTACTTTTGAAAAAATTACAATTGCAAATAAAATGTTTTTCTAAAAGTTTCCCAAATCAAATCAAAGACACATCATCAAGTCAAACACTTCTGACATGAAGAATTATCTTAGGATGTAATATTTTCATATTACTTTGTTTTTAACCATTTGCACCATTCCATATGTAGGTCACATTTTATACATTTTAAAAATAATTTAGTATTTTTTAAAATTTCAACTTCAACTATAAAGCAAAGAAATTTCTGAAGAAAAAGATTAAATCTGCTTCATACACAAGATAGGGTAGCCTAATATAGAACAAAACAGTAATCTTTCCAAACAAGTTTGCTGAGAAGCATCTCCCATATTTAGTGGTAAAAATAAAACAATCTTCTCATTTAGAAATGAGAATCTTCTCATTTAGAAAACTCAAGAAACCATTAGATTAGTAAAATTTATTCTTCCCAATTTTATACTTTCTTGCCTTCATTTACTAATTGTAAATCATGAGAAAAGAGCAAATTTTATTATAGCACAAAAATCTCAGTAACAACAAATTGCAAATATTCAAATTTTTAATAGGCAAAATATTTTCCTTCTTAAAATGTAAACATTCAGTAAATAAACCATGCATAATATTCCAGGAATAGTAACCCCGGTAATTCACTTATGAAAGGGTATGCTTTGTGGTAAGGTTTTTGTTTGTCCTAATATAAAATCTTTCAGCCAAAGAACCAGGCCATTATTATTATTTAAACTTTACTCCTTCATTAGTTTTCTTTGAGTAGAAAATCTTAATTTCTGTAGAATTTTGGCCATAGAACCAGGCCACAGGAATGGTCTGAAATATCTAAAAGTCATTTGGTGAGAGAAAATGTATTCTTAAGATTTGGAGGTAGTCATTCATCACTTTGAGCTTAAAGACATTGCTCAACCAGCTTCCTCCCTGCAGTCTTCAAGTAAAGCCCAAGACCCGGGACCCCAAGAAGGGATTGCTTCTGGCTAGAACATGAACTGGCAGGGCATCCTTGCAGGCATTCTGTATGCAATATGTGAAGCTCTGCAGCCCCCTGAGAATCCATCCATGGTCCTTTCCATGCAGGCTCCAATTTGGGCTGCTCTACCAGGAGATGCATAGCCTTATGCTGGCCAGGAAGTCATGGTGGCCACGCTGGCTCACACCAGCTAAGCTGGAGTGGGCCACTTCCAGTTCTTGATTGATGGAGTAAGAAGGTTGATTTGACCAAATTAGAACTTCTCCTCCCCTAAATGTAAAGAGGTAATGAAGATGGACAACATTTTCAGCAACTTGGGCTCTTCTGATCTTTGCCTGACATGAGGAAGGTAAGAAGGACTGCTTGGTACTGTGTGCTACAACCAAACAAACTTTCAGAGACTCTCAAAGGAAACCCAATCAGATATGCTAATGTAATTTAACTGTGTCAGGCATGTAGGTCATCTCTCCACATAGCAGGACCATTCTGACTGCAATAGCTACTCTTGGAGTCTCCTCTATGTCCTCTGACCCCAGTCACTGGCAAACTTCCTAGATCAATCTCTGATTCGCCTTCCCAAGCTTTTCACATCAGTAAACTTTGATGAAAATGGTAGCATTTTAATAGTAGCCAATATTTGACCAAACATTGAAAGAAACCTTTGTTTTTCTCAGGCTGCACAGTCCTTTGTGATATTCAAAGTTCAGAATATTTGGCACTGAGTTTCCCAATGGTTGTGCTTCTGTAACTCTAAATCTCCAAGTCCCCTCTTTCCCCTGGTGACTCCTGTCATCTCCCTAGGGTCTGAGTGTTCCACTTCTCAACAATTGCTTTCATTCTTACTGCTGTCCCCAATTCTGCAGTCCCTGATCTGCCCCATTCCTGTCAAAACGAGAAGGCTTAGACACAAAACCCCACCCCAACCAATTACAATTCTTTCAGATAACCTTGAATTGTCTAACCCTTAAAAGTGACCACAGAGTTTTAAGGCCCTTGAGATAGTCTATATGTAGGAACTTACATGTTGCCTGGGCAGAAAGACAAAGTTCTTTGTTTTACTCAAAAACACACTTTGATTATGAAAAAATGCATGTCTCAATATGGGACTATGAGCTATGCTCTTTTTTCACCTCATTGAGTGAATTGATGCTTACTTGGGCCATTCTCTCCTTGTGAGAAGCTGACACAGACTGAGCCTCCTCTCTTTGCTCAAAATCTTAGTCATTCCCACCCCTCCCCAGGAGTTTAAATAGCAATAGTCATTAGTTCTACCTCCCTGGATTTGAACTATATACCAACTCAATTCTATTCAATCTATTCTCTTTCTTTCAGTTCTTACCAAAATTCCAGTAACTCTATCCACCCAATCCAGCTGTACTGGAACCAAGAGGAGAGGACATAGTGATCTGAACCACCAGACCATTCTAAAGTGGTGTTGGAGGACAACATAGCATCTGGCCTTCATTTGCGTCTGACACCAAAGCCCCATGACTTGACACCTAGAGCTTGCTTTTATATTCACACAGCTGCCCATACATATGACCTTTTCACGAGTCCCTGTGTGTGGAATCTAATGGCCTACACTTTAAGCACTAAAGAATGCAGTGAGTTGATTTTAGCCCACAGCAAAGAAAGCACTTCGAAGAGTGTGACCTTGGAGTTGTGAAATGGAACTTAAAATCTTAACGACTCACCCCTGCTTCCATGCAGACTATTGCTATTTCAGTACACAGCTTTTTTGTCACTGAGCTCTTAAAAAATTATTCAGTGCCAGCTCCCAGCACAGAGACTCACACATTCAGGGCAGCCAATTAAGGTTTTTGATTTGGTTTTATTAATATTTTATAGTGGGGAAAGATTGCAAGTTTAACTTTTGCACAGAGGACTTCTTCCTCTGTTTTTTGTCAAAGTTGTAAGTTTGTTTTATTACATCAAGTCTGTCAAGGAAGAAAGGCTGCAAATTTAGCCTGAGGCAAAAGGAAAAGGCAAATCAACCTATCACCATTTTTACTCACTGGGTTTTTAGCTATATGATTACTAACCTCCTCAAGGTCTAAGGGTAAAATTCTCTCCTCTTCAGCTTGCTTGCCAATAAAATTGACAGACTAACTCACCTCCAAACTTCATACTTAATCTCTGGTGACAAAAAGATATGTTTTAGCACCAATGCTACTTATGATATTGGCATCCCCAATGTCTGCAAAGTGCATAGAAAAACATTTGTTGATTTTTCTTTTCTTTTTCTTTTTTTTCTCTTCCCAAGACGAATTCTCAAGGAGTGTAGGCAAATTGCTTGCAGTTTCCTACAATTCCATGGTAATTCTGCTATGGAAAAGAAAAAAGGAGAAATAGAAGGTGAAGAAGTCCTAGGAACTTCTCCTTTATCTTAATCATTTGCCTTTTCTCACACTTGGAGTGACAGGAACAGAGAATGAAGATGGAAATGGTATAATCGGTATACATACAAAATCTTACCAGTGGTTAAGACTTTCAGGGGAAATTTAGACCACAGCCTCAGCTTCCCAGTACTCGCTACCCTTTGGAGCAGTTTTGTTATTAAAAATAAAAAATGCAGGGGATGTAATTCAGTGGTACAGTGTTTGCTTAGAAAGCCAGAGACTGTGGATTCAATCCTGAGAACTTCAAACAAAACAAAAAATTAAAATAGAAATGCAACAGTTGGAACCTTCAAATAGGATTATTATAAGAAATTACAAGTGTTACTGTCCCTCACAGCTAAGGCTATATAGCAGAATTTGGTTCCTATAGAGAGGTCTGACAATTCTGAGGCCATGACTATTAAAGAAAAGATAAGGAAAAAGGGTACTTTAGAAGGGGTCCTTGCTTGAGAAGATGAAGCCAGCTGGGAACCATTCCCCAGGATTACAGGGGCCTGGAGAGCTATGCATGCCTGAATCACCTTTAGCCTTTTGGTTTTCGAATCTGTCTGGCACCCGTCTCCAGACTAATCCTTCTAATCTAAACAGCTGTCTTGTGGACGTCATCCCGTTCCTTGCCTTCCATGACTGCTCAAGGCCTCTAAAAATGTCATTTACACCCAAGCCTGGCCTTTCTATTGTGCAAGAATCTGTCTGCCTCTGATATTTAATTTCCTACCGTCCTCAACAGGAATCTGTCACTCCAATCAATAGTTTCTGTGCACTTCCTCTTTACCCATGTCTACATCTTGACCTGTGATGGTCTCCATTTTCTTCACCTGGAATAAGTGCCCCTGTCCCAAACTGCCAACTCCGAGATATGATACAAAGAGTGGGATTTGGAATTGAGCAGATCCTGATGAAATTCTAGTTTTACTACATGCTCACTGTGCATTGCTTCGTGAATATCTTATTTTCTCTAGGCCTCAGGTTCCTTATGGATGAACTGAGACTCTTACGTGGATGGGTCTTCTGCATGTCTAATGTCTTATGCATCCTCCCAAGCTCCTAATTGACTAATTTCTATCAAGTAGCCATAGAATGAGTTTACATATGAGAAAAGGGTTTAGGCACAGCACTGGAAGAGCTCTGTTCATTAAGAATATCATCAAGCAATGGACCAGGAGAGGAATACAGAGATCACAAGACCTAAGACAAAGCTTTCAGAGGCCAGCAAGGCACAAAGGTTCATTCTCTGCCAGTAGCACACTGGAATTTCAGCCTCAAGAGAATTGAACCCAATACAAGTTCTTGGAAAAGACTCATCAGTTCACAGATGAGAAATTATAGCATTGCCATGACTCACTGTTAGTTGAAAGAGTTCCTGGACAACATATTTTTGTAAGTCACAAGTGATTTACAAAAGGTATCAATTAAAAGATTGAGTTCTTTGACTCTGGAGGCTCAATTTTTTAAAAAGGCAGATGTATTAGACATGCCTATAATGTCCTTTTTAAAGAAATTACCCCACCAATACACCCTTAATTTGCCAGATTATTTGCAATGTGATGGAACCACTCTTTGGCTACATTTGATTGGTGCAGGAGTGAGCACTTGATACCAGGAAAAACCAAGGCAGATTTTAAAGGACTGGGACTTTCAGCTCCACTCTCTAACTTTAGGGGAGGTGAGAGAGGGTACAAGTATGATTAATCACTAATGGCCAATGGTTTGATCAGTTGTCTACAAAATGAAGCTGCCATAAAAACTCAAAACGATTGAGTTCTGGGAGCTCTTTTGCACTGAACATGTGGGGAAGTTCAGGGGGTGGGTGGAAACCCCCACCCCTTCCCATGTATTTTACTCCGTGCATCTCTTCTTTTGTATCCCTTGTAATGTACTTTATAATAAAATAGAGAATGGAAGTGTTTCTCTGAGTTTTATGAGCTGCCCTACCAAATTAATCAAATCCTGGAGTAGCTCATGGGAATGCTGGTTGATAGCCAGTCAGAAGCACAGGTAAAACCATGTGGGACTTGTGACTGGCATGTGAAGCTAAGGTCAGTCCTGTGAGTCTCAGCCTTCAACCTGGGGGACCCTATGGTATGTCTAGGTAGACACTGTTAGAATCAATTTGAATTAGAGGAGACCCAGCTGGTGTCTGCTGAAAAATTGTTGGCTTGGTGCGTGAGGAGAACCACTTCCACACACACACACACACTCACACATTTGGTCACAGAAGCATTCTGAGTTGTGACACTCATTGTAGCAGGTGAAACAGTTTGGTTTCTCCTATATTCCTAGAGATGCCCCAAGGGAGAGTTGAGCCCATGGCAAGCAAAAATTATGCAGAAACCACAAGTGAGCAAGTTCAGAACCCTCTAATAAGCAGAATCAGCCAAACTGAAGAGAGAGAAGAACTGAGCAGAAGCACAAAGAGAAACCAGGAGCCATGACATAGAGGGCCAGTGGGCTCTGCAGCTCACCAGTTCCTCAGAATACCTCAGACCCTGAGGCTGTCTCACTTCCTACAGTAAAACCCCGTCTCCAGCTAACTTAGAGCAGAATTCCTTAAAAAATGAAAGAACCTAACTGAAACAGTAGGAAAGTGGTGAGCTCTCTTACCAACAAGAAAACTAAAATACTCCATGTGTGCATGCTATTACATAAGTCACAAAGCCAGTGGCATCATGAGAATTACTTCTTTTCAATAAGTCTCAAGGTACAGGGTGACACTACTTGTGTGAGTTCTGGGAAGAGGGGAGACTTCTCACCACTTCACCATCTGAAGAGAAGTAATACAGCCTTTATAAGTTTCAAGAGATCATGACCCAAAGGTGTCGATCTAATCAGAAAAATACATATACTTCACAGACCTTCATAAACTTTCAGGAAGCTCCCATATCCATCCCTAGTGTTGCAATGCCTGCTACCCCTGTCAAGCTGTTACATGGACCCTTTAGGAATCCTTGAAGGAGAGGAAAGCTGCTTATAGCTTAGAAGCAGCTAAAATAGACCCGACGATGATGTTTTCTTCCTTCCTCTTGCCTCTGGTCCCACACCTTCCTCTAGCTTTGGTCCATCTCTTTCTCCCTTTCATCATCATTCCCACTTTCTGTTTAGCTCGCCCTGGGATGGTCTCCCTTTCTACCTAACTGAAACTACTCTTGCTAAAGTCACCGATCTCTGCTGAGTCAACATTTGTCCTTGGTGAACATTTTTACTAACACTGTGGAAAACTGACATCAGGCCTGCTAGTGCTGGGTGACCTGCCTACACTCAGTGTCATGTCCTTTGCATATTATTTCAGGACAACCATTCAGAGAAAGGAGGGGCTGCACTTGTCAAGAAGTCCATCTCCTCTGCAGAGCCGGTTAATCTACCCTAACTTCCCAGATGTTGCTCTCTTCCTAATTCCTACAGCACTTACAGTTGACCCAGTTATTGAAGTCTTAGGTGTGTTGGGGAAATGCAAATATGACCACTCTGATAAGCTTCCTTTCAGGGACCTGTGGTGAAACCTCCACATTCTGTCTTGAAGCTACAATTCAAGAAGAGGCTTCATCCTTCACAGCCGAGTTCTCATTAAATAAGCTTGTAAACTAGACTTATAAAACACCTTTCCTGGATGGGACTTACATTTTTTGTTGGTACAGTTTCATTCTTCTTTTACATATTTCCAAGACTAACAGACCTCTCTGATACTGATGTAAAATTTTAATATGACAATATATTCAATCAAATCTCTCTAGATTTTATATACCCATGATTTGTTTGTCTTTTTAAGCTCCCTCCTACCTCTGAGCTGAGCTATACTCTGTTGCTTTCAAAGCTTGACTATCAGAGGCCATTCATTCAAAAAACATTCATCACTTCTAGGCATCTTCCTGGGTTTGGAAAATAAAATGGGGAACCAAAGGGGCATTGTCCATCCCTCATGAAGTTCACATTCTAATCTTCTATATGGCCTTATTTTTTGCATTCCTGGAAGAATCTGACACTATCTCCTAACTACAGCACACTTTTCATGGTAGGAAGAGCTCTGAGCCATGGTGTCAGGTGGATCTGAGCAGAATACTAGCTCTGCCACACACCAGCTGTGTGCTAATAGACAAGCCAGTGAGTTCCTCTGAGCCTTGACTGGCATTAGACGGATGAAATAATGCATCTAAAGTCTTAGCAGAGAAGTTTGAACTTCCAGGCACCTAATACATGTCAGAAGGCACAAACTAATTAATACATGTAATATAAAATAGTATCTGTGCTACCTTTCCCCAAAATTTAAGTTTATCAAAGGCTGGGACCATGTCTTACATTTCTTAAGGTCATAGTAGAAGCTCAACAAGCCTGTGTTAATTCAATTGAATAGTTAGATGTGATTCACAACGGGCCCTTATTTTAATTAGCCTTTTATTTTTGTCAGTAGAAACAATCATGGCTGTTTTTTTTCCCAAAGTTGCAGAACTGTATAATCAGTGTGAAGTATGTCTTGCAATAGCTTCATGCTTAATTTTTTATATTGCAAGTCTAAGTCTCCATAAGAGTGCTAGTTTTGACTTTGACTAAATTGTCACAAATTATTTCATTTTTAAAAGCTAAAGAAATTTGAACTCTAGTTGTTTTTATAGTTTTATTTGTATATGACAAAGAATCGTTCTGATTATGTTCATGAAAGGAAGGAGGCATTTACACACAGTTATAAGAGAAGGTTCAAATATTTTCCTCACTAGTTTTGAGTCCAGATGTGTCAATGATCCTAGAATTCTCATTGTTTCAAATAAAATGATGAGGTCATTGTGAAAACATTTGATGTGGGAGTGTGTAGTCATTCTTCTGCATCCTGTATCTTTCTACAGCATAGCACCCTGCAAACCAATGAAAAGCTCACCTTAGCAACATTCTTGTCTGAAACTACCATATAGTTTTCTGTCTCCTAGCTTCCTTGTTGTTGACTGAAAAACTTTACTTATTCAATTTTAATTGTAAAAGAAGCCACAGATTTTAGACTGTTGGCAAATTATTCAATAAAATTAAGTTGACTGTGTGAAAAGAACATTAAAACAAATTTAGCTGGTGATGACTCATGCTGATGATATGGGAGGAGTTTGTAACCTGGGCTTCCCAGACCTCCAGGTGTTTCAGTAGGTCCCTCTAGGAGGCATTTAGAATATAAGCCCTACATCCCTCCTGTAGACAAAGTTTTAGTCAATAAACAAATAACCTATAGATACAATCAATATTAAAAGAAAAAAGTAGTAAGCTGTAAAAGAGAATATGGAGGGCTGCTTCAGTAAGCTGGTCAGGAGCCCCTCTGAATTGGGGCAAGGGAAAGCTGTCTCATGCTTTCTACTCCGTTGAAATGATTTCTGTGTTTTATCAGTGTCCTGCTTACTGATAAACATCTAGAAAGTTACTTTCAAGTACAGAAAGTATCTAACAGAATTTGCTGTGATAGGATTTTTATCTAAATATTTTTCAAAAGTCAGTGATTGACATGAACTGAGAACTGTTTAAATGTAGAAAAACTGAGATTCAGAGACATTAAAAAACTCACTCACATTCCCAAACTCTGCCGTCGGCCTGGTTCCCACCCTGGTGTCTTTCCCTGAAAGCCAGTGATGTTACTGTTCCCTGGGGAAGAAAAGGGCGCTGAGAGGGGGAAGAAAATTTTAGTGGAGAGAATAATGTCAGAAAGGGAGGCAGGAAGGGACACAGACTACAAGGAAGAGAGGGATTCAATGATCCAGCTGAGGAGAGGGGAGTCAGGGGGTATCGAGGAACTGTGTGGAGCCCCTGGTAGACAGGAGATTCTAGACTCCACATTTTTTCAAAGGATAATTGGTTGCCAAAATAAAATTTAAGGGAGAATCCAGAAAGTATTCACACTGGAAAATCTTGAATGTGTCCTGGAAGTTGACTCAGGACATCAATGTGACTCAGATGGGAATAAAATAGGGTGATGCAAGCTTCAGGAGGGGAACAATTTCTCAATGTTATTTGGTTGTAAGCATGCAGTGATGAAAGTTATGGAAACGATATTATGTTGCCCTCAGGCAAAATTATGGAGGAGGCCAAGTTTTACATGGGTCCCTGTCTCATCTTTTCCCACCTTGAATGGTTCCTCCCGCCTGTCTAGCACCCCAGATAACCTGAGTCACAGTGGCATCTCCAGACTTTGTAGTGCAGGGGCAGAGGGACAGCAATTAAGCCAGAAGGAAAGTCTAGGGGCCTAATCTTGAAGTTGCAGCTATAGAGCAACAAATCAATTTTTTCTTAGCGTATGTTATAAAGCAAAGCAAGCAGCAAAGTTTCCAAAAGATGCTTTTATTCATGTTCTAAATATAATTATGAGAAAGTTAACTCTTCAATTCTTCTCTATTTTATGCAGGGTGGCCTGGGGTAATGGAGGAAGAAAAATGCCCCAGAGGGCTTAGTTTGTCCTGGGGCTGCTTCTGTGACTACCCCCGCCCCTTCTCACCAGAACAGGCTTTCAGGATGGGTTAGGAGGAGCTCAGATCAGAGTCCCACTTGTCACAGGCATTGGGTTCCCAGCATTTTGTAAGGGAACAAACCCAGACCGAAGACTCAGTCTCTTGGGGTCCATGTTGGTCATGCTGTTTGGAGTATTCTGGAAGAGAAATTGCCCTTTCTGGCTCCCATATTTTTTTGACCTTTCTGCCTGCTCTCGGGGCCAGGCCAGTTGAGGGCCCAGGCACATAGCTGATCATTTTAACTTGTGGGGAGTCACATTGTCTTTAGTCAAATAAAAAAAATAATGGATAGATTTGTAAGTAAAGATATAAAAATGAAGTATCTTCATTGCAAGCAAAATGTGCATTTTAAATATAAGTGGCTCTTATCATGCTAAGGTCATACAGGAGGGCAGAGCATAGAAGCTTTGAAGTGTCCTTTCAGGCTGGAAATGAGGCGTGCTGCAAGGACTTTATAAGAGCATGTCTAAAGGGAAATTTTAGTGCTCGCTTTGGCAGCACATATACTAAAAAAAAAAAATTTCAGCCCACTTCTTGATGTGCAGGTCAATTCATTCCCCACTCCCTTTGCCAAGGAGAGCTATATTCGTCAGGGTCCCATTACGAGAAATAGAAATACTTATTTTAATAAAAGTGATGTTGAATCCAGGGAATTGGATGGTTAGAAAATTTTAGAGGGGGGAGAGGATTTTAGGCCAGGCCTATAGAAGTGACTTTCAGAACAGAACCACTGAATGGGGTCCCAGGGGAGCTGCTACTTTGGCCACCATCCAGAGGTGGGAAATCAAGAGACCCCCACAAGAACCCTAAAATTGTGGATGCCAAGGACCATAATAGCTGTGACCTAAAGACAGGGGAATCTCTGACCTCACCAGTACAGTTATCTCTCAATGTCTATGGAGATAATATTGGAGCCTTGCTCACAGATGCAGAAAAATACTATCTGTGTCTCCTGGGCTTTGCTTGTGGTGGGAAGACTCCCTCTCCCCACTCCAGCTCATTATACTCTTGTTCAGGTGCTTTCAAGTAGCAGAACCTGATTTGCATCTGGACTATGATCTACAAAGAAACTGAAAATAATTATTTTCAAATTTGCAGGAAAGTGCACAAGAAAAGGGGTCAGAATTGATGTTAAGGACCTTTCACTACATCTGTAATAGAAGAGAGGACTGGCAGGGAGATATAGGGTGGATCTTCCTTTTTCCAGGTAAAAAGACAAGGGCATCAGTCATACTAACCAGAAGGCTAGATGTGTGTCCCTGCAGCTGGGGGTGTCAGAGTGGGGGGAATTCTGGCCCCTGCCTGGGGAATCCACAAACGAAAGATGAGATGCTCTGACTGTGGACAAGAAGCAAGTTTGGTGCTGCCCTGTGACTGGCCTATTCTCAGATTCAGAAGGAAGAAATATGAAGGCAGTATGAGGCTCTCCAATGGGCATGATGGCCACACTTGAAAGAGAGCCAAGTGGAACAGTGTCTGTCCTTGTGGGTTGTCTGCAGGGGAGAAGCACCTTCAGTGATAAGGCACTAGAGGCCAGCCCACAGAGTTCTCAGGGGCAGAGGAAAGTCATTCCATGGGGCAGGAGGAGGGCACAGCATTTACTAACCTTCCCCTCAAGAAAGGGAAGCAGATTTGCTGTCTACCAGACCTACAGAGTGTGCCAAAGGCTCATGTCAGCTTCAGGTGGTATAAATGGCCCTGCTTCCTTAATCTCTCTTTCCCACACAGACATTCCTCATTTAACAACTGAATTCCATTCCGGTGACTAGGTCTTTAAATGAATCGGTCGCTAAATGAGAAATTGCATGTAGTATGTACATCACAATATTCAGAACAAAGAAATGGTCAAAGGAAACTCCAACTTAATGACTTTGCTCTTATTTACCTAGCTCTTACATGCAATCTGTAATGTATAATGGAACATAAAAATGCAGTACTGTACTGTATAGTACAATCTTAAAAAATTACAGTACTGCATAAGCAAGGTATACTGTACAAAAAAGGCACTGAAGCTCTATATACAAGATGTACAGAATTGTACAAAAAATACAGGTCATAAGTCTGTGCGGTGGTCATAAATCCCAATAGCACAATTCAGTCATAATTCTGAACAGTTTTTAAACAGGCCTGTCATTAAACGAGGAATATTTATACTTTGTGGGTTATAAACTGTAGGTACAAGAGGATAAAGAAAGTGCAAGGTGATGAAAGTGAGTACTGTGACAATTTTTATCCCCCCTCAAATTTATATGTTGAACCCTCAACCCCTATATTTGGAAATGTCACATTCATTGGAATAATTAAGGTTAAGTGAGATCATAAGGCCTGATTCAATAGGATTAGTATCCTCCTAGGGGGAGACATCAGAGAGCTTGTTGTCTCTCCGCTGTGTGTTGATACAGTGAGGGGACAGCTCTTCATAAACCAGGATGGGATCCCCCATCTGGAGCCCACTTGCTGGCATCTTGGTCCAGCCCTTCCAGTTTACAGAATTGTGAGAAATAAATTTCTGCTGCTCAAGACCCCCAGGCCATGAGATTTTGTAATTCCACCTCTAGCAGACTGCAAGAATAAGACAAGGCCTTTTCTTTTCTGCGACTACAACTTGCAAGCTAGAGGGAGGGAAGAGTTTCAAACTTCAATGAAGTTTAGGGTTTCAATAATTATATAAAGTTGAATATTTTACTTTCTGATTTGAGACCATAAGTTGTTGCTTCTTATTCCCAGAGAATGGCCAGAAATGTCATGTCATCGTGTAAGACTTCTCCCAGCAACTGAAAGACTGGCCTGAAGAGGGAATTCCAATGGACTGTAGGGGCAGAAAGTACAGTTGCTTGAGGATTACATCCTAAGAACCAGTTTATCCAATATTCTAATTATAAATTAGCTTCTCAAATCAACATTATGTTTCATACTCAAGATACTCCCATATCCTAAGGAAATAGGTGATCATAGGCCTCCTAGAAATGACCATACTTGCCTAAGTGTTCCAGCCAGAACCAGATCAGCCCACTCTGAAGACATGGAGGAACAGGGAGAGCCAATTGGCCAGCTGCCCTTCTGGAGATGCCATGATCAGATTCCTTCTCACTTCTAGATGGACCAATGATCTACTCAGACATTGGGGAATTCAAGTTTGTGGGCACTCAAGGACTTCTTGCAGATGAGAGCATGAAAGCTGGAGTTGTTGAATGAATCACAGCTTCATTTCCTCTTTTCATGGCTATTTTCTTGTTTGAAGTGTTTGCCAAGTGAAGAGTCCTACAGCTTCTTACTTTAGTATGGTAAGGCCTGTTTGATCAGTGGTGGGTAGACAGGTATGCAGCACAGAGCCCAGTTCTAACTTGTGTGGCAACAGTAATTGTATAAATAGTCTGACAAAGATATATCATTTCATTCTAATCACTTGAAGCCAGGCAAACAGAATCTGTCTCTTCGTCACTTCTACTCTGGTTTCTTCAGCTACTCTGGCTCCTTTCCCAGGAGATAATTTTCACTACTAAAATAGCATAGCTCTAGGGCAGGCCACATGATGTTGAAGTGAGGTTAGGGCAGATGGCAAACACTGACCTTCTACCAACACGAAACCAGAATAGGTTAAAGCCCTCATTGTGGGAAGAAGGTCAGTCTAGTAGTTAAAAGAGGCCCCAGACTTTGGTGAAAAAAGTTGACCCCAATAAAGGCAGATTCTTTTTACCACTTACCTTTTAATTTTTTAATTGAATGAACAAAGTGAAACTATTCTTTTAGATTTAAAAGTTAGCATTTAAAATGCTCATTCAATATTAGATTCTGAAGACATGGACTAACATTATCAAAACTTTGCTTGCCACTAAAGGATATCAGTATATACTTTAAATCTATCTGTAGGTTAAGTTGCTTAGTTGCTAAGCAAGAGTAAATGACACCAGGGTCAGTGTAATGTGTTTCAACTCTGTCTTCCATGTGATGCTAGTCTTTCCAGAAATGAATAAATGCATAATAAAACAAGGTGGGTTCACAGGTTCAAAGGTCAATCAACAAAAGTAAAGATACTTCGAAAAGGTGAAATAAAAATTCTCTAAAAAAAAAAAATTCTCTAACAGATTAACTTGCATACCATAAAGTTTGTCCATTCATTATGGGTTTACAGGTTCAAAGGTCAATCAATAAAGGTAAAGATACTTAGCAAAGGTAAAATAAAAATTCTCTAACAGATTAACTTACATACCATAAAGTTTGTCCATTCAATTCCATTATTTTTAGCCAATTGGCAAAAAAACCCACCCCAAAACAGAAAACCTCTGCCCTTCTGCAATAAATTTCCACTCCACCTCCAGGCCCAGGCAACCACTAATCTAAATTCTGTCTACAGATTTCATATAAGTGGAATAAAATATACAGTCTACTTTCATACAACTGCTTTCATATAACTGCTTCTTTCAGTTAGCATAATGCCAGCTACTACAAAAAATGCTGCAGTGAACATTGCATACAAGTCTTTGTGTGGTCGCTTGATTTTATTTCTTCTAGGTATATACTTCAGAATAAAATTCCTGGCTTATACATGTTTGTATTTAACTTTTTATGACACTATCAGACCATTCCCAAAGTGGCTGTACCATTTTATATCCCATCAGCCATGTATGATGGTTCCCATTTCCTTGTGTCCTCTACAGTACTTGTCTGTCTTTTTTTGTGTTAGCCATGTTAGCAGTATGAAAAGGCAACTTACAGTGGCCCCTTGACTTATGAACTTGATTTGTTCAAGAGGGCTGGTCGTGACTCAAGTTGGTTGTAAGTCAAGACTATTTTTCCCATAAGAAATAATGGAAATACTCATAATGCTTTCCAAACCTCCCAAAGCACCCCTTAACTAACTTTTCATAATAAAAAAGGGTTGTATAATTATCAGAAAGACCAGTAATTTTTTGGTGTATTCACCAAAATGTTATAAAATGTGCCTAGTTTACCAGAAAAAACAATTTCATACTGTACTTACCATTCAGGTTGGCATCTTTGGCTTGCAGGAAGGGAGGATGAAGTGGAAGGTGATTATTGTTTGTAAGGAGAGACCCCTTCCATAAGAACATTAGGAATCTGGCTCTCTGGTGTCCTTTCTCCCCTTGGAAGGGTCTGTAGCATAGTAGGTCCTGTTTCTGGATCAATAGATCTTAACTTTTTCAAAACTAAAAACTAGCCTAAGGTTGTCTGTTTCTGTCTTGTCTTTAACACTGTTCTGTAGTATGACATGACATTGTCATTAAGCAAATGAGTGCAATGATTGGCTTTTTCTCTGTCTGGGTGGGTCTTCTCTACAAATGTTTGGAGCTCTGTCCATTTTTCCAGGATTTACTTTATTTCAGAAGAACTTTGCTGCATTGATTGTTGATATTCCCCCACCTCTTAAGAAAGCTTCTTAGCTTCCATTCTTTGTTGCTCAGCCAGAAGTTGCTGAAGTTTCTCTGTAGATGATTCCTCAGAGTGTTTGTCCACCAGTTCCTCAACATTACCACTGTCTACCTACAAGCCTATAGACTGATATAGTGACAGTGTCATCCACCACAGGGTCAACTGAAGGCTCAGGCTCCTCTACACAGCCTTCAAAGTCTCTCTCCTGTATAAATTTAGGCCACACTTTCTTCCAGGAAGAGCTCAGTGTCCTTAGAGAGACGTTGGCTCAGGATTTCTCAATTAACTCTACACAAGAAAGGATGTTGTAATGTTCTTCCAGAACACTTTAAGGGTTAAATCTGTATCTGAGACCATCTGGAAGCCCTTCAGGAAGAGTTCCTTGGTGGATAGTTTCTTAAAGTTACTTTAGATTTCCACATGACCCCCTAGCCTATTCTTCATGATATTGTTTTCTGAACACTCCAGGGGTCTCAAGTGATAAACCAAAAGGGGCTTTATCTTGAGGCCACCACTCGCATTGGGACATAGCAATATAGTTAGCCTATCCTTCATAGGCTTGTGGCCTGGCATTTTCTTCTCTTCCTGGGTAATGTATGTTCTCCTGGGCATTTTCTTCCAGGAAAGGTCAATTTCATCACGGTTGAAAACTGGATGAGATCAAAAGCCATTTCTCGGTATCATCATTTCAAAATGGTGTGTGTAATTGTCAGCAGCCCTTTTATCAGCACTGGCTGCTTCAGCAGGCCTAGTTATGCTCTGAATCCCATTTCTCACTTTAAAATTGTGAAACCACCCCTTACTGGCATGAAATGTTTCATCATTATCACCTGTTGATGAATTATCCTTTACAAGGTCTGAATTTATAGCCCTAGTTTTTTCACAAATTATAAACTCAGGCTATAACTTGCCATCTGCCTTTCCTTTATACACACTCATAATAGCCTTTCTAGCTCATGTATCACTATTGACCATGGCTTACTAATTTGGGCGCCACCTTTAGCAGTACCAGCTTCCTCATACAAATCTTTTCTCTGTGAGATTGTTAAGATGGCGGCAGATCAGTCATATGGACGCCACTCTCATATTTCCCCACAGCTTTGTTCTTCTTTTCAATTGTGATTACTCTCTTTACCTTTCCTTCCTTTCTTAGCTTCTTTTCTAGATTTTTTGGGGGCCAATAATCATTGCAATTATAGAAAGCACTTACTGAAATCATGTTCACAAACACATGCATCTGGACTCAGGCTGATGCTTATGCTTATGTACATTTACATACACTTTTCTGGAATTGTGAGCCACACAAGCAGCCAGCATTCAGGTCATAACTCAAGACAGGTCAAAAGTTAAAATTCTAGTCATAATCCAAGTTGTTCGTAACTTGGGAAGCAGGTTGTAACTTGAGGGTCCACTATATTATGGATTTTAATTTGTAGTTTACTAGTGAGTAAAGACATTAGGGATCTTTTCAAATGCTTATTAAACATTTCTATGTCTTCTTTGGTGAAATATTTACTTAAATCTGTTGCCCAGTTTTTGGTTGGGTTGTTTGTCTTATCATGAAGTTATAAGAGTTCTTTATTATATTCTGGATACAAGTACATTACTAGATACATGATTTGCAAATATCTTCTCCCAATGTATGACTGGTCTTTTCAATTTCTTAGTGGAATCTCTTTAAGTGAAATATTTTTGATAAAGTCCAATTTATCAATATTTTAAATTTTATGGATTATGCTATTTGTGCAAATGGTTTTTTATGGTTTTACCATAAAATGGTTCATGGAAACACATAGTCTGTTCTGCTCCTTTTGCTTTATTCCTGAGGCTGCTCTTCAGTATCCTGCTGAAGAAAAATAGTGATAAGGAAGAGTTTCATGCGGCACAATCTAATAGATTGTCTGAGAATGGAAAAAAAAAGAGTTCACTTTGAATAGTGGGGGACTAAAACACAACATGAAATTTATTATAAGAGAAAAGTTGCAATAAACCTAATATTAAATTAATATTAACAATAGAATGGGAAAGCAGGAAGGGAAGAATTGATTAACATTTAGCATTATTGATACTTTTTGGGATTTAAAAAAAAAGCAGAGGGCCAGGGTTGTAGCTCAGTGGCACCATGCCTGCCTGCCAAGCACAAGATCGGAGTTTGATCCCCAGTGCCAGGAAAAAAGAAAAATTTTTAAAAAGCAGAGGCCAAGAAGGTAGCGAGGATGTGTGAGGTTTTCTTCCCTTTATTCTTTCATCTTCTTTTTCTGGTGGCATAGGATGGGAATGGTCAGTAGAATCCAAAAGAGGAGGAAAAATAGCACTTAGTATAATATAAAGGAAATATTGACAGGTGTTAGTCTTATTATAATTAAATACCTGAGGGTGGGTAACATTATAGAGAAAAGAGGTTTACTTTGGCTCATGATTCTGGAAGTACAAGGTTGAAGGGCCTCATCTAGTCATGGCCTCCTTTCATCCAGAGTCCCAAGGCAGCACAGGCTACTGCTGGTAAAAGAAGGGAGAATGTGTGTATGTGTTTCTCTCTCTCTTTGCTTATAAAGCCACCAGGATTCATTCATTGGGCTCTACTCCAGTGAATTTATCTAATCCTCATGATTTCCCGAAGGCTCCATCTCTAATCAGCAGAGTCAGAGTGAGTTTTCATCCTCTTAACACCTCTTGGTGGGGATTAAATTTCAACACATGCAGCCCTGGGAGACACTCAAACCCGGTCCAGTTAGCAACAGAGTGGGAAAGTTGAAGTCAGAAGAACCCAGGCTGCCCAAGTTGCCTACATGACTTGGGGGTGGAGAACAGGACCTCAGTCTTCCAAACGGTGACTGACTTAGTAGGAGACCTGGTCATGTCCTGTGGAGAGTCTGCCCTCAGGATTTCATACATGCAGTTTTAAGTACTGGCATATGTCTTAAATTAGGAGTTCTTTATTCCTGTTTTCTTACCTCATTCCTCTTAAGGAAATTTTTTTGGGCAACCCTCCATCTCATTAGCCACCTTAGAATTCCTTTCAAATCTCTTCTGGCAAGTAGAGTCTCATTTTTATGAAATTTTTCTTGCAGTGAAATTATAAACAAGAAATAGCCTCAGAGGTTATCTCTGGCAACACCTTCATCGGACTGATAAAATTCTCCCTGCCTGCCTTTCCCCTTTTAATGACAATGCTCAGATCTCAGCTAAACTCTCCCTCTTCCATTTGTTCTCTGGTATCATTTATCTTTCACTTAGAGTCGGAGATCTACCACACCTCTAATAATTTAAGAAAAAAATAAAAAGCAATAAGGTCCCTTCCTCCCAGAGAGTTTTGCCTATACTCCACTCCCCACATCGGATTGCTGACAATGGTTCTTGCACTTAGCATCTGGCTAGGTTTCAAGTGG
Organism: Heterocephalus glaber; assembly: GCF_053883595.1. NCBI lineage: Eukaryota > Metazoa > Chordata > Mammalia > Rodentia > Bathyergidae > Heterocephalus > Heterocephalus glaber. The sequence goes on along the minus strand of NW_028258471.1, from coordinate 2,090,998 downwards.
GAAGGTAGAATTTTGCCAGGATGGATTTCATCTCTAGTTTCCGAGGACCCGAAGGTGGCATGCTCTTACTCCACCTAGCAGTGTTCTGAGCCGGAACCTTTCTAGATCTCGGAGGTATATCTACTGGGCTCTTGCTGCGCCCTTACCCCTTCTCTCCTTCTCCCCTTCTTCGATGTCATGACCCCCTTTCCCTTTGAGAGCAGTGTATCTCCCTACTTCCCATTATCTATCTTGTATTTTGCTCTTGATTTTTCCTCTGGGTTTCTCACATTAGAGAGATGTGTAAGCTTGTGTGTCTGACCAAACACAAAAACAAAAGCAAAGGAAGGGGGACAAGGGATGGGACCCTGGGAGGGGAGTGGAGGGAAAGGGATGAATACAGGAATTAAAGTGTATTATGTGCATGTACTAACTTCCCACAGGGAATGTAAACATTACTTACTTCACAATGCACTAAAAAAATAAAATAATAAAAATACATGCTTCAATACTTGAATATTATGTTTACAAAGATGTAACTACTAAAATAACGTAGGCATTCCCACCTGTTCTTCCTTCTCTGTCTCCACCCATTCCTGGTAGGCTCTTGGCCCTGGTTGCTGGTATGGACTATATTGATATGGCCTTTTCCCTCTGGTTTCTGGTGGGGACCCTGATGGACATCACACTTTCATGCTAAGCATGAATAAAGAACCCTGACTAAATATATAAACATCAAGAGAATGGGAGTCTTGTGTTTTGTGTGTGCGTGTGTGTGTGCGCGCGCGCGCGCACGTTTGGACTTGAACCTACATGAAGGTCAAATTTAAAGGAGGGAAGGAAGGAAACAAATTTCTAAGTGATGGCCCTCTTTCAGAGCTTTCTTGTGTTTTGGGTGCAGGGCTCTTTGCCTTCAGGTCTTTCTCTATGTATGAAGTAATGAGTTTTTATTTTATATTCTGCTAAGTGTAATACTACTAATTACTAATTGCAAAAAGTCCACACAATAACAAGTATAAAAAATCTGTATAAGATGAAAACTGCTTGTAATTCTACTAGCCAGAGTTCATATTCTGAAGTATGTCCTTCCAGACTTTCTCATCTTCTTTGTCGTTTATTTATGTGTGTGTGTGCATGTTTAATTGCAATAGCAGCATAACTGATTTAGAAAAATTCTGCATGTATCAAACTGTATAGAGGAAAAATTAAGGTCTGGGTTTTTCTTTTGAAACACTCTTTTTTCTTGTTGTATTCTTTTGTTTTTGAGATGCAGTTTTGCCATGCTGTTTAGGCTGGCCTTGAACTCTTGATCTTCCTGAGTAGCGGGGATTACAGGTATGTGACACTGCACCTGGCCAGGTTTCTTTTTTTTTTTTTTTTGGTACAGGAGATAGAACTCAGGACCTTGCACTTATGAGGCAGGCAGTGGAACCACTGAGCTAAATCCCCAGCCCTTTTTCAAAAAATTAACTTTATTGGTACATTTTAGGTATACAATATAATGACATTCATCATTGGAAATTTGCACCTTTACGTAATCTGTCTTGGTTCTTATTTTTTCCCCATTCCCCTCCCCTCCCTTCAACCCCTCCATCCCTCCCTATTTACAAAGACTTTGTTTCCATTTTTTCATTTTCTCATATTAATCCCATTCCCTTCTTTCCTTTCCCCAACCCCTCCCACTTCCCCTTCCCCTTTGCCCCTTTTCTTCCCATTTCACATTATCTAGTATACATTTTGATCCTTATTTACACTTTCAGTTTCTCACACCAGAGAAAGTATTTGGTATTTACTTTTGAATCAGAGGTTTCTAAAAGGGATCAAAGTAATTTTAAAAAGTAACTACCTTATTTCATAATATTTTAAACTCCTTCTAAACTTGATACTTGCTCACAAAACAAGTAGGGGGAATAACAATATTCCCTGTCCAGCCTCAGACTTCCACTATTGCTATTCCCCTCTTCAGCGAATAGTTACTAATGAAAATCCCATACTAATCATAATATTAAAGGAGTTTAAAAAAACAATAAGGAGGAATTATTTCCCCTTCTGAACAGTATAAAGGCATTTTTGTAGAAAGGAAATAGTTTTCATTATAAATGAAAACTTCAAGTGATAGAAAAATGGTTACTATTACATGTCAAAGTGCCCCCCAATCCCTTCTTGGTCCTCACTGTCACATTGCCAACTTCACTCCTCAGGGTAATCATTGATTCAACATCTGGGGCAGGAAGATTGTGTGTCTGAGGCCAGCCTATGGTACACAGTGAGTTCGAGGCCACCCTGGACTACACAGTGAGATCTTGTCTAAAATAAATAAATAAATAAATAAATAAATAAAAGAGAAAAGGAAGAAGAAAAGTAAGAAAGAAAAAATAGAACTGAATAAACAGGGCAAGTTTTCTTTAGATGTTTTTAAGGTATGAAAAAATGTTGGAAAAAAAATTAGCTCCTATCTTCTCCATTTAAAACTGACGGGAAGGGATAACACCTAAACAAAATGGATCCAAGGCTGGGAAGAAGCTTACAAAATAGGTAGCCAAAAGAATAAGAAGCAAGGTTTTAAAAAAAATCTGAGAGGAAAAATGTACTCATAGAGAGGAATTTAACTTGCTGGGGGAAACTAAGAAGGGATTCAGTATTACCAAGTTTTAAGAATTGAAACTTCCAGAGAGAAGTAGAGAGAGAATGTGGTTCACACACCATGGGAATGAGGAGGGCTTCAGCAGGAGGGTGGCAAGTGTCTCCCCGGCTGGCAGCGGAGATCAGGAGAGTTAGCTTTGGTTGCTGGGTGCTCACTTTTAAGCACAACCTACTTAGTGTAGAAGCAAAGAAATGGTGGGATCAGCCCAAAATGGTTGGTAATAAGAAAATATCAAGCAAACAGTAGAAAGCATGATGTGAGAGGCATGACAATGATCTCCATGGGACATTGTTTCTTTTAATAGTTGAAGATGATGGTTATAATTTAGAGGCTGTGGCTAAGAAAGGCCATATAGTCACCAAGTAGTGCCTATATAAATTATTTTTCTGTTTTAGTTTATGGCTACAACTATTTGTAAGTAAAGCCTTCTAACAATTAGTAACCAGGATTCTTTAAATTTTTTTCCCAAAATAGTCATTGTAATTTTGGCAGTCATTATGTTGAGATTAGAGTCCTAATGGAATTTTGCAGGAAAAAAATTTGAAGAAAAAAAGATTCTGCTAAAACATTCACAAACCCAATTATGGACTGCAGCTCATTTAGGAGAGACAGACAAATCTTCCTTAAGGGGAAGTGGGAAGAAAAATGAGGAACAACACTGTAAGAAAGAGGTAGACTAGCGATGTTTATGCTCAGTAACTTTGTGTTATCGGTTTCTGAATGTGGCATGAAAAAAATTCATAGACAACGATTGAACAGGAAGTGGTAAAGTGGAGAGAAAGAATGAATTCTCCAAATTTGAGCTATTTTTATTGTTGTTGTTTTGCAGCTATCATTGAACTAGGTTTTCATATTCTTGTTTTTGAAGTATAGAATTATGAAGATAAAAGATATGACATTAGGGAAGACATATGCTTTATTATTTTCTGTTTTGTAGCATTGTTTTCACTAAAATGTGTTGCATCATTGGGTTGAAATCTGGCTTTGAAAGATCAACAAGCAAGATTTCCTCTAATTGTCACATAGATGGATGCTCAACTGTGGAGCAGCAAAGACCAGAAGCGAGAATTGAGAGCAAGCATTTCTTCAGGTGGGCAAATGCAAGCCAGTAAGCAGGGTGCTTAAAGTGGTGGGAAATGTGACAAAATTAGACATTTCTACCACCATCTTCATTTTTGTTTTTCCGGTACCTAGGATCAAACTCAGGACCTTATGCTTGGGAAGCAGGCACAGTGCCACTGAGCTAAATCCCTGGCCCACTACCACCATCTTCAGTGGCTTGTTTGTACCCCAAATATTAAAATGGTAAAGTTTAATTGAACTACCAGATACAAACCACATGTTCATTAGCTGGATTTTGTCTTGCAAGACAAAATTTTTTGAGACAGTCTTGCCATGTCGCCCAGGCTGACTTTGAACTGGATCGAACCTATCCTCTTGACTCAGCCTCCTGAGTAGCTGGGATCACCGGCACATACTACCACAAGGATGGCTATTAGCTATACCTTAAAAGATAAAAAGGCTACTTAAATTTCAGCCTATTGAGTATTAAGCACCCCTGTTAGAGTTAGAATTATTTTGATCAGAAGAAACAGTGTGGTCATATGCTTTTGAAGGAGAACCCACACAGGAACCCCAGGGGAGTCTGGTTGCTAGGCCATGGAAAGGGTGAGAATCAACACTGACTCAGGCTGTGGCTACATTCTCTCCTCTGCCTGCCTACTCTCTTTTCTCCATTACCTTTTCTTTTCCTCTCTCCCCTCTTCCTCCTTTTTTGACAATTCTCTTCTTCCTTCTGTGTACGCAGATGGTTCTTTACACTTGCACTGCCTCCATCCTCACCCTGGACTGTTCTCTGACTGTTTGGTAGCCTGGCTGGATCTTGTCTGCTTTTCCAGGCAGCTTCGCTTGATGCTTCACCATGAGGTAAGTGAGCTCACAGCATGTTGGGTGCGAACCACTCCAGCTTGGGTCTTTCCACTCTGTGTTGCAATTGCCTGGCCATCTGTTCCTTTCCTCACTGCACTGCAAGTACATCAGAAGAAGGCACTGCCCTGTGTCCCCCCGCAGAACTTTACACAGAGCATAGAAACATCTGTGAGCGACATGCCCTAGAGGTGCAGGGTGCTCTGACCTCGCACTCATTCAACAGCTATTGGATGAGTGGGTGAGATAGTGACTCAATGAATCTATCACATTTCTCCGTTACATATAAGTTCTTGGTACTGTCTCAGCATCTAGTCTTCTTGTATTTGTCTTTCTTATTAAATTGGCATGCATCAGATTTGCTTGGGTTTAGAGTTTAAGAATCCTATAATGCAAATTAGTGCAGGTATGGTACTTAAAATCACACTGAAACCAATAGAGAAAGCCCCTGCCTCATTTCCTGTCTTGAATTCCTGGCTGAGAATTTTAATAATGGGTGGTGTTTTCCTATTGACTAAGAAATACAGCTTCAGAGATGGCTCAAGACATTGGCTTTGTCCATATCCAAGAGGTAAGTTCTACTTTGGATAGCAAAGACAAGCTGGTCAGTATTTCTCCTAAAAACATCACTTTCAACTGTAAAAATCAATAATGTAAGGTAAATAATGGCTTGTGATGCATGCATATATATATATATATATATATATATATATATGGATGATCATAAGACAATTCCTAGCAGGCACAATAGTGTTCATCCACCTCATAAACTCTTACTCTGGGTCTTCAACTAGACTTCAGAAATTGACTTTAATGTTTCTGATTTGGCTTAATCATGGTCTATAAACACCACAAATCAGCCAGGTCCACAATGTAAAAATCATCTATTTCAGTCACTGGCTTCTCCAAGAGTCCAGTATTTTCCATTTCAATCTGGGTTAATGCTCTGCTGCAAAAAGAACGCAAAAAAGAGGTTTTGAACCTGATGTATTTCACAGTCTCGTGGAGTTAAACCTATTCAAGCTCTTTTCCATAAGCACCCATCTAGCTTCTGAGTTCAGGTGGTATAGTGCCACTGGGGATTTCTGTGAATTCTTGAGATGTCACCATCAAGGAGAATAAAGTTCTATCTTTAGTCAGAAGTAGAAAGAAATAAGCTCCATTTCTTTGGTGAGAAGTGGAATTTGCTTCCCAGCACTCATAGGGACATTTTAGCTTGTATGATTTTGCTGCCACAGCCTCAAGTGTCTTTAAGTACAAGAACCTCATTTCCAGTTGTTGAACTCTCTATACCAACTTGGGGATTAATTTCTTCCTTGGCTAGTTTCAGTGCCCCTATCCATACATATATTTCTCTTTCAAGCATCCTTTACTCAAAATAAATTAATCCAAAAAGAATTTCTCCACTAGAGCCTGAAGAATATTTCCTACACACATGCCTAGAAGTTTCCAAGAAGCAAATGAGGTTCTAAGATGAGAAGTTCAGAGACAGAAATCAAGCCAATCTTGATTTAAAATGGCCATTTAAACAGAAAACCCCTGAAATAAGTGCACAGGGTATTGCATTTATAGTAGGAAGCCATATGGGTGTCCATTAAATTTTTTTGTTATGTTAATTTCAAACCCAGATTGTTACTTATGGAACAATATTTGGGATTAGGCAGAAGCCGAAAAGAGGTAGCCTACAGGAAAATTATTTCCTTTTGCAGTATAAATAACCCAACTGGTAGTATGTTGGCTGATGGCCATCCTCACTTGTAAAGGTCCAAGCCAAGATCTGTTCTTTCCTGGTTTAATGTTTTTCTGGAACCTTGTTTAGCAGCAACTGCATCCTTTCCTTATTAAGCTCAAACTATACAAAAAATAAAGGAAAGAGGGAAGCTTGTCTGTCAGCAAGATCACTAAGTATTCCATTCTAGAAAGCCAATTGGCAGTTGATCAGCCATTCAGTGTTGAAAGGCCCCAAGACACCTGGATCAGGGGCATCCTTTCTTAAAATAACTGTACGAGAGCTACATGATCAGATTATATCAAATGCCTTCTAAATTCCCATACAAATCACCCATCAGCCATCAGGTGTGCCAAGAGTAGACTTATAGGCAAAAATATCTGTTCCACTTTTCTGTCTTGGATGCCTAAAATACTGCCATTAAAGTTTTCTATCTTCATACTGAAGAACTGAACTCACAAGTCAGAGGTGTGGGACCTTGCTCTGGTATTATGGCAAATGGATCAACCTCTTTAAATCTCAGTTTCTCATCTATAAATCTGATTAATAATGACATTTTTCAAGTTATGAGAATTAAAGAGACATTAGTTCTTTGAAACTTTTGTACATATGAAAATATTTTGGATGTTTGGTAAAGATGTTTATCATCAGGTCTCCAGAAGATAATGTACATCAACTTATTTTGTAAATGGCAATAATTAATTTCTCTTATTCTGAGGAGTCTTACATGAGCTAACATTTTGAGTGGTAACCAGCCTGAAACTGAGTTAAAAAGAAGAGAAATTGGGCCGGGGATTTAGCTCAGTGGTTCTGTTGCTTGCCTCGCAAGTGCAAGGTCCCGAGTTTGATCCCTGCTACAAAAAAAAAAAAAAAAAAAAAAAAAGAAGAGAAATTTATTTCTTACAGCTCTGGAGGCTCTTCCCAGGAGGAGGATGGCCTCCTTGCTGGTGGAAATCCTTTGCAGAGGCCCAAGAAAGAACAAGACATCTCATGCTGAGACTCCCTCCAAACCCACTAATCTACTAATCCATGAATGGCTAATGCAGTCATGAGGACACTGCCAGACACCTCTGAGGGGTCCCACTTCTCAAATAACATTAACATATGACTTTGGGGAGTAAGTTTCCTACACATGAAATGTGGGGAACACATTTAAGCCATAGCATAGCCCGATACACATCAGGAAAGTTAGTGGCGTTAAAGAAACTGCCATTCGCTGAATATCTAATATGATTTAGGACCATAACACACATTGTATTATTTAATTATGTGAGGTAGGAATGGGTACTTCCATTTTACAGATGAGGACATTGGAAATTGAGACCGGTAGAATGTTAAACCTTTTTTATTCAGCACCACACAGATAATAAATGACAGGTTCTATCTGTGGACCTGACTTTACTTCCTCCAAAGCCCAAGTTCTTTCCACTATTCTAGAATTAATTTATTGATTAGATATAGATTCTTCTTAAATGATTGTAAGGGGAGTTAAGACTTTTAGAAGAGGAAAGAAATATATAAATGGGAAGCTGAAATGAATAGATACTTCTCAGAAGAAAAAATACAAATGGCCAATAAATGCATGAGAAAATGTTCAAAATTTATGGCCATTAGAGAAATGAAAATTTAAATAACACTGAGACTCCATCTTACTTCAGAAATGATGCCGTCATTAAGAAATCAAGTAATAACAAGTGTTGGTGGGGCTGTAGGGAAAAAGGAACTCTACTACATTGTTAGTGAGAATATAAACTACTATAACTGCTATGGAAATCATTATAGAGATTCCTCAAAAAACAAAAACTAGAAATTCCATTTGACCTAGCTATTCTCATTTTAGGTATCATCCTGAGAAGAGCTAAAGATAGTGATTCATGCACATCCATGTTTATAGCAGCACAATTCATAATGGTTAAATCTTGGAAGCAGCCTATATGGTCCATCAATGGATGAATGGATAAAGCAAATGTGGTATTTATATACCATGGGGATACTACTCAGCCATAAAGAAGGATAAACTTGAGTCATTTTTAGGAAAATGGATGCTCCTTAAAACCATAAATAAAATAAAAGAAATCACACAAACAAGCTTAAATGTTGCATGGTTTCTCTTATATGACAAACGCCAAGTATAAATGAAGAGCAAAATAAATAAGATAATAGGAAATAAGGAGATAGGTCTTTCTCAAATGGGAAGGGGATCAAAAGATGGAGAGAGGGGAAGGGGGAAGAGGGAAAGGGGATTAAAAAAAGAATTGAGATGTGTTATGTACATGTAACAACTCCCCACAAGGAATGGAATCATTATGTAATGCAAACACGTACTAATAAAAAATAAAAACTGAAAAAAAATTAAAAGGTTTGAAAGGGCAAGCATGAAAATTTCCCTTCCGTCCTTACCCATCAGTCACCCAGTCCTCTTTCCATAGGCCACCCACTTTTTACACAGGCTTTGGAACCTCAGGGTCCCAGTTTTCTTTGTTCCATCTCAGTCCCAATGCCATACCCTGGCTCTCTAGCGGCCCTCCACACCTGCACTCAGCATCATGGCGGCTCCTTGGGTGCTAGAGATATTCGAATATGTCTGCTCCAGCAGTGGAGACAGATTAGGATAAATGAGGGGCTCTTCTGCTGAGAGAGGGTATTTTAAACATTACCCTTGAGGATAAGAAAATGGTCATAGTAGCTAACATTTATTAAGCATTCATCACATAGTAAGAACGGTTCTAATAGTTTTCAAACTCGCCTTAATCCTCTCAACTCTCCCCCGATGGAGGGATTATTGTGAGGCCATCTTTCTGAAGAGCAGACAGTCTTGGGGAAGTTATGAAACCAGCCCGTGTGGTACACGGTTAGTGTAAGCTGAGCATTTCCATTAATTCAGAGAGAACATTTCTACATTTTGTGGCAGCTTCCCATGACTCTTCAGAGCTGTGTTATCATCAATGTTTGATGGTAATTTCTGTGGAGAAAGAATAAAAAATAAAAATACCCAAGGAAACTGCATTGATTCTTTTTTTGTTTTTGTTTTTTTGTTACCAGAGATTGAACTTGGGTCGTTCTGCTGGCGAGGCAGGCAGCGGGACCACTGAGCTAAATCCCCGGCCCTGCTGCTTTGATTCTTTAAAGCTGGTAACTCATTTCATTTAGGGCAGTGGTGGTGAAACTGTGGCACTTGTGCCACGGTGGGCACACAGAGCCCTCTCCACTGGCATGTGAGCCAAGTCACCCCAGCAGCCAAGCATCAGATAACGGTTGATTTTTCTAAACGAAAACCTTAGTATTCAGGTTTAATTGCAGTGTTGGCACTTTGTGATAAATAAGTGGGTTTTGGGTTGCAATTTGGGCACTCAGTTTCTAAAAGTATGGCCATCACTGATTTAGAGCATGGATTCCATTAGGAGCTTACATGAATTTTTCTCTCCCTACTCTGGACAGCCAGTCTTCCCACTGGGAAAAGCCCTGTTTTGTGGTTAGGTATAGACTGAACTCCCCAAACAACAGTTTGGTTCCCAATCTGTGATACTGTTCACAAGGGAAAATAGTCTGAATGATTCAACATGACCCAGCATCGCCACTAGAAAGATAACCCAAACCAGAACTTGGTGTCTTTGTGTTTTCCTGGTGTCACTGTGTACAGGGTTATATCTTCTCATGGATCCCAAAGAAGTTCCCTCCAAAAGAGAATTTCACAGAAGTGCATACCTGTGCAAGATGATGAACAAGAATCCAAATTCCACAGGGGTGGGACCTGTGGAGAAAGGAGAGGCAAGAGGCTTTTCAGAAATGGATTGTTCTAAAATGGCGTGTGAAAGACAAGAAAGGCAGACAGAAATGAACTATCCTGAGAGCAAGTTGAAAGTCTGTTCTCAGAGTGGAAGCTGAGGGTTGGGAATTATGGGAGGGAGTCAGGAAAGGAGAGGCCTCTGGGGGCAGTTGCCACCCTCTCCTTGCCCCTGCTTCAAGAACTGGTCCCCATTCACATGAAGAGGCCCCTACCTGCCATACCTGATTCATGAGACCCTGTTCTTCCTTAGTCATAGCTGCATGGTTTGGAGATCCCTGACCTGAATGGAGACGATCAAGTTTTTCTCTAAGGAATCTGGAAATTTGAATTCAAGACACAGACATCAAGAGTCCAAGCTCTTGAGTGAAGGCAATGGTTCCTACTTGTTGCCAAAGCTAATGTTAGGATCTTCCCTGGGTCCAGACACACCCTGGGCTGGCTGTTCAGCTTCCCAGCCTGCCTGCCTGCCTGCCTGCTGCCTTCCTTCCTTCCTTCCTTCCTTCCTTCCTTCCTTCCTTCCTTCCTTCCTTCCTTCCTTCCTTATGTGTAAGTTAGCTAAGGTTGGTTTCTGTAATTTGGGACTAGAAGAGCCTCATCTAAGACAGTGGGAAAGCTGGCAAATACTTCTTCAGGCTTCAATGATACCTTCCTAACTCTGATTGAAGGAAACCAGTTCTTTCTAAGTAAGATTGACAGCTCAATTAGCTGGAAATTCAGGCTCCACTGAAGTCTGAAAGTACTTGAGAGTGGAAACCAAGAAAAGTAGCTTCTTTCCTTCTCCTTAAATCTTTTAAACTATATTTCAGGGAAGAACATTAAGATCCAATTGTGACTGACTCCAGCCGAGGGTGGCTAAGAAGTCTACCACTTGATGATTCCTAGAATACATTACTGGCTGCTAAACCAGATTTATTGCCTCAGAATATCTGCAGGACCTGCATTCTAAATGAGTCATCTTACTAAGTTTCATGTTATTATTAACACAGAATAGAATATATGTGTGTGTGTGTGTGTGTGTGTGTGTGTGTGTGTGTGTGTATACTCTAAAATAGTCTATATTAGTTTTCAGGACTGCCTAAATGAATGAACCCAAACTGGGTGGCTTAGAATAGCACAAGCTGATTCTCTCATAGGCCTAGAGAATAGAAGCCTGAAATCTAGGTGTTAGCAGGCACATGCTCCAGCTGAAGGCTCTAAGGAAGAGTCCTTCCTTGCCTCCTTTAGCTCCTGCCAGCAATCCTTGGCTTGCAACTGGAGTACTCCAATCTCTGCCTCTACTGTCATGTCTTGTTATGTGTCTGTGTCCCTATTTCCTCTTGTTATGAAGACCCAGGTCACTGGATTAAGGCCCACTCAAATCCAGTATGACTTGCTTAAGCTTGATCACACTTACAAAGACCCTATCTCAGGTAAGGACTCATTCACAGGTACTAGGGATTAGGATTTGGACATACCCTTTTGGGGCACAAAATTCAACCCACAGCACTTGCTGTTGGACATTTATGTTTTTTTCTAACCTTTTCCTCAATGATAATGCAACAGTGAACGATCCTTTCCGTTAAGACTGTAACGTCGCCTTCTCTAAGATAGATTATTAGGGAAGACTGATGGGTCAGGCAGAGTACCAATTAGAGTCCAACCAGAAAAATGAAAAACATTTTTTTTATGACAGTGGGAAAATAAAGCAAAAAATTTGATTATAGAGGTGCTAGAAGTGGCTGCAGAGCCATCGGGGGCTGTAAGGTAGCCCCACATTTGGAGGGAAGCCAACCAACACCTCTGAGAGCTCTGGGAGTCACAAGCATCGGATGGGGTCTGACTTTTCAGCCGACCTTCAGAGGTGCCACCCAAGGAGAGAGGGTACCTACCCTCTCCTTTCCTTCCATCCCCCAGCTTCCCATGGAATTGCAGTAAATAATATTTCCCCTGTAGTTACAAAGACAATACATATTCATTAAAGGAAATTTGGAAACTAGAAAAGCAAGCCAAAACATTAGAATTCCCTTTACCTTTCCACTTAGAGGAGATTACTATTGACATATATATGTGCATATACAGGTATTAATATAAAAAACTCAAGTATATATATATGTAAAGAAAATATGAAATTATAGAATTCTATACATGCTATTTGGTAGCTTCATTTTTAATCTTGACAATGTATTGAGGAAAAATAAAAATTTGTTTTGATATTAAATTGATGGCCACTTAGCACTCTAGCATATGAGTATAATTTAAACCTGTTTTCTGTTATTAACCTTCTCGGTTGTTTAAAGTTTACAAAATAAGTATATGTGCTGCCAAAATGAGCACATAAAGTTTAAAAAAGAAGGATGATAACTTTGGATAGTGATAGATGCTGTGAGAATAAAAGGATTGGTGGGGGGGCTACCACAGGCTGGTCAGGGGAGACCAAGGATGGTGAAGCTTTTTATGCTTTCTACATAGCCACTCATTTAAGCCTTGCAACATGGTAAGGCAGGTGCTGTTATTAGATCTATTTTACAGATGGAGAAACTAAGGAACAGACAGCATTAGTACTTGCCTGAAGTTGCACAGTTCATGAGGTGAAGCTAAGATTTGAAGGCAAACCATCTGGCCTGAGAACCAAGCTTTAAATGACAACACTGTCCCCTCCCTGGCAACTCAGTAGGTGACTCACAGAACTTTCCTGGAGGGTGCTTGGGGCAGGTACCTCACCTGGATCTGTGCAGCCACCCTACAGCTGTGCCAACCATGTAAGGGTGCTGGCACCCACTGATTTGTGTGAAGGGCATTCAAGAGCTGCAGTATTAATATCCATTTGGAGTACCAATTTTATTCAAGGTCTCAGAGAAAAAATATTTTACAGTATATTAAAACAGACTCTGGTGTATACTGAATAGAAATAAAAGTTAATGTGAATATTTAAAATGAAACACAGAAGCTCAGAGAAATGCCATGTTCACAGCAGGCATTGCCCACCAGAACTCCAGCCTCTGACCCTGCGGGGGTCCCCATCACTGCCCTGGGCCCTAGGAGACTTACTGCAGCGCTACCCTGTGCTGCACACACATCTGTGCATGTTTAACAAGCATTCTAGAAGCTGAATGGATGTGTAAAAGTTAATTGTTCTCTGATCTGCAAAGTGAGAGTTGTCCTTCACAACTGTCCATTTTATTTCTGAATGTTGGCCTTTCTCCGGGACTTACATTTGTCCTCCTGAACTCCTGAACTTGCATCACTGTTAAAATACAAGTATGATGCAACTCAAAAATCCAGCAAGAACTCCCACAGATTCTGCCTCTGCTCCCTCAACTTAGAGATTCTGCTTGCTGGAGGGCAAGCACTCACAAAGCCCTTTCTTCTCACTGGCATATCCCTAAGTCTAGCCCTACTCAAGGCTAACATTAGGTGTTGTACGTGTGCAGTTGGTCTTCCATGTCTGGGTTCTGGATTGTGATTCAAGCAGTCTCAGATGGAAAATATTAGGAAAATAATTGCTTCTGTACTGAGATGGTTAAGCTGGAGTGTCAAGTTGATTGGCCTGGGATCAACCTAGGAGATTGTTAAAGCCCACCTCTGGGTGGTTGTGGAGCTATGACCTTGAGGTCTGTGTCTAGTCCCTCAACCTTTCCTCTCTGACTTTGTTGCCCTGCTCTGCTTCCCTGCCATTTTCTGCCATGATGTTTCTGCCTTGGAGCCCTCTGACCATGGACTGAATCCACTTAAATTGTGAGGCAAATTAAATATTTCGTCTTTTAAGTTGTGGGTGTTGGGTATTGTGTCCTAGTGTCAGAGAAGCTGAGTGATATATGTACTAAACATATAGACTGTTCTTTCTTGTGAGTATTCCCTAAACATAACTACCTACAAAGCATTTACATTGTACTAGGTATTATAAGTGATCCAGAGCTGATTAAGTATGTGGGAGGGTGTGCACAGATTACACACAAGTGAGGCACCGTTTTACCCAGGAGACTTAAGCATCAGCTGACTTTGGTATCCTGGGGTCCTGAATGAATACTCCTGTACCTGTGGGTTCTGATGGATGACTCTGTGTGTGAGGGTGTGTGTGTGTGTGTGTGTGTGTGTGTGTGTGTGTGTGAATAACAGAATGAGTACATGCATGCAGTCTTCCGTATTAACCGTAGCAGCATAGCCAGAACTGTATAAACTAAAAAAACTGAGAAAGGGAATAGTTTTCCCACAGAACAGCATAACAAAATTACTGTCCCTTGGTAATATTCTCAGAAACAGAGGGGCCTTGTCTTAAGCTCTGAATTCACCCCAGGTGCAGAAGCTTACTCTTCCCAGGGGAGGCAGCTTCCCAAAGTCTGACTTCAAACAAAAATAATCCATGAACACATCAAGGATTCAGACCAAAAGACCCCATGGCCTTAAGGAAATCAAGGCCTCTAGAAGCCAGAGGAAAGGAAATGTTGCCCAGGTCCATTTAGGACAGTGCTGGCTGAGACGTGCAGCCCACCCTGCCCTCTGGCTCCCACTAGGCTCAGTATCAAAGGCACAGGTTCCCTTCCACTCCTGTCACTGACTCTTGATTTTTATTGCACTTCCCCACTTTATTAAAGTGATGACAGAAAGGGATATGGTTACTATAATGGGTCTCAAGCATTTTGCAGTGCTAGGGATTAAACCCAGGGCTTTTGCAATTAGCTTCACCCCAGACCTTTATTTTATTTTATTTTATTTTTTTTTGAGACAGGGTCTTCTAAGTTGTTAAATTGCCCAGGCTGGGCAATCCTGTTGTTCTCAGCTTCCCAGAGTGCTGGGACTACAGATGTTCCCCACCATTCCCTGCTTACCAGATACTTTTCTAAAAGAGGCCCACCACAGTGCTTGCTATTGTGGTCAGACAAGCTTGTGAGTTAGGAAGGAAGGTGGGAGACGCTTTTGGTGTTAGGTTCAAATCAGGTACAGTTGATCCTCTGCACCTGCAGGTTCCATATCTATGAATTCAACCAACAGCAGGTGAAAAATATTTGGGATAGCTGGGGACTTTTAGCTCAGAGGTGCCACCATCTGCCTCGAAAATGCAAGGTCCCTAGTTCAATCACCGGTCCAAAAAAAAAAAAAAAATTAAGGGTAAAAAATGAATGCATTTGTACCGAACACATACAGATCTTCCCTTGTCATTATGACCTAAACGATATAGCACAACAGCTATTTATGCAGTACTTATATTTCACTAGGTAGTATAAGTAGTCTAGAGATGATTTAAAGTGAATCAAAGGATGTACCCAGGTTATATGCTAATACTATGCCATTTTATATAAAGGAAACTGTGATACCTGGTGTGGGTCCTGGATCCTGAGGGATAACTCTGTTTAACAGGGCACCTGTGGGACCAAAGCTGGGTCAGAAGAACCAGAATCAAAACGTTGTGGATACAGAAAGTGTGGGTGCCCCTCTGTGGGAGTGGAGAAGCAAGGGTTGCTTGTATTTCAGACACCCTGACTGTTCTTGTTTCAAGTTTTCAAGAGGGAGAGTTAATCTTCCTTAAATGGTCTAGGGCTAGCTGCCTGAGTGTTTTTTCCTTCCTTCCATTCTTAAGCTAACCTGCTTAGTGGGAACTCTGAGTGAGCAATGCTTAGGCTAAGTGGCTTCCAACATACACTGGAAGTGCTGAGCCATTTTCAGGCCTGTTTCCATGTCCCCTAGCCCTCTGTTACCCCAGCAAAGACATGAGATCTTTGTAGCTGACTGAGACTCCCAGGTGGAGGGACTGTAGCTCCTTTTCCTCACTCTGCCCCACTGGAACAGCATTGTAAATCTGGGTTCCACCACCCTAAGATTTTAAGAATTAAAAACAAAAACAAAAACAAACAACCTACTAGTCTTAGCCTAGTTATGTCATTCACATCACAAATCTTTACTGAGTTTTTGTCCCGACTCAGGTTTTGTTCTAGGTGCTGGTGATGCAACAGCAGACAACAAATTTCCTGCACCATGCCTGGGCTTGTCCTCTAGTTGGGAGAGGCAGACAGTAAATAAATAAATGTACAGTATTTTAGAAGTCAAAATAAGTAGTACTGTAGGTAAACTAAGGCAGAGCAGGACAAAAGAAAAAAATGGTGGAAGTAGAATGGGAATGAAATATTTTAAATACAGTGGTCAGGGAAAACGTCTCTGATAAATGATATTTGAGTAAAGAACAGAAGAATAAGTCATGGGATAACTGGCGAAAGGACATTCTAGACAGGAGACACTAAATGGCAAAGGCCCAGAGACCTGAGTGAATGGTGGCCTCTTCAAAAAGCAGCG
Source organism: Heterocephalus glaber (assembly GCF_053883595.1). NCBI lineage: Eukaryota > Metazoa > Chordata > Mammalia > Rodentia > Bathyergidae > Heterocephalus > Heterocephalus glaber. Next base: position 2,074,669 of record NW_028258471.1, on the reverse strand, counting down.
TGGAGGACAGGTCAACATGGTGGCTCAAGGAGTTCTTTGCAGAGGTGGATAGTGCTGGCTTGAACTCAGATGCTGGTGGTAACATGGTAGGTTCATGATGAGGTTTTTCTTTTTTCTTTTTTTTGGTACCTGGATAGAACTCAAGACCTCGTACTTGCGAGGCAGGCATGGTGCCACTGAGCTAAATCCCTGGCCCTCACGATGGGTTTTGAAGGCAGAGCTTTCAAGATTCCTTAATGGATATGAGAAGAATGGATTGTCAACAAGTTGATGATGAGAAGAAATCAAGAGTTTTTATAATATTAATTTGAGATATCTTATTTGTTCAAGTAGAAATGTAGAGAAGGTAGTTGACCTCGGAGGACTGGAATTTGGAGGAGATACTAGTTTGGGGATTTTATTGTACACATATAGATGAAATTGAGGATAGATAGAGGGGGGGACCCAAAGAATGAGCTCCAGGCTCCCCAACAACGAGAGGTCAGAGAGGTGAGAAGGGATCAGCAGAGGAGACTGAGGAAGATGCTCAGTAAAGGAGGGAGGGAGAAAAGAGAGCAAGAGAGGCTGCAATGCAAGGGTGAGGTTGTGTTTCAAGGAGTCTGAGGCTGGCTCTGTCCAGTGCCACAGAGAGGAATCAAAGCCAGAGGATGGGGCCACCTGGAAGTAAGAAGTGACTTGCATGACAGTAGTTTGCATGGAGTGTAGGGAGGAGGCTCAGAAGGGAGGAATGGATGCAGGCACAGCAGAAAAAGATTTGCTGTCAACCTGAACAGACAATAAGGCAGAAGCTGAAAAGACATCCGGCCAAGGGAGTGTTTCCTCATGAAGTGAAAGTGTTGTTTTTCTCTTGTGTATTGTTTATTTACAGCACAGAGAAGACAGGCTTATTGTAGCCACATTAACAAAATGCATGTGAAAACAGGAAGAAGAAATTTACTGAAGAAACCTTTAATTCCACTATGAAGACATACAACTTCTGTAAACATTTTGGGCTTCTTTTCTGTGTTATGCAAGCTGTTTAGTAACCTACTTTTAAAACTTGATAGTATAATCTGAATACCTTTTATGACAATGTAGATTTATATCATCTTTATTAAATAGCCAACCTCCACTTCTTCTATATACCAAGATTCACTTAGCCAATTTCTATTAAATATTTAAGTTGTTTTCTTCTTTTAACTATTAAAAATACTTCTTTGAACTTATATCTTTGTGTACCTGTTCAGTGATTTCCTTAGGTAGACAATATTCATGTTTTGTATTTTATTTTCCAAGACTAAAAACCAGGCAGTGTGAGTTCTTAATGACCACTGTTAAACTGAAAATTAGAAGTCTTCAAGTTTTTAAGTTCAGAAATTAAAGGTGGAGCCAAAAGCCAGAAGGTTTTAAGTTGTAGGAACTCACAAGCCCCACCTGTTCCCTAGTATCCTGGAAACCAGGGACCCCTTAAGAAACCCTCTTCTCTTTTATCTTCAAAACACAAAAGGGTTTCTTCATACAGAAGCAACGCCCAGGCCTTTGAAAATAAGACTTCTTTGGGTAGTCTTCCTGGTGTCTGCAGCTCTGTGTGTGTGTGTGTGTGTGTGTGTGTGTGTGTGTGTGTGAGAGAGAGAGAGAGAGAGAGAGAGAGAGAGAGAGAGAGACAGGCAGACAGACTGAAGCATATAAAACCACTGTAAACTCCAAAAGGGAGAACAAAGCCCCAGTAGCCTAGCCTTTGTTTGTAGGGAGAAGGGAGAACAATACCTTTTGTTTCTTTAGAAAAGTCTAGAGTAAAGAGAACAAAACAAATGGCAACTAAAAACCAGGTCATAGCTGGATTCCAGCACTGAAATAGATGGAAGCTGAGAGAAAATGGTAGGGCCGTGGGGAGGGACATCTGGGCCCATGGAGAAGTGTTCTCTGGCCCTAACACTGCACCCTGTGTGTGGATTCCTGGGTTCTTAAAGTGGAAGGAATCAATGGGACTCCAACTTCCTTTACTAGTTGAGGTCTGTTTCTGACATTCCTTGCAAACGGTCACCTCATCTCTACTTTGTCCTGTTCAGCCACTGACCAAACTATACGTACAACAGCTGTCAATGTCCTGGTAAATCTTCTCTGACCAAGAGCAATGATCCTGGGTCATAAGTTCTCAGATGACATCATTTTCAAACCTATCATTATCAATGCCCATTTTAGTATATGACACTCAGAACTGGGCAAGATGTTCCACATGGGATCTGCCCACAGCTCATTGAAACCATTGTTCGCCTTCCCCCAGACTTTTCTACTCTAAACAGTGCCCATGATTGCATTCATCTGTACACTTGGCATGCACTGATTTTGTGCCAAGGACTTCCAAATATTTTTCAAATAAATAGTTCTCAGATCCAGCTTTCCTTTATTTTATGCTTATGTAAGTACTTTTCTAAACCTTGACACAGGATTTTATAGTTATCCATGCTAACTTTCATCTGGTTTGTTTTTGTATTGTTTCAGCCAATTGTTTTTTTTTCTTTTTAAAACAAATCTTTCATTATTTTTATTATGAAAGGGATGTATTTATTGTTGCAAAAATATAAGAGGGATAAAAAGAAAATTTACAAATTTACTATGCCACCTACTACAATTGATTATCATGAACACTTTCTGGAACCTTAAAAAACATCTTTGCAGATTATCTATAGATAAATTTCTATACATAAATAATTCATAGAGGTCAATTTTAGACTTATTCTTATATCCACATATTTACCATTTCTTCTGATTCTAAGTCAGATTCAGAGCTTCTGTGTTTTTGTGTATGTTTTTGATGAAATATTTTATAGGACAGGCAAGAATAGAACTCTATGCCATAGCCTGCTCTCCAGGAGGCTACTAATATAGTATTCAGGACTTACTGGGTAGCAGTTTGCTACAAGTTAAAAACACACAGATTTGTCCTCTGAGTTTAGTTTTCCATGTTATTTGATGGACAGCACGAGGGGCTTTATCTGTTGAAGTCATGATAATCATTATGTATCACAGATATGGCACACTAAATCTCACAATTCTCAAATAACCAGGTTTCACATTAAGTTGATGACTCATAGTTTCCAAACCTCACCATGGTACTACCCCAACTTCTTTCAGAAATAGTAATTTGCATTTCTCCTAGTTTCAGACACTTTTCTCCTTTCCACAAATTCATAGCAGCAATTCCTGCTGAAATTCCTTTGGTTGTATCTTTCACACCCTGGGCTAGAATTCATACAGATCTAAAGGACTGAAGTCTTTACAGAGTTCTTCTGTTCTCATGCTATCCTGGCCCCTATCTTAGACTTCAATTACCTTTTAACAATGTTTGTTCTACACTTTCCGGTTTGAAGATCTTTCACTTTCACAGAACAGAAAGAAGCAAAATGAGAGTTGTAAAGAAATTCTTACTTCTCTCTCTGGGATACATTAGCCTTAGAGCCTGAGCCTTAGTACACTGTTCTGGCCATTTTTGCTCTGGTTGTAGTCAACAAAAGGCTACTTTTTATAAGCTTTGATTCATTTTTTTTTTTCTTGGCTTAGACATTCAACCATGACTTTTACTTTTCTGGACCAATCTGTCTTTTTCTCCTTAGTAATGTAATGTTCTCTAATCCTGTATCACAGATCTTTTATAATTTGATGTCATTGTTATGGCCATTAGCCACTCACTGGCTTCCTTACATCCCTGTCTTTTTTTCTTTGTACCAAGATTATTTTTTTTAAATGATATTTTTGGATTTTATTTTGAGACAATCTTGCCATGTAGTTCAGACCACCCTTCAATTTACTATGTAGGCAAGGCTGGCCTTGAACTTGTGGCAATCCTCCTGCCTCAGGCTCCCAAGTGTTGAGATTACAGATATGCACCACCACACCTTGTTTTCGGATTTTTTTTTTTTTTTGGTAGAGTCTTGGGCCACTTTGTTTTTATGAGCTGTAACTATTTCAGCATATATATCTGCCTTGAATATTTGAAATCTCAGATAGATGCCTCCTTATACCCTTTTCTCCTTGGGGTTATCACAATATGGAACATGTACTGATGTCATACTCAGTAAAGATACTAGATACATTTACCCTATTTCTCAGTGAGTCTGTCATTGGTGTAGAGGAAAGCTATCGATTTTTGTGTGTTGACCTTGTAACGAGCTACTTGACTGAATTTGGTTATTAAGTCTAGAAGACTTTTGGTGGAGTTCTTGGGGTCTTCTATATAGAGTATCATGTCATCTGCAAATAATGACAATTTGACTTCTTCATTTCCTATCTTTATTCCTTTTATTTCTTTCTCTTGTCTAATTGCCATGGCTCATGTTTCCAGAACTATATTGAACAAGAGTGGTGATAGTGAACATCCTTGTCTTGTTCCTGATTTGAGTGTGAAGGATTTCAGTTTTTGACCATTTAGTATGATATCGGCATCACTGGTCATTTGAGAGATGCAAATGAAAACAACACTGAGATTCCACTTCACTCCAGAAAGAATGGCTGCTATCATGAAATCAACCAATAACAAATGCTGGCGGGGCTGTGGGGAAAGAGGAACCCTGCTCCACTGCTGGTGGGAGTGTTGACTGGTGTAAACACTGTGGAAATCAGTATGGAGATACCTCAAAGAACTAGGACTGGAAGTCCCATTTGACCCCACTATTCCACTGCTGGGGATCTTCCCCAAAGAATTAAAAGAATCATACCACAGTGATATATGTGCACCCATGTTCATAGCAGCACAGTTTGTAATAGCTAAAACTTGGAAACAGCCCAAATGCCCATCAACTGGAGACTGGATAAAGAAAATGTGGATTTTTAATAAAATGGAGTACTACTCAGCCATAAAAAATGAGAAATTAGAGACAGTCATAGCTAAGTGGATGCACATTGAGGCCATACTCTTAAGTGAAATAAATAGGACACACATGTATAAATACCGAATAGTTTCTCTGGTGTGAGAAACTGAAAGTGTAAATAAGGACTAAATGTATAATAGGTCATGTGAAATAGGAAGAAAAGGGGCAAAGGGGAAGGAAGTGGGAGGGCTAGGGGAAAGGACAGAAGGAAATGGGATTAATATGAGAAAATGGAAAAATAGGAACAAAATCTTTGTAAATAGGGAGGACTGGAGGGGCTGAAGGGAGGGCTGGGCAAGGGTGAAAAATAAGAACCAAGAGAGACTATGTAAAGGTGCAAATTTCCAATGATGAATGTCATTATATTGTATACCTAAAATGTACCAATGATTAGAATGAATAATCGATAATGCAAAATAGGAAGAAAAGGTCCAAAGGGGTAGGGGTAGTGGGAGGGGCAGGGGAAAGGAAAGAAGGGAAAGGAAAAATGATGAGAAATGGAAAAAATGGAAATAAAGTCTTTGTAAATAGGGAAGGGTGGAGGGCATGAAGGGAGGGCTAGGAATGGGGAAAAAATAAGAACCAAGATGCATTATATAAAGGTACAACTCCCAATGAGAAATGTCATTGTGTTGTATACCTAAAATGTACCAATAAAAGAATTTAATATATATATATAAAAAAAAGATATTAGATACATAGGCGCTGAAACAGACTACAGCTCAAAATTATCCTCGGAAACAGCCAAAGCCAAAGTGTCTCCAAAAGTCCTCTTAGCAGGAATTAATCTGTCCTATTCCAAGAAGTCCTAAGACAGTGAGCTTGATCAACCTTGATTAGGTCAGATGTGCATTCCATGACTAAGGCAAGTAAGAAGCCCTGATTTACATGCCCAATAAAATGACAAGCAGTGGGGGAGTGATTATGCCCCTGCAGGAATTCCCCTGAGGAATTAGCTGTGGTGGGGTGAATACCTGACAGTGTACAGTAAGACCCCAACTCACGAACACTCAAGCTATGAACTTTCACAGGTGTACTGCATAAGACTCACTGTCAGCTTATGAACAATTCTCCTGGACAGAACTCGGAGGCTTAAGTACTAAAGGACAATAGATGCCCACTATAGTTACTGTCCCCCAAGGTTCAGTTTGCTTCAACTTTATTATTAAGTTGTACCTTTTTGGTCGGAATTAAGTGTTGATGATATTGTCTTTATTGATCCATCTGCTTCTGAGAAAAGATGTTATTACCAAGGGACACTAGGAATTTGAAGTGCTCTACTTTTAGCAGGATGAGACTTCCTGCAGGTATCTGAGAAATAGAAGTCCAAGGAACACCTCTGGTCCAGCTTTAACAATACTTCTGAAGTTCTACTACATGGGGCTTCAAATTGTTAAGAAAGAAGTTTCAACAAATAAATGTATTTAACTCATATTAAAATATTAAATTACTTTTGCAATCATATTTTGGGTTTATTATAGAATCATTGGGAATCATAAATACTGTTTCTGAAGGTTTTCCAGTATTTCCTCCTGAAAATTATTAATTTCCTCCTGAAACTATTAATTGTTCCCGCAGCTTCCCTATGGGTGCTGACTATGCACCGTCTAGAGTCTGACTCAGCTTTCATCACATCTGATATACTCCATAATATTTGATTTTGTAATTTTTCTTAGATTTTTTTCTTCCTTCCCATAATTTCAGAGTTTCCATGTATTCTTGTCTTATTAAATGTATTTCTTCAAGGCTTCCTAAGTGGCTGGCCCCAACCTCTGCCAGGAGCTTATCCCAAGTGACAGAGCATTAACCATGTAGCCAGCCACTCTCTTCTCATGATCAATTTTTCTGGAAATAGAATTTTCAACAAGAAGGATTTTTAAAATATTGTGTTGCCCTCTTCTCAAATTTCCTATCTAGATATAGAGAGGGATGCAACTTTCTTCTGAGTTTATCTTTTATCCCTGTGTGAGTACATGGACATGTGGGAGTTGCCTAAGGGCAGACTCTTCAAACATTTCCAAACAGATAGCAGTTTTTTCTGAATTAAACCGGTCAGGTCAGCCACAACTATCTCCATATCCTCACCACAGATGAGCTCCGTGCAACACAACTTCCACCTGGAAAATCAGTGGGCACAAACACACTGCAGGACTAGAAGCAATTCTTAGGATTATGGATTCAAAGACAAAGTCTTCAGAGGTGGTAACAGTGGTGGGAAGGTGATAAGTTTTCTTACTAATGAGCTTTCTCATAACATCTTGGAGAGATCCCCTGCCTAACAGCAGAATCATAGCTGAACTGGAAGATTTTTTTTTTTTTTTTTTTTAGAGCATTCTGACCTCCATGTATCTGAAACTGAGGCAGGGATACAAATAGTCCCAAATGTCCTATGGAGGTGTCATCAGCCACAGAAAAGCTTGAGTTTTATTGGAGAAGTTGACTCTTGAGAAACCCCAGCTGCCAAAACAAGTTCAGGTCCCTGTTGGGATTTCGCTCTGGAATTTGTGGTACCCTTTTAGTTTCTGAGACATCTAATCTGGAAATTTGAAACTTGCTCATGACTGTTTTCTTTTCCTTTCAGCTGTCTTTAATGAAGTCATCAGATGGAATGGATCCCAGGCTCTGGGTTGTCTTAGGCCAAGTAGTACAGTAATTTCCTGGGGGTGGTTAGACAGCAGAGGGCCACACAATGTCTAAGAATGTGGTAAGAGTCAAAGTGGGAGAAGCCAAATTCCTGGTCCAGGGACTCAAGAACAACACAAGGAGAGAGCAGAAAAGACAGGAATAATAAGGAAGACCATTCTGCCAAGTGTAGGGCTGGGAGAACAGAGTTTTCTCTTTTTGTTTGTGTGAGCGACTCCCTGGAGCATGGGTAGGTTAATGTGGATTAAAGGGACTGGGAAGACTTAGTAAGAACTGCTGTTTCAGAAGAAAGAAATATGCTTCATTCTCTTGACCTGCAGCAAAGTAAACATCAAGAGCTTCTAGAACCCCAGTCAAGAGTGCTCCTTGTAGTGAGCAGAAGCTGAAAAGTCAATGGCATTGTTTTCCTCATTATACCCAACCCAGCAGCCATCCTGGACATCTACATCAGTCTTGAGGATGGTAATGTTGTGGGGGTTCATTTGAAGGACTGTTTAGCTGTGCTGTGTACTCATTTGGAAGTGGCTTTAAGATTACTGGAGATCAAATCTGATGACAACAGTGAGGTTGGGGTCATCAACTCATCCTTGGTACCACTCTCACCGTGGAATCACTTTACTCTGCCGATGGCTAAGGTGCACTAGGAAAGTTGCAGAGAAGACCTGTGAAAAGATGTTTGTAGAGGAGGACCTGGGGCAATGGGAGAGGACAGGACACACAAACAAACTGCCACACTGCCTGACTTCAGCAGAAATAATATAAATTATTTCAAGGAGATACAATTCAAATTTCCAGGCTAATTTCATTTTTATCTATGTAAGTAGGAAAATAATGAAAATAATGATGAAGGGAAAAACTATAAGAGGAAAGAGATTATTTCATCTTTTCAGGGAAAAGGTGGAAGAATTCATCACTAGCTAAGTCTAAAAGGGATATTGAGGAAATAATGATAACCACACATTCTCCATGCTCAGTCTGGACTTAATAAGAGAAAACAGACAGAAGCCCCAGTCAACGGGAGACCAATCTGGGCCATAGAGTTTCCTCCTCTGGAGGCCAACAGAACAGGAGAGAATATTTTTCTAAGGTAGCTTAGTTCCTGCTCTCAAAAGTTCACACTACCTCTCTGTGCCTCAGCACCATAAGCACAGTCACTGTGGAGAGAAGGGGAAGATTATGATGCGGATTCATAGCAATGTGTCTTTTTAATTTTGTGTTTATTTTTGAGATAGGATCTTGCTATATAACCCAGACTGGCCTTGAACTTGTGGCAATCTTTCCACCTCAGCCTCCTGAGTGCTGGGATTACAGATGTGTGCTGCCATGCCTGGCTGGAACAGGTCTTTTATTGTAATACATTTTTTAAAGTTTAAATATTCACTGTAGTTTTCAATCACATCTCCTATACATTATGAACAAAAGGCCGTGCCTGAATGATTTGGGTTTCTCATTATCATCACATAATCCTGAAATCCTGAGTGGGTGTTTTCATTTGTTTCCACAGAAACCACACATGTAATTATGTGTATCCAGTGTTTTAGTGACTTTCAAACTATTTTGACCATTTTTACCAGCAGCAAGAAAACCGTTGAGGATGTAATTTACTCAACCATCCTTTAATTTCTCTATATTTTTTTAAAAAGTCTCACCAAAAGCACCTAGCCTTATTATGGATAACACTCTCTGATATTCTCGATTCTAATCCATTCCATTTTGTAAAACTACTGGCCTCTGCCCACTTCAATTCATGGTCCCTTAATGAATGGATCACAACTTGTTGTTTCAAAAATACCATTGTTGATGGCAACCCACAGGGCTGAGGCACCATTCAGCTGTTTGCCTTGTGCAGTAAAAATGTTAAAAGCCATTGCTATTTTTTTTGGTTGCTATTTTTCCTTTGAAAGTTAAAAGTTATCCCAGCTAAGTGTATTGGAAGCAGCACCAGTCTGAGACTTTCTCAGAAGTCTGCATTAATGCCCCTTCATTTGGAGCCGGCACTGGGGACACTAGCAAGCGCATCTGGCACAGCCATTCTGTGTGACAGGCTGTCATAGTTGGAGAGGGGTTTTCCCTCCAGATATGGCTCCCAGGAAGGGAATGCAAATGCCTGTGAGCCCTGGCTAGGAATCCTCATCCCCACCTCCCTGGCAGTGTGGCTGGTGAGACGCAGAGTGTTCTGTTGGATGCGGAAGCCTGGGGAGTGTCCAGGAAGTGGGGCAGAGGTGAGAGCCTCTTCCAGAGTTCAAGTCCCTGCTTCACAGTAGTGTCATTGATCTCACACTTGTATTTAGGTCTGTTCAGGGGGACAAGGGAGGGAACTGACATGGTTTGTGAGTCACATGTGTGTCCAGCCCTGCTCTGGGCATATTCTTATGTGATCGCTGTGGTAAGTACAAGAACTTAAACATTGAGTACTTATTTTGCATTAGCAGTTTACTAGTATTATCCCATTTCACTCTCATAACACTATAAGGTAGATGCTATGTGACTCCCAATTTGGCAAGTGGAAAACTGAAGCTAAGAGAGATAGAGCATGATTTCTCAGGGTTACCTCGCTAGTGTGAAATCCAGCCAGGACCAGAGCTTGTTCTCATGGCTGCCACCCTGCCTTCTCCCTATATGAGAGGTGGGAAATTGGCTCAGAAGGATTAAGCTGTGTGTTCAAGTTTCCACAGCCAACCAGTGGCAGAGCCAGTGTCCATGAAGAATCTTTCTCGATGTCACCACCATGGTTCTTTATTAGAATTTCTCAGCTCTGCTGCCTCCTGGGTCCACTGTGACCTGAAGGAATTTAGGGGAAAAGTGGTTGCTCTAGGGGCGCAACATCACAGGTGCAGAAGTATAGGCCTGCTGGGGGTGGAGGGTGGACAGAGAGTGTCTCTGATTAATTATTCTGTAACTTCAGACAAATATGCAAGCTTTTGGGCTTTTCCGAGCTTCCCAAGGATCAAAACTAAAGGTATGAGGGGTTGAAATCTTTTAAATTGACTGTAAATGTAAGAATTGACTCTTAATCTCTTCTTGAACCATGTACCTTATGAGAGGCCAAGAGCAATGTCATACTTCATTGCTTACATAAATGGAAAATAACTGCTGTGGCAGGAACCATGTAACACAGTTCTTAGAATACTGAGTGCTCATGTCCTTCTCCACTGTTATGTTATAGAGCCCCAGGAAAGGAATTTCTAATGCAGGGAAGACATTTAAAATGCGAGGGAGGGGACAAGTGTCTGGACTGGCAACTGAAGGCATCTAAATAATTACTGTAGTTGTGGTTAATACTATTCCTAGGCAATTCTTGGGAGTAGAATTCTAAAATCATTGCCTCAACAGGAACTTAATTATTATGCTCATAATTTGGGAACCTTATATATGACAGATGCATAAAGTTGTTGTTTTTTAGTGTGGCCATATCGGTGGCCTCTGTATAGAGTGGCCTTCTGATAATGACCTTGCCACACTGTCAGATTGTTTAAGACAGGCTGTGTCTGTCATGATCATTCAGCATCTCCAGAGCCAACCCAGCAGTGTCTGCCACACAGCAGGTGCTCCATAACCATTCACTGAATGAATAAATGGTGTTGTTGATCTTCTTGTTTTGACTTCAAGTGGAAAAGTCACAGGTGGCAAATTCTACAGACACAAATTTCGGACTAAATATGAAGGTTTTGGTGAATGTACACTGTTCCATATTTTCAGTGGCTAAGTATAGGCTTTGATCACTGACTCACATGAGTACTAACTTAGCCTTACTGGCTCTTTCTTTCTAAAGAAACAAGCAAAAACCCCACAGGGTTTTTTTTTTTTTGGTTTGTTTCTTTGCTTGCTTTTTGAAGTTTTTACAGTTTAACATTTGCAAGCATGGACGGATAGTGGTTTGCAACTTGAATCCTGGTTGGACACATGTTCTCTCATTTCTGTGGCACCTGCATCATCTGCTCCTCTCTCCTACCCCCGCCTCCTCACATGGAAGATGGACAAGTCCTAGGAAATATTCAGATTCATCCTCTTTGATACAAGTTTAAGCCAGGTCAACCAAGGCCATGGTCAGCTTGCTACAGCTATTAGGTCATCTTGTAATATAAGGTCAAGGGAAAATAGAATCGAGGGCCAAAAAAAGAAAACAAAATAGTTAAACAGAAGAAAACATGTTATCTGGAATAAAAGCTTCTATACAAAACCCATATGGGGTCCTGGTCCTTCTGAGGATCCAAAGAATGAAACAATAGCAAAATAATAGGAATAAGAGCCACATAAATCACTGGGGGATGTGGTTTCTACTCACAAGGATATAGCTCCAGTTCATCCTTTATTTTCATTCTTATATTCACAAGAAACAATGGGGAGATTACAATAATGTGACTCTCAGCATCAGCAGCTGAATAGATAAAGGATTTTCAATGTTTTCATTAAAAAGTCTGAGCACAGTAAGAAACCACCTCACACCCATTAGAATGGCATTTACTTTAAAAATTGAAAATAAGTGTCATTGAGGGTGTGGAAAGAATGAAACCCTTGTGCGCTGGTGGTGGGAATGTAAAATGGTGTGGTTTCTGTGGAAAATGGTTTGGTAGTACCTCAAAAAGCTAAACACAGACTATGTGACTCAGCAATTCCACTTCTACGTTATAACCAAAACTGAAATACAAAGAATTAAAAATTGGGACTTTGGTATTATTCTCAGTAGCCAAATGTCCACAGATGGATAAGTGGTTGAACAAAATGTGGCATGTCCTTACAATAGAATATTATTCAGCAATAAAAAGGAATGGCATTCTGTCACGGGCTGCAACATGGACAGACCTTGAAAACATTACGTTAAGTAAAATAAGCCAGACACAAAGGACATACGGTATGATTCCACTTATGTGAGGTACACAGCGTAGTGTAGTCCAATTTGGAATTAGAATAGGGATTATTGGAAGCTGAGGAAAGAGAGAGTTATTGTTTAATGGGTACGGAGCTTCTGTTTGAGATGATCAAACATGTTAGAAATGAAAAGTGCCAGTGGTTGTACAATATCACCAAGTAATGTCACCGAATTTTACATTTAAAAGTGATTAAAATGGTACATTTTATGTTTTGTATTTTTTACTACAATAAAAATACCTTGTAAATTATGAATACACAGTATTGATTATATTTACCATGTTGCACAGCCAGCACTAGTTCCTCCATTTCTCCACAGTCTAGATCTTCCATGGCACAGAACAGGGGAGGTGGGAGCTGCCGATGTTGCTGGCCCAGCAGGGCTATGGGTGGTGGGAGCTGGCGATCCCCAGAGCAGCCCTCCCACAGCTCAGAGACAGAGGTGTGGGAATGGAGCTGTGCAGGGCTGGGACTGGTGGAGCAGTGACTTTGCTGCCCCCCCACCCCCGCCCCACAGGATGTAGCTCTGCCCGGAGTTGCCACTTGGTTGTCAGGCCCCATGGAATCCTCTTCCATAACATCAAGCTGGGTGAGTGGAAAGGTGCTGCCCTGCCTTCATTGTCCTGGCCTCACATTGTTCCTACCGATATCTGTACATTTTGTTGCGTAAACATTTCTTGACTTGTTGGAAGCCCTTTGGTCAAGCATCAAAGATTTTAAGTAATAGTCTTGCTAATTTCTACCAGTTTAATCCTGTGTCCTCTGGGGCATTGGTTTCTGGGATCCTCACAAGACTATTCTGGAAGTGCCATCCCATCCCATTCCCAGACTCTTTTCCATAGAATTTTAATGAACCATTGTGGAAAAGATGCATAGTTTTGAATAGCGCACATCCCCTTGAAGGTAAATTCATGGATCCATCTTAGATTCTTCTGACAGTGTCCTGGGGAGAAGCAGAGAGAGTAGCTACATTTGCTGAAGGTGGTGTGGTGGTGGCCACGACCGTTGCCCACAGAGCTAATTGTTGGAATGAGGCAAAGCGTTTGAGTAGATAACCCTGAGATCAGAAGTGAGGAAAGTAAGGGCCCGAACAGCGTGGGGGCATCCAGATCTCTTGGAAACACAAGCCTTGTAAAATCCCGACAAGCACCACTGTCTATACACAGGGCATTCAGATAGTGACTTCTAAGGGGGTTCCAGCCTGTCACCGTGCTTGCTTTAGAGAAATGCATCATTAGGTTTAATAACTGCGTATTGAATGTCCCCTGGGAGGCTGACATTGTAACAATCTAAGTTTCTGTTTAACTTTGCTTTGTATAACTTTGTATAATTTTTGCTTTTTCTTCCTATAAAGGCTATGCCATTGCCAGGGATTTCATATTTATTTTCAATTGGTTTTTACAGTGTTGAAGAGGCAATTGACTCAATTCTGTACATACAGAAACTTACAAAATTATGGCTATTTTAAATATTATTCTGACTCAGGTAAAAAGGGAAGAGAAGTATTTTTCTGTTTTTTTTGGTTTTCTCTAGACTTGCTACATGTCAGAAGAGAAGCTGTCCTTGAAGAATAACAAATGGCACAGGGACTGTTTCTCTAAAGCTAGGATGATTAATAGATTTTACCTCATCTATCCCCTCATTTGACAAAGGCTGGAGACAGGTTTCATTATTACTATTTTCTAAAAGACACAAAATTCCTTAATAGGATGAATTGCTACACTGAAACCAATATCCTTGTAATTCTTTTAAATGTGTCTTAATGTATCTATCCATTTTTCTTCCACAGGCCATTTGTTTATTAAGATCCACTCTGTGAAAAGACTCACACTGCGTATTTCAAACATCAGTTAAAGAGGATTCTTCAGGTATGATGCCAGAAATCTTAATAGCCCTCCCTTTCACTTTGCCTCTGTGATTTCTGCCAAGTCCTGCCAACACCTCACCCTCTCAGCCACCTTGCCCAAGTGCGGTCTGAATAGCAAGGAGACTTCTACTTGGATATATTGTTTGGGTCAAGTTCAGAGTGTGTTCTTCTGGCTTCTTTCATCACCAAATAAAGATGGAGGGCAGAGGTCAGGGTAAACATGTCAGAGAGATAAAGGACAAATGGAGATCTTTGACTCAAAGACTCTAGCTCCTTCACTTTCTCTGACATAGAAATCATATTCATCCCACACTTCCTACTTCAGATCACTTTGGTACAACCTGACAATACAGCAGATACACAAGAACTTTTCCCACATCACACTACAAACACAGCCACCCTCTCCGGGGAACATCAGAGAAACTTCTGGGCTTCCACTTCCCTTCCATTTGTTTGAAGGATCAAGAGAACATAGCTCCATTTTCAACAAAAATTAAAAAGGAAAATCATGAAAAGAGCCAACCTCCTCTCTTTTTTTTCTCCCTTAATATATTGTTGAATCTAGGGAAGAGGAAACAGTGAGCGCCACTGATACTGAGTCCCCAGGGATGCCAAAAGGGTCACTCCCCAGCTATCACAGGAGCAGGTCTTCCTCCACTTGCAGAGGGAGTTTGGAACAGGCGTGGAAGTAACACTCAGCTCTGCTCTAATGGGCAATAAAATAAAATAAAAATGTAAAAGTTCCACAGTGCTTCAGGGAACCAGGTTGTGTTCACACCTGGGTTTGCACAGGGCTGGCAAGTTTTTAGCTTTGAGGCTTTGGAAATTTGAGAAAGGAGATTTGAAAAATCATTAGCCATGTTCCTGCTGGTCTCTGCAGGCTGGCTAAGAACTGTGTGTTCCTTAAGGGCAGGAACAAATTCCTTCCACATGTTTTTGTTTTTGTTTCTTCTTGAGGTGTTGTCAGTAGTGCCTTAGGCCAATTGACTCTGGAACTAGAAACGTGACAATATCTTGATTATTCTGCACTGTGGCTATATAAACCACACTGGGTCAGATTTTCCAGAAAACAGGACTGTCACCCTTTGAGAATTACATTTTAAAAAATGGAAATGTGTTTGGACTCCACTTAGTTAATACACATGGTAGAGATGATTAGTTTGCCTTTGATAATGCAAGCTCATGATCATGAACAGATTATTGTACTCTTGGATCACAGGTGGCCTCAGGAGCTATGGAGATGCAAAGAACTCTGCAGCCTCACTGCATGGTATTGGGGTTCTAGTCCCTTTTGTTGATCTTCTGATTTTCTAACCCTAGGTTCATTTGTCTTTCCTTTTGCCATTTCTTTCTAGCATCTGGGTCTGAGAAACTATTGCCTTCTTCAGTTTTTTTTTTTTTTTTTTGGTACCAGGGATGAACTCGGGTCCTGGCGCTTGCACAGCAGGCGATGAAACCACTGAGCTAAATCCCCTGCCCGCCTTCTTCAGTTTTAACTATTTATGCCTCACCAACTGTAACCTAGTTCAAAACTGAAAGGCAGACCTGATTCTACATACTTAGTACACTATTTAGTAAGTATGCTGTCTTGCCAACGAAGTAACAAGCATAGGTATTGTGAGAGCTGTAAAAATCTAATTGATCCTGTTTGTTATTATATGAGGAGATGAGCTTTTTATATCAAGTGGCATTTTGTTTTGTACTTAGAAAAATAGGCATATTATTATTAAAATTTGCCTTGAGTATAAAGTGAATTGGGCTCCCAAAAGGGACTTGGGTCCACCCACTTCTAAATTCTTTGCTACCTTCCTAGTTCAGGCCAATGCTCTCTGTCATAGGACATTAACATTGCCTCTTCACTGTCTCTCAGCATCATCCTCTACACTAGAGCTGGAATGAGCTTTCAAAAATGGGAATCTCATTTTTTCACTTCCTTACTTTCTTTTAAAATTTTTTCTTATTAGTATACATAATAATTGCATTAGTTTTGGGGAATTGGTACATAAGTATCAATGGCTTTCCATGTCAGCCTCATATTGCATCAGTGTTCCTCTGCTGTCATGTCTGCTACACTGTATTCTCTCCTCAGTCATGCTCCTTTATACCACAGGACCTGGAGTGCCCCTCCTGCTTCCATGGCTCCCTCTACCCTTCACTTCTCAAACTAAATGTCACTTACTGAGAGAGGCCATTGGTGACCATTCCAATTAAAGGGTATTCACTGTTATCCACTGTCTAGCACAGTTCTGTGGATAGACCTATGGAAAAGAACACAAAGTATGAAAATCTTTGTATCACATCTTAATATCTATCTTGGAAGAGACATTCAGTAAGTTGGCATACAAAATGACCTTGCCAGTTGACTTCATTCAGTTTCTTTCAATAACTACTCCAGAGCTATTAGAACAAAGAACACATGAATGACGTAGTCACAGTGGCAGAGATGGAAGTTACACATCGGCTCAACAGCATGACCTGCATTTACCAGGCCCATTGCTGAGGAGTCAATATGCTAACCTGAGGACTGATGGTTACCTGCCAATATGACACCACTGCTCAAGAAGAGTGATCAGTCGTTAAGTATAAGGCTGAGTGTTTTGAGCTCCTTTCATCCCGAAGGATCAGCCGTTCACTGAAACATGAATAGACACATACTGGGTGGTAGTTTGCCTTCGCTGCTTATAAGAACTTAGCCAGCAATACTGCACAGGGGTGGGGTTTTTGAGTGCTGGTTCTGCTAGCACGGAATCACACATAACATTGTATCATGCTGCTGCCTGCCTTGAAACTGCAAGGTCCTGAGTTCAATCCCCGGTACCAAAAAAAAAAAAAGTAACTTTTATGGCTAGGATGTAGCTCAGTGGTACCTCACCTGCTTGGCAAGTGCAAGGTCCTGAGTTCGATCCCTGGTTCCAGAAAAAAAAATTGATTTGTCTATAACATGGTATCAAACTATGGGCTTCCCTTTACCGTAAATGAGGTGCAGAGATGGGCCCAGGGCCAAAGGATCTACTGGTTCTCTCATAGGTGGCCAGTTCCCTAGAGCTTCTTGGAGGACTCTGTAAGGGTAGGGTGCCAACCTCCGGGCATGCATTGGATCAAAGACTTTTATATAGTGCTAATTCTTCAGTAAGAAGGGTCCAGAGACCAAGGTGGAAATAGGACCCATCACTCTCAATGACACTTGGAGGGGTGGCTTTGTACTTCTTATCCCTGTAACCTGAGCTCTTCAGGGATATAAGCTCTTATCCTCAAAAAATATACACTTTCACCCAGGAACATAGAGAAAGTATCATTAAATTATAAGCTACACCTGTCACCTGGGGATTTTTGTCCTGTCTCCAAAGACTAGCAGACAAGGAGAGGAGTTGCTGTCTTGGCAGAGATAACTAGTCTGATCATTGGGAAGAAGTAGGGCTGTTTCTACTCAATGGCCCAGGGCAGAATAGTATGGAGCCTGGGAAACTCACTTGGCCTTCCTTTGGCACTTATTTGACCACCTGTGACTGCAAAAGGCACATGTCCTAGTCAGTTTGGGCTACTGTGATAAAATACCACAGACTAGGGAGCTTAAAGCACAAGCATTTGGTTGCCACGGTTCTGAAGGCTGGAGAGTCTGAGATCCAGGTTCAGGCAGGTTTGATGTCTGGTGAGGGTTAATTTCCTGGCTTCCAGACAGCTATGTTACCACAAGGCAGAGAAAGAAAAGGGGTGGTGGTGGGGAGAGATGATCTCTTCTTATAAAGAATGAATTTTTCTGAATAAGAAAGGACAGGATGAGTAAGGTGTCACTTGCCTGCAGATGGGCTGAAGTTCATTAATCTTTCCTGAAGTTACGAGAGAGGCAAAATCTGACACCCTTTTCCCCCTGGGGCTGAGGAGCCAGCCACTGGCACAGTGATATGCAGGAGTGAAGTGCTGACAACAGTACATCTTTGCAAAATTTCAGGTACTTGTAAATAATCAACTCGGTTTTTTCAACATGTCTTTATTTGCTTAAATTAACAAAATATAGGTTACAACATGATACTTTCAGGTAAGCTGCCTTTTCACTAAAGCACAAAGTAATATTCACAACTTGGTTTGCTATATACTTGGAGTTTTACTTTTTAAATAGAAAGCCAGAATTCTGTACAAAATCAACATTTGGTGTAATGTTGTCCAAAATATGCAAAGGATTTTAAATGTTAGTTCTGTTACATTTTGCTCTAGCAAAGCAGACAAAGATCATAATTCAAAACACAATGTTAGTATTTTATTAAATGCCTTCAGGGCTTAATAAATACAGTATGCACATTGAGCCTTTTCATGTGGTTAATCATATACCAATATACCTGTTACTCTTTGGGTTTATGAGAGGTTAGCTTCAGTCTCATGGCCAATGGGGAATCAAATTTTTAAAAGAAGAGAATGAAAGAGGAATTGAAAGGCAATGAGAGAGCTAATTATAGGTCCAAATATAACGGGTAAAACAAAAATATACCAGTTGGCTTGTGTGTTGGTGGTTCCAGGTGACAGTGGTCAAAGCCTGGAAAGTATTTGGTCCTGATCTATTTTCAGAGTTTCACAATGTAATGAAGATGGTGGCCTTGGATGCTGGTAACCTTGAATGACCTTGTTCCTTCGTTCTCTGGTGAGGGCCCCAATAGATTCAGGCCCTCATTCTGGTTAATCAGCTTATCAGGCAAGGCGGGCAACCATTCACTTAGCTCTGTCCTCACACACAGGGTGCTCATGTAATTTATTACACAAACTGTGATACTTTTGAGAGTTAAGGCAGCACTAGTATTAATTACCCTAAAAGACCACAGATGTAAACAAGGGTTGGCCCAGGCAAACCGCCAGGTTGGTTAGTCAATGTATAAAACTAAGGTTTTATCCTTGGGCCCCAGAAATTCAGTGCTAACCCAGTCCCCAGGTTAGAGCTCATTAAGTCTCTCATATCCAGAGTTAAAAACTAAACACAGGCCTCAGAGCACACTGCTCAATAAAATTTTTGTTACTTTCCCTAGACCTCTTCTTTCTCTAAATGAAATTCTACTAAGAATGCTAATACATGAAACTGACAAAATGAGCCACTTTGACTGGAGCAGGCATGAAAGCTGTGTTTCTCCCTCCTCTAACAGCTCTGCAGGGGCAGAACAGGGCTCTCTGGCCCCTCAAAACACAACTGGAAAAACCACCATTTTGGACCATGCTCTCTCCAACTCCACATTAACTGGTTCCTCAAACACTCTTTCAGGATTTGTTTTGATTGGAAAGGACTGGACCCTACCTCTCTATGTTTTCCTGGCTCCTATTCCAGCCAGGAATTTTGCAGCACATGTGGTCAGGCACAGCACATAGTAGGTCCTCAATGGGTGGCTGCTGAACGAATACACATCCAACAGACCCCTGAGAGCTGGTGGCCTCTTCAAAAAGCACTCTGCCAGCTTCCTGGCCATCATCATCAAAGACGCCTATGAGCTATATTCACAGTGAGTGGAACATGGCCCTCTGAGCACTTGGAACCGTTCTTGGCTCAGAGTTGTACTTACAGCGGCAGAAGCCCACAATGTTCTCTCCATCCTCTCCTTTGCAGGTGCTCTGACCTCAGACCGTAGGTGGCAGTGGGAAATCTAAGCAGCTGTAGCATTCCATGGTAGCACTGATGCTGAAAGAAGGGATTTCAGGATGGTGGCAGGAGAAATGGTCCGTGGCTGCCAAAGCACACAGGTGAATGAGGAAGGCAAGATGGGGCTGATGGGGAGGCACCAATGTTGAGAGGAAAAGCCAGCATCCAGCCTATGGAAATGGACCTGGTCTTCCAACGAAATGTCCTGGCAAGTGTGGGATGAGGGGAAGCAGAGTAATCAGCAGTACCTTGCTCTGCAAGTAGGGACTGAAAGCCTCAGCAAGAGGCAGGGTTTATATAAATGCAGACACAATCCTGTCAGTTGTCACCGTCCCTTGTAGGCAGCCTCCATTAGTATCACTTTACACAGTGTCAGCGCCTAAGTAAGGCCACCTGCAGGGCCCAACCCACCATTTCTGTCCCCCACAATCATGGGTCCAGCATCTGGGCAGGAAAAGTGAGTCCCCATAGGGCCAGTTATGCATCATTCAGCATATGAAGTGGTCAGGAACATCATAGGCATTGTGTTCTAGTCCACAAAGTGTGTATCTGTACAGTGGTGGTGGGGGGATGTCCTGGTCAGTCTCTTACAGAGCAGGTGTGCAGGACTGAGTCAGCGTGATGATTGTCGGTCTCCTGTCCTCTACCTCAGGGCTCAGAGTCACTCTGAAGCCAGGAGCAGAAATATTTCTGGAGTCTCTGAGAGTGGGTTCCAGGAGATACAAAAATGGGTAGGTGCTTTTCGAGCCTAGTGAATCTTTTTCAATCCTGGCTGCACATATTATAGGTAACAATTTGGAAACTACCAGTGCAGGGGCTCCTTCTATACCATTAAATCAGAATCTTGGAGTAAGGCCCTGGCTGTGGTATTTTTGGAAAGGCTCCCCCGGATGATTGTAATGTGTAGCCAGCATTGAGAATATGGTCCAGGTTTTCAGCATAGTAATCAGCTGGTGATTATTCTAACACCCCCAAATAAGTCAGAGCTTGTTTCAGGGAGAATTCCTTCACCCACCCCTGAGCTCCAGCTTCACCAGTGACAGCTCTCCCTGAAGCTGCTCTCTGGGGCGTGAGGCTTCAGAGTAAAACAGCAGTGGCCTCCAGGAGGGGACTCTGCTTAGGACACAAGACTTCAGTTTGAGAAGCCAGGGCCCCCAAGCGTTGCCCAATCATCTGCAGATTGCTCCAAATGCCCCACTCATGAAAGGAGCTGAAGCAGATGAGAGAGATTCACGTAGGAAACTAAGTGTTGCTATTTCCTCTTAGTGAAAACTGTTCATCTTCTTCTTAGATTTTTATTATACTTCTGCAGTGGCTACTTGAGAATATCCTTTTCAATAGCTCACCTGTCTGTGTCATTTCCAGTATTTTTGCTTATGTAATAAAGGCTATTTCTATATATACAACTAATAATATTTTCATTTCACTGGAAAAATATAACTTTCACGAATTCAGCTAAATAGTTATTGACAAGGTAACATGTCAAGCACCATTGTTTTACAACTAGAAAAAAACCATGTATTGCATATTAATCAAAGGAAAATAGAATGTCTAAAAGCACCTCAGCTATGATGAGACATCTAGAAGAATATGCACAGTTTATTACATGGGAGGGAGATGCATAAAGTAACACTGAAGCCCCTGCATGTGGGTTTTAAGACTGAAGGGCCCAAGGAATGGCCTGAGAAGCAACTACATTAGCTAGGACGGACCCTGCTCATTTAGTCTGAGTCACTTGTAAACCCCAGTGCCCTTTGACAGTCTTCAGTGAATGGCAGTGCATGCAGAAAGCTGTACTTGCACGGCCTAGCTCTCATCTTCCAAATGTAATTTTAAAACTGTCCACTCAGATACCCAAAAGCACTGCTTGTTTTTCCATTTTCCTCTCCGGTAATTCTTTTACACTCTCATCTCTGTGCTTGAAGTCTAAGTAATCAGAAAAAGAGGAACCCTGCTGGCCGCTCTGAAAAACCCTGAGGCTGGGCGCTCCTCCCTGCGGGTCCCCTCTGTCTCCGCCTGCTCCAGGCTGCCTTCTGCCCCGTGGGTGTCCTCCGCTTGCTCTTCTTTAGTCACATCCTCCTCCTTTTCCTCCTCCTCCTCCTCCTCCTCCTCTTCCTCTTCCTCCGCCTCCTCTTCCTCCTCCTTGCCGGCTTCCCCTCGCCCCTGGAGGGTCCACTTGGCCTTGGTGGACAGATCTTGGGGCACACAGAGCTGCTGGCTCTGGGGGCACAGGCTGGGGCTATAGGGCTCCACTTCGCAGCAGTTTTCCTCCTCCTCCTCCTCTTCCTCCTCTTCGTGGCAGGGGCTGCCTCGGGCACTCTCCCCATCCGACTGGAACACAGCCCCCTTTGGCCCTCTCTTCTGTGAGAGGTCAAAAGGCTCCTCCTGCTCCAGGCTTCTCAGGCCACCCGCGGTCTGTGCCAGGGCCATTCTGCCCCTTCCCAAACCTGTGAGAGCAGAGCAAGAATTTAGGAATCCAGAAAAAGCAGTGGAGAGGGGCAGTGAGTGGGTGGGTATGTGAGGAGGGGGTGCCTAGGGCTTTTCACGTGTTCTGATTGTACACCTTAAAAATAGGTAATTCCCAGTAAGGAGGTGGACATGGGAGGCCTGTCAGTGTCTAAATCTGTATACTCCTTTTAAGGTGAATTTGGCAACAAGCAACAAAAGCTTTAAAAAGAAGCTTTGCCTTAGCAGTGACACAACTGAGAATTTAAATGATGAAAAACAGGCAGGCAGGAGCGTAGAATGTATGTGTAAGGATGCTCATCACCACATTTTTTATTACAGTGAAACTGTGAAAAAAATTTGGTATTTAAGTGTCGGTTAACACATAACAGTACATCCACACAGTGAAGTATGTATAGATGTAGAGGTGATATAGAGATCTACTAAAGATCATAAAATGTATTCTCCATACATTTGAAGTGTATATATATTTACATATATTATATATAAATATATATCAGACTCAATTCTATCTTTCTCAAAAAACATCTGGAAGGATGTGGTGGTTAAGCTTCACTGGGACAATTTAATTGGCTTGGGAGCTGCCCTAAATTAATAAAGCCTGTTTCTGGGTGTGTCTAGGTGTGCCATGGAGGCGTGGCCTTGGGGATTGATCTGGTCCCTGGCCCCTCCTCTCTGGCTCTCTTCCTCTGTTCTACTTCCTGGCTGCCAGGAGCTAAGCAGCTTTGCTCTACCACACCCTCCCTCCATGACATTCCTGCCTTGGAGCCAGGAGACGAAGGACTGAATCCTCTGAAAATGTGAGCTGAGCCAATAAAACCTCTTCTCCTTTAAGTTTTAGGTGTCAGGAAAGTTGACTGGTACAAAGGATAGATGCCAAAAATCTCAAAATGGATAAACCCTGAGGTGGCTATTACATTTTCTCTTTACTTCTCAAGTATTTCTTATTTTTCACAGTAGGCATAGATTTTACTGTAAGGAAAAAAAGCAGCAACAGATATTTTCATATTGAAAAAAACAGATTCCACTAGGACCTGAGGAGGCCACTTCAAGATCATGGGCCCTGTCCAAGAGTATAGAGGGTACAGGGTTCCAAGAAGCTCCCAAAGCCCCTGTGTCTGACCACACATGCCCTGTACTGGGCACAGGGATTTGAGAGGGTCTCACTTTTGGTTTCAGTTTGGGGGCCTGTACCAATGGGTTTTGCAGTGGCCTAATAGACATGAAGTAGTTTTATTTCACCCCACTGTTAAGGCCTCTGACCGCAATGAGTCGACAATCAGGCTCTGAGGAAAGAGGCTGAGACTGGGAAGAGGAGAAAAAGGCAAAAAGTGGTCTGGACCGCTCAGGGTAGGAGCCTCAAGGTAGGAGCACCTCAAGGAAGGGCAGGGGCCCCTGAAGGCCAACCGCCTCCTTTCTGACATCCTCAGACAATGCAGCTGTCTCTCTGTCTTTTGCCCCAGTGGTGGAACAAACGTCACCTTCTCTGGAAAAATCCAGGCCTAGCTTGGGAAGTGGCTCAGGTAACTAGAGAGTCAATGAATAATTCAGGAAGAACACATTTTCAGGGAAAAGAAAACTTGCTTTTGCTTTTTTAACCAGAATTTTTTGAGGCTGGTGAACAAACTCCAGCCCTTGTTTGTGTTGGTTCCAGTTCTCTGTCAGCCAAGAGTCACCATAAACTCAGTGAATGTAGTGAAAAACCTGAAAGCTACAATTATTTTTTTCATGCTATGTGTACAGGCATGGATCTCAATTAAGAATCTGTGCTGATTTCACTACCTTTGTAAGCAGTAGACACAAGCAAATCACCCCTGGTTTTTGCCTAGAGTAGTGAGCACTGGCTTGATTCAGAAATCCTTGAGTTGGAATCTTAGTTCTGCCTTCAGACTTGCTGTCTGACCTGAAATAGCTTATATAACACCTTCGGATGTTGGTTTCCTCTTATATGCAGTGAAAATAATAGTCTCTTTTACGGATTTGTGGAGGTAACCAATAATGCTCCCAAAGCTCTATGCTTTGACCAGTAACAATGGTGGTCACAAAGCAGTTGAGATGATTTTGTAAATTCTACCCATGACTGTTTTATGTCTTCACACACAGACCTCCTGGAGGGCAAGGATGGCCTCATTCTCTCCAATCTGTCACTGTATCATGCTGGACAGAGGTGTGTTTACTGCCTATCAAAGGACTGGTTGGTTAGGTGAGAAGGGAGGAAGCCTGCTAATCAGTAGGCTTGGAACACGAACTTTTCACTGCTGAGGGCCCTGGGGCTGTGAAGATAAAGGAGGCAAGAACATTTCAAGTTCAGTGAAGATTCAGTGTGGGGGAGACAGAAAGCCCTACTCTGTGATTGAAAAGAAAATTTTCCTTGTGTGAACAAGGAGGGGGTCTTTGGCTGCTACAAACAAACACTTCTGCTGACAGCACAGCGGGCAGACCTGTTTTTAAAAAGGAAATCAAAACCACATGCACTTTAACAGCAATGTGATGAAGTGGCTATAATAAAGACTGTTGAGTCCGAAAGGTGTGCGTTCAAATCCTGACTCTGCCACTTTTCAGTTGAACTGTTTTGGGCAAATTAATCTCTTAAAGCCTTAGTTTCCTCATCTATAAAACAGAAACCTGAGAAGATCCTCTATCTGGGAGTGGCTGTGATGATTTAAGGAGCTAAGGCACCTGATGCAGTCTACAACAAAGAAACCAATACTGGCGCCGAGTGGCATCACCATCATGTTCCGAATTTACTCTCCATGACTTCCTTGAACTTATGGCCTTCGATATTAGCATTACATGTTTTTTAGTAAGATTTTAAGTCTGCTCCTGCTACTCCACTGTGGTCCTGAAAATTACATTCCTGTTTTTGATGAGAGTGATCCCTCAAAGCAACACCCCATAAAACTGAATTCCACTCCCGAGTGCTGCCCACTAAGCCCAGCAACGGGGGCTTCCTGGAGATGCACTACCTTGAGCGTGAAGGCCCCGCTCCATCACTCCGTGTTTGACCTTCATATGGCGAGTCAGGTTCCCCTTCAGGGTGAACTTGCTTGGGCAGTAGAGGCACTTGAAAGGTTTGCTGTCTGAGTGCAGGTGCATGTGGCCCATCAGGTTGTGCATCCGGTTGAATTCCTTCCCACACAGCTGTTGGAGACAGAGGTGAGGAGAGCACAGTCATCCTGCCAAGGATACCTGCCTCCAAGCCGAGGGACAACGTGCGGGGGACCACACCTGTTTCTACTCTGCTTGGACCTTGGTGTTTCAAACTGCTTCCAAGGAACATGCCCCCTGGAAGTCAGGGAGGGGCTCAGAGGTGGTGCAGGGAGGGGACATATGCAGGAGACAGGGGTTGGTGTTGTCCTGGGGATCTTTAAATGCAGGATAAAAATTGAAGAGCTTCTTTTGAATGCCACCTTTGCAAAGGAGGAGAGCTGATCTGAAAAAGTAGATTCTGGAACTAATTTTCTTTATTAATAAGGATATGATTACATGTTTAGTATTTATGAAGAGTCTATAACATGGAAGACATTCTAAGACTGCCAAGGAATAGCTTGATTCTCACACCAATGTTATGAGACAAAAGTTATGATCACACTCATCTAAGAGATAGGGAAACAGGGCTTAAGCTGCTCGGCCAACCCCACAGCTGGTGGGGCTGGACCTGGGATAAAAAATTCAGGCCACTGGACACCAGAGGTTATCCACCACTTCTACTGCATTCCCCCAACATGGCTCTTCTGTTAGACTGTATCAAGCAGTGTGTTTCTAAATTTTAATTTGCTAATCATTGGGATGAATTTCAAAGTTAAAAGAAACAAAGAAGCATCTAAGGAAGGGATGTGTCTTTCCTCTAGGTAGACATTTGAAGACATGAGAATACTCTCTCGGGAATACACAAAAGTCAACATATTTTATTCATTTCTTTTGTATAATTTCTCTCCACTTCCTTCCAACCACAGCAGAACCACAGCAGTGGTTCTCACACTTGTTCCAGGAGAGCAGCCCCTTCCTTTCAAAGGCACTATGTGTGGATTCTGGATTGAATTTTTATTAATGAAAGCAACATATTCTTCAGAGTTATGAGAGTTGAGCTGACTTGAAGGAATGGGCAGATTGAAAAAATGATGATTCTCTGAAGTTGGGTTGGGAGGATGCTGGGTGGTAAGAGACAGCCAGCCTGGGCTGATACATTTCTCACAGATAATCTACAGATGGGTTATGAGTGGTTGGTTCTGTATTTTTGAATAGTTCATATTTGGGGATTTTAAGTACTCATTCCCTTTTGCTTCCATACTAGCAACAGTGCCTGTGGCATCCTAGATGGGGTTGCAAGCTTAGCACCCAGAACACCACAGTCACTTGAACATGGCAACCCCAGAAAAGGATGAGGGGTTAATCTAGTTCCAACTTCCTTGAGAGAAGCAATATGTGGGATGAATACTTGTTTTCTTTTATTCTTTTGTTTTGTTTTATCCTGAACAGAGATAATTAAGATATCAATCTCCATTTTGGTAGAGTTATATTTATCAGCTTAGTATATCCATTTCTTTATTATGGCTAAAGAAATAAAGATTTGACTCTAGAAAGTCCACATTAGAGATTGTACATTTCCAGTCCCGGCTCGTTTTTAGAAAAAGTATATCTCTCTGGGTTTGTGGAATGGTTCCTGATTATTTGGAGAGATGCTGCTGGTGGCAGTTGCTGAGTGTGACCAGGACCTCTGTGAGTATAGTGTTTGTTTAAGCCGTTCTTGCTGGTAGATTGCAACACTCACAAAGGCTGTGTCTGCCCTTTTATTGTACCCCTTGCCTAGCTGATGCATCATGGGTCCTCAGTAAGAATCTGTTAAGTGGAGCATTGGTGCACACTGCAGCAGAAGAATGGATAGAAGAAAAATTCCCAAGTGGTGAATCACAAGGGACATAGGGGGAGAAGAGCTGAAGGCTGGAAGGTCAATTAGGCCACTGCACAAGTCCAGGCATGGATGAGGTCCTCTAGACCAGGCAGACGCCACTGAAAGGAAGGGATGAGTGCCTTCTGAACTTGCTCCCGGGATGGGAGAAATTCATCCTTGAGTTATATCTGTGGTTGCTGAGGTATAAAAAGCTGGACTGGCCTGAAAGGATTTTGTGCAAGGCGTGGAATTTTAGCCTACCCTTGAAGAGTCTGTAAAGTGTCCTTTGTTTTGACAAAAGGATAAAATCTCTCTCTCCCTCTTTTTTTGTGGCAGGTTCTCACTATGTAGTTCAGGCTGGCCTTGAACTCACTATGAAGCCCAGGCTGGCCTTGAACTCATGCTGATCCTCCTGCCTCAGCCTCCTGAGTGCTAGGATTAAAGACGGGTGGCACTTCATTTGTGTCAAGCTTATACCACATGCAAGTAACTGTCACTGTTGTGATAATGATCTTACCTACTGGGACCGGGGGCAGGACAGACTTTGCAAATCATGGGCCCCAAAGTCTGACCTACCACCTTGCCTGCTAAAAACTCCACATACAGAGGTGTGCGCTCATCACAACGGCTACCTCTGGGTGTCTTCTAGGTAATTCCTCAGGCTCAGGCAAGCTACCTTTTAGTGTATTTTTCTACTCTATTTTTCTGGCTCAATTCATTCAGTACTGAAATTATTTAAATATTTTAGTAATGGGGACATGATGACTTTAAATGATACTGTCCCCTACAGTCAAGACCTATGACCTCAGGGAAAGTCCACTGTGGCACATGACTGGTCAGCTACATTATCTTGTGTGGGGTTGATAAAAGAAATTGATTTTTGTGTGTTGCCAAAATTCAGTTTTACATACTAGAGTTATCCTGTGTAGTTTATTGTGGCCTGCTGTGTGCCAATGGAGAGCTTCTCCAGAGCTACAGGAGGTGTATCCACTCCAAAAGGTGTTTGGACCCCCAAATAGTGTCCCATGTAGCCTCGAGTGGAAGAGCCACCTCATTTTCTTTGCAAACAATCTCAGTATCAAGCACAGAGCCACACACATAGTGCACTTAATAATACCTAAGTACTCGAGCCGGGGATTTAGCTCAGTGGTTCCGCCACCTGCCTCGGAAGTGCAAGGTCCCAAGTTTGATACCCAGTACAAAAACAAAACAACTAAGTACTGTATTTGGTTGAAAGAATAAAACAAGTTAGAAAAATAGCATTACCCCATGCAAAATTCTATAAAGCAGCTATGACAATTCTCTTCCTTTCTCCCACTAAACCAAAACACATTAGTTTGCAAATGAAAATCCTTACTGGCAGAAGGATGGAGCCAATTAACTCTGGGTCTGGGACACCTGGGGCTCTATTCACATCTCGGGGGTAGGTATTTAGCTTCTTTCCCTCAGCCCCTGACCCTTCCAAGAAGCCCTCTAGTCCTTATCCAGAACACCTGGCCTCTTCATCTGCCTAGAAGATTATCTTCACATGACAATGACCAAGTGTGTAAAGATATTTTATGTCTCTGAAATTCACAGAGAAACCTCTCAGACTGTTGGTGAAGAGGGGCCAGAAAAAGAGGCTGGGCCAGCTAATGATAGCATCTTGAGTTCAAGTTTTAGATATAAGATCCAAGCAGAATCACTGCAGTCAGGGAGGGGAACTGGATTGGAAGGAAGAATGGCTGGGAGGGAGCTCCAAATTCTATTTTTTTCTCTGGGAGAAAGCAGCCATTTAAATTAAAGTCCTTTTAATCATGAGGTGTAAAGCCAAGAGCTTGCCCTGGTCAGAACGTGCTGGATCATCTCCTACCAAGGTCTGCAGACTTTAAAATAAATACTTTATTATATAGTTGATGGAGTGGTATAGACTCAGCTTTCATCTTTTTAAGAGGGGGTGGACCTCAAAGTTCAATTAAAAAGTGTGAAGGGCCTGGGCTCAATCTCCAGTAGAGTAGGCAGAGAAGCTGGAATGAACAGTCCAGTTCCACCAGTGCTGCTCATTAGAGAGGTAAAGCAGAGGGCATTCTGGTTGAGATGACCACTGGAAAGATGAAAGCTGAGATTTCTGAACTATCATTTAAAAACAGGCTACATGGTCATGAGGTTTTAAGATGACAGAACAGACAGACAGGTGATAGTAGGAACCCAGAATGACAGACAACTTTGTCTCCTGTACAATGTTGACAATAACCACAGTTTCTCATGAAGGATATTGGGAGGAACAAATGAGAAAAGTCATGTAAAGTACTTGGCCAATAGTAAAAGCTCAATAAATATTAGGTTATATTACTATCATTATCTAGTCTATGGTCAACTATTTAACATTCCAGAAACAGGAAGATCTTTGAAGATGAGGTTGCTGTCCTTTTCAGCAAGTTAACTGGAGGGGATATCAAAGCCAGGACCAAATAAGGAATCCAAGTAAATCCCTGCTGGCTGACCTGTGGCCTAATAAAAATGCAAGCAGTGTGCAGGCCTATCCTGGGAACTGTGCAAGGAAAGTGAAGATTCATCCTAGGTGGCAGGTTTCAGCGGGTCCTGCTTCCTGGCTCACTCAGGCTGCCCTTGAAACAGCTGGCCAGGCCCCAGTTTGCACCCAGGTCTCCTTCCTCTGGGCTCCTGGAATCTTTCCTTGCCAGATGCAGGGCCTTGCAGCTCCTCAGGCACTGGCTGCCCATGAACCCACAAGACCACGCTGGCAGCCAGGAGTGGGCATGGAGAGGTTGGGTGTGGGGAGAGATAGGGCAAAGGCAGTAGCAGCCACAGGCCAGGGCCAGAAGCCCAGAAAGTCAATAAGAAGCACACTGCCTCGCTGTAGCCAGCCTGAGGTGAGCTTCAGTGCTGAGATGCCCCAGGAAGCCCATGTTTTCCTGTTCTGAGAGCAAAGGTCAAAGAGCTGCAGCCCACAGCCAAGGAAAATGGCCTCCCTGAACTGCCCTTCCCTTCCATTCTTCCCCCTCTCTCCTTTAATAAGAAGGGTGTTCCTTTCCTCAAAGGGAGAGAGAGGGAGGGAGGGAGAGAGAGACTGTAAACTGTCCAAAAGGACCGTGAGAAAACAGGAAGCTTTGAAAAGTACAAGAGAAAGCAAGATGAAATCTATTTGCAGGCTGGCCCCTGGGGACATGTGAGGCATTGTTAAGCAGGCAGTTCATACAGCTATATCCTTCCTTCTGCGGGAGGAGGCCTGTGTTGCCAAAAGGCTGCTATCTGGTCACTGCCTTAACCCCCTCTTCGCCAGCCCAAAAGCCTGACCCTAAGCGGTGGACCCCGCAGAGTCCCCCATGTGGTTTCTCCCCCTTGGAGCACCGCAGAGCTTGAGGGGAAACAGCCAGTTTGGCAGAAGAGGAAGTGGAGACCCTTTTCAGGGAGACCTCACCCCTCATCTAAAGGCTCTACCATCTGCTCCAGCCCTCTGCTATAGATGACCTGGTGATTCATAACTCAGGCAGCTCCCAGCTTCACCCATCTCAAAAGAGAATTTGTCCCGGAAATTCTGGATGCCTGCTTTTCCTGGACAGGTTTTCCAAAGACAGCAGCTGGTTCTTTGCTGTTATGGAGTGTGGCTGCTACAAGGATAGTGTCCAGATCAACCCGTATGCTTACGCAGAATCTGGGAAGTGTATTTCTGAAACATGGCTTCAGTCTACAGGCACAGGTCTCTGGACAAACTCCAGCTGGCTCCAAAAAGCAAGGAGTCCAGAGAAGCAAGGAGTCCAGAAGTCGAGTCAATAGCAAAAGAGCCCAGAAAGGCAGTGATTGTTTTTATGTAAGCAAAAAGAAACATAGACTGAAACCTTTCCTCTCCTCTAATATTCCATTCTATTGTTAATGCCTAATCCCACAGTTAGTGAATATTTCTGCTTGCTGGAGACAGCTGTTGCCACTGAGCACAGGGCCAGGGAGAACTATTTCATGCTACAACAGGGGAAGGATTTATATTGGAAGAGAATTTTAATGGTGAGAATCTCAAGAAATTTGAAAGTGTTACTAAAGAATCTTCCCTGTTCCAAGTTCTTGGGTAAAGGAGAGAGAGCTAGCTCACTTCTGGAGTGTGGCAGCAGCAAGGCCTGCCATAGCAAGCATGGGAAGAGAAAGCTCTTCCCTGGCACCATGACCAAGCTGGGGTTGAGTTCTCTGGGCTGGGCTCGTTCTCCAACATCGCTATTTGGCCAGCCAGCCATTTGTTTCTGATGGCTTTGAAATGCATAGCAATGAGCAACTGGCCTCCATCCCTCTCCCAACTTCCAAACCCCAACAACTTTCACACAGGGTCAGATTTCCAAGAATCCAGCACAACATAGATGGGAGGCCAGGTCCATGGGACACCATCTGGAGCTGGCTCATCCCTAAAGAGTTTAAAAACACTGGAAGCCTGTTGAATAATTTGGGAACTCAGACATGCTCTGAAAGTCTTTTGACATGAAAAAGGGTGGGAATACTTCCCAGGGATTTGTGACTTTTGAGGATGATCCGTCCAATTCCTGTGCCAGACCATCTTCCGTTGGGAAGTATGAACTGTGCATCATTTCAAAGCTAGAGAGGAATCACCTGGCAGTTTGTTTCTGGCACTTTCCAGGAGAGAGGGGACTATGGGTCCAGGTGACTGACACCCATTGTTGTTGTTTTAGAGATTTTAAGGAGAGAGAAAGGTCACCTTAATTGGACAAAAAATGCCCTTCCAATTGTTTCTGTCTAATAATATATAACACTCTCTACCTGGCCTTCTTGCTTATGGTGTAACCTCCTAAGAGTATGTGGCCATCAGAAGAAGTGCCTTTGTCTTACCAGTCCAATTCCTATGCCAGGCCCACCTCCCATTGGGAAGTATAGACTGTGTATGGTTTCAAAGCTGGCCTCCCACTTCACCCTCTCTCATGGGAACTGATGGTGTGGATCAGACATCCAGAGCCTAATCAACCCTCAGGGAGAGGCAAAATGGTGTTTGTGAGCCATCAGGCTGACATGGCACACCCTTGGGGTGGGGGGTGGTACACCGTAATGGGGTAGAGCGGGACACAACCATTCCTAAACAAGAGGCCTGGCATATCCAGCTAGGATGGCTCACTGCAACACTGGGCCCAGGCTGCGTTGCTCTGTGAGGTTTCTGTGTACCAGAAGTCTGTGTACCTCACATCTCAAAAGCCCTCATGTATCCCTCCACACCAGGAGTACTGTCTGCTGGGTTATACCACTACTGCTGCATGAGAATAGATGAGATGCAGGTGGGAAGCTGTTAGACTAGACCAGTATGGATTTTTTTTTAGGGGATAAATCAGGCAATGACTTGCTTCATGTTTTAACAACTTAACTTCAGAACAGTTGAAAAGATAAAAACATTATTCATGCTTGAAGCCCAAGAGTAAACACAGCCCAGGGAATAAAGAATGACAAAGAGACCCTGCCTGCACCTCCCCTGTAGGAGACAGTGAACCTCTGCAGGAGGGAATGATGCTCTGGAGTGAAGTGCTTTAGGGGTTCGGTGGAGTGGGAAGGAAATCAAAGAAGTGCCTGAAGAGAGAGAAGAACTGCTCTGTGGCCACGGCTGTCCTCTCAGGTGCATAGCACATAGCCCCCCACTCACAAGAATCCAGAGTTGACTTTGATGTTCTGACTTCACTGTCTTGCAATTCTTAACACTTTCTGAACAAGGGGCCTTGCATTTCCATTTCGCACTGGGCCTTGAAAAATCATGTAGCCTGTCCTGCGTACTGCTTCCTCTCCTTTCAGCTTAGCTGACTCAAGATGGACATAAATTGACTTTCAAACCACTGGGAACTTGGAGAAAAGGAAGGGAAACAGAAGTGGGTGGCAGGAAAAGGGCTGGGGGGAGAAACCTCCCTCTGCCGTGTCTGGACAATACCCATACCGTCTAGGGAAGCTCTGGTTCCTGACCCCTCACCCTGGCCAGGAGTTGCCAACACAGGAAAGGAGTCAACTTCATGGGGGGTTCCTTAAGAGGGGGCCACTCTGCAGAGGAATGAAAGCAACAACAGCCCCGGGAAACAGGGAACCCTACTTCAGGAATATGGACCTGGGAGAGCATCATTCAGACCCCACCCAACCCACAGTAACAGAGAGAAGGAAAACTTCCATTTCAAACAGAAGAGTGCTATAGATACCTAATGCAGCATTTCCCTCTTCTGGCTTCAGCCCCTTTTTTGTGACCAGGATGACACTTGTCCGTACAGTCCTTATGCTGCCCAATTATATGCAAGACTCCTCCTTTTAGAAGCAGAGAAGGAAACAGTGTTGGGTCTGGGGAAGCCTTGGGAAGCCTAAGAGCTCTGAGTAACACCAGTTAGTGCCTTGGGATGTCCAAATCTGCTCACACATTTCCTCCACTGATGATTAATTAATTAATCCAATACAGAAATTTTAACAAAGATGCTCGATCTCTGTGCTATGTGGCACTTGGGAATAAATGAAAAAGACTCTAGGTGACTATACTCTTAGCCAAAGCAAGCATTTCTGAGGTGCTTTGAAAGGCTACATTTGGCTACCTTTTTTGCCTCTGTGTAATATTTTTAATTGGAATGCAATGATTGTACACATTTATGAGATACAGTGTGACATTTGTATTCATCTATACAGTGTGTGATGATTAGTTCAGCATAATTAGTTCATAATCTCAAACAGTTTTCATCTCTTTGTATTGGGAACACTCAAAATCCTTTCTTCTGGCTATTTTGAAGTATACAATAAATTATTATTAATTATAGACATTTTACTGTGTTACACAATACTACAACTTACTCCCCCTAACTGTATTTTTGTATACAGGGAAAGAAACCTGCATGCCAGGACCACCCCTTTCATCCCCACTGGGAAGCCTCTCTTCAAATCAGAAGGTTCAGTTCCAAGCATGAGAAGGGGAGGAAGAGAAGTGGGAGAAAAGAGGGGGATTTTGTTGGAAGATTTTCTCACTCTTCTCTCTGTTCTACTCATTGGCTTGTAAGGTTTCTCCTCTACTTTGGGGCAGGAGTTCTCCACATTGGCTTCATCCTTAACCAATTCCACTCTCAAATGGCCCTTCCACCCTTAGACTTTCCCAGCTGCCTGGGCACTGATGCCACAGTGACACAAACAGGGTCAGTTCCTCAGGGACTGGCCACGGGCTGATGTAAGCACACGTGTGGTGGAAAGAGATGCTGGCAGACAGGACTTAGGGCTGCCCAGGGACCTACTCTGAGCCTCACTAGGCTGCTGATGAACCAGATTAGAAGGGTCTTTGGGAAATCCTCCCCACTGGAGATGTGCACAGCCCTGAACATGCGCACAACCCCAAGTCTGCCCTTTATGCCCACCTTGCATTTGAAAGGCTTCACATCTGAGTGGACGATCATATGTGCCTTGAGGGTCTGCTTCTGCACAAAGCTCTTGTAGCAAAGGTGACACTGGTAGGCGCGAATGTTGGTGTGAATTAGTACGTGTCTCTTCATGTTGGCCAGCAGGGTGAATTCTCGCCCACAGATCCCACACTTGTGCTCCTTCACGCCCTGCGAGGAGGCCAGAGTCAAGACATCTGTGGTTAATGGGAAGCAGACTTCCATGAGGGTTATAGACATTGTTTTCCTCCCCACTACATAATCCACAAAGAACGAAGTCAAGGTCCAAATGGTGTAGCTTTAGCCTTGTTATTATTTTCTTGAAAAGTGAGATTACATAATCTCCCCTCCCCTCTGAACACCATAGATTAGCCAGACCACTAGAGAAAAGGAGCTATTGCTTTTGTTGTTCCTACTGCCCACATAATTCTATAATAACAGTTTTAAAGGATTAATAGGGTTTGTTTAAGAGCACTGTGGATGGATATGCAAAGTGAACCTACAATCCAGCTTTCACAATAATGAGAAAACAAAATCTAAACTGATATTATTGTTTCCCACATCAAAATTGATGTCTCCTTGAGTTCTCATTAACAGACTTAAAAAATCCCAGAAGAACAACTTATCCTCACTTCAATGGATCACAACCTGGAAATCACCCTCTCCAGTTGGTCCCCTGGCTTCCCTCAAGCTTTAGTGAACAGTGTGTCATGGCTCCGGAGTCTTCTCTAACTGAGCTCCTTCTGATGGGGAAATGTGGTAGATGATAAACATCTGAATTAGAAAATAGAATAGGAGGTTATCTAGTTTCCTTGGCACCGATAGAAAAGTGTTTGAGTGCCTGAGCATCTATTCTCCCAGTGCAGAGCATTTCCAGGGACTCAGAGCTTGAGTAGAATATTAGCTAAATCTGAGTAATCAGTTCTTCCCTGAAAATGCCTGTTCAAGATGTCCTGATCCAGAACCACCTTGTTTTGTTTTGTTTTTGAGACAGGGTCTTGGTATGTTGCTCAGGCTGGTCTCAAACTCATGTGCTCAAATGATTCTCCCACCTCACCTTCTTGAGTTGCTGAGACATCAGGTGTGTGCCACCATGCTCAGCCAAAATACTGATGAAAAGGAAAACTTAGAGAACCATGGTACTGAAATGATTCTTACAGGACTAATTAGAACAAATTCCAAAAGGACAAACTTCAAAAAATCCATGTTGCCTGGAATCCGCAATGGCCTAAGGAAGAAAGGATTTATTCCAAGCTCCGTTCTGACTGCCTATATTTCCATTTATTTAATTTTTGGCATGGTAAGACAGTAACACTCTTTGGTTTTGGTGAGTCCATTGTACTAAAGGGTAGGTTCAGATCTCTGCCCAGCTATTTACTGGCTGTGAAACCCTGTCTAACCAGGTCCTTTCCTGGTGAAGACTTCTGTTCTCAAGATGAAGTGGTAGGTCTTAAGAACCCCGGACTTCTTTCTAGCTCAAACGCTTTCTCATCTTTGCAGATGAGCATGGATTTATACTAAAAAGAGATTTAAGAGTCAATCTCCTTCAAAAATTGAATTTTAATGTCCTCTAAGAAAATGAGTGTTTAAATTTATTGCATATTCAGTGAGTTTGAAACCAATAAAAATATTTTCTTGACAGGCTTTATATTTCACTATTGAATCTTTCTTCTCTCTAGATATTCACTGGGGCCAGGGATATGGCTCAGTGGCACAGCACATGCTTAGCATGGATGAAGCCCTTGATTTTATCTTAGAACACCCCCAACCCTGGGCTTGGCTATAATCCAGTTAATTTCTTAGAGAGAAAATTCTGTATCCAAAGACTCGCACATGGGCTGGTGTAAAAGGCAAGAGAATAGGAGCCTGACCATAACTTTGGAGCTATAAAGGAAGCTGCTGTGTCTGACAAGAACAGTAAAAGGACAGAGAGGGTGCCTATGGGGTGTTGGTTTGAGGAAGGGAAGGGGCTGGAAAAGGGACAGTCTTTGCGAGTTAAGTGTTTAGGACTCAGGTGCTGGCATCAGGGATTCCCTAGTGACCTTCCCACGCCTTGGTGTCTATATCTGCAAATTGGAGTCACTCTCAGAGTTGCTGAGAAATTAGTGTGGATCAAATGAGAAGTAAAGCACTGATCTCAGTAGAGCAAGTCTTCAATAAACTCTACCTGTCACTGTTGGCTGACACTTCTAATTACAGTGGATTTGTTTTCTAATTTAAACAAAACTTATTTCAGGTACCAGGCTGTTTCTTCTCATTTGGCTTCATTGTCTATTATCTTAGAGAATCTGTATGTTCTAAAGTGTACCTTTTGTACATGGGCAGGAACCCTTGAAATAAGTAAATGTTTCCCTTTGTGTCTTCATCTCAATCTACCTTTATTGATGACTCCTGCATTTGGCAGGCAACTCCCCTCAGATGGTATCTACTGGTGTCTTTTGTAGAGCAGGAGCTGTTTGTGCAGTGCCCACGGTGCAGTCCTACACTTCATCTCTGCTGCAGGGCAGAAAATGTCCTGTGTTGTGTTCTAACAAATGAAGCCTATTAGAGAAGAGCAGAAGTGTTTTCCTGGTTGGGAAAAGTCTTCCACTGACCTTTCAGAATTAAAGAATGTTGTAATGAGACTTTAGCTTGCTAGAATTCTTTCTTGCCAAGAAAACCACCAAGGTTAGGGGTAAAGATAGAGCTCAATGGGGCAGAACTCTCCTTTCCTGTAGCTCAAAGCAGACTCAAGTCAGCTCAGCCAGGACAAGGTTTCAGGATGCCACCAGGGCCTTGTTTAATTCAGCCTGAGTGACTCCAAGGTTTGCTTAAAAATGAAGCCAAATTTAGACCCTAGGGCCTGAGTATCTCCTTGAACACCTGAGCTCAGGGAAGATGAAACCAAAGCAAACAGAGAAGGATGCTTCCTCTTGCCTCCTACCATACCAACCACAGACTTCTGAACCCAGGCAGGCAGAACCTCAGCCCTGAGGGACTGTGCCCAACACTGCTCTGCTCAAGCCACCTGCGCATAAATCAGGCCTCAGAGTGGAGTAAGCAAGCAACTGGAAAGGTAGCTGAAAAGGCCAAGAGAATTCTCCAGGAGGCACTCACTGGCATAGGCCAGGCATGGAGGGGATAGGGTGTGGTGACATATTCATGCTGGTAGGACATACTCGTGCCTGGGTGAAGTTCTAGAAACAAAATTCCAGGGATTCTTGGGGGCTAGGCAGCAGCAACAGAGCAATCAGCACCATCACTGCCCACTCTCTTTTCTGCACATCATCCTTTCCTGCCAGGCCCACCTGACATGGGAGAGGGCTCCATTGATAGCCTATGGTCCCACCATTTGACGCTTCTCTAAGTGTGTGTGTGTGTGTGTGTGTGTGTGTGTGTGTGTGTACCCCGCCATACCTTGTGGGTGAGCGAGTGCTGCTTGAGGTGGTGAGGCTGCACAAACTCCATGCCGCACTCAGAGCAGATGTAGGGCCGGATGTCCTTATGCTTCATCATGTGGTTCTGCAGCTGGCTGGGGTACTGGAAGGTCTTGTTGCACTCGGAGCAGTTGTACTGGATGGGGCCCCGGTGCGTGGTGAGGTGCCTCTTCAGCTGGGCCAGTGTGGGGAAGTCGAGGCCGCACTCCACGCAGATATTCTCCCGCCCGCTCGCGTGCTTGGCTTCATGGGCCTTGAGCTCGCTGGGGTAGGCGAAGCCCCGGCCGCACACGCGGCAGTTGTGCGGCTTCACCTCACTGTGCTGCATCATGTGGCGCTTGAGGTGGCTGGTCTGGGTGAAGGCCTTGTGGCACACCTGGCACTTGTGGGGCCGCGTGCCCTGGTGCGTCAGCATGTGTGTGTGCAGATGGCTGAGCTGCTTGAAGAGCTTCCCGCAGCGGCTGCACGCGTGCGGCTTGATGCCGCTGTGGCCCAGGATGTGGGTCACCAGGTTGTACTTGGAGGTGTAGGACTTCTCGCAGGTGGGGCACTGCCAGCGCTTCTGCGCACCGCCCACGTCCACGTAGTAGCTGTCGTCGATCTGCACGTTCACGTCCACCCTCTCCACCTTCTGCTTGACCTCCTCGCTGTCGGGGGGCTCTGCTTTCCGCGGCAGCGGCGGCTCGGGGGGCTGCTTGGGCATGAAGGCGTGCCGGCCAAAGGGGAAGGGCGCGGTGCTGGGCACGAAGAACGGGAACACCAGGCCCGGGTGCACTTTGGGGTAGTAAGGGTAGGGCGCGGGCAGGAAAGGCGGGGGCGCCGGCTGGGGCCACAGGGCGCTGGGCTTGAGGGGCTCCTGCTTGACGGGCTTGCCCGCCAGCGGCTCCAGTGCGCGGTAGAACTGGAAGCCCACGTCGCACAGGTCGATCATCTGTGAGTCACACTTGGGGCGCGGAGGCTGCGGGAAGAGCAGAGGCAGGCTCGCGGGCCCGTGGGCTTTGCTCTCCTCCGAGGGGAGGCTGAGAGCCGCCTCTTCAGCAGCGTGGCTGTAGGGCATCTTGGTGGGCATGCTCTTCCGCTTGCGGGACCCGCCTCCTTCGAAGACCCCGGGGAATCCGTCCAGGTGTCCAGCTGGGGGTTCATAGCGAAACTGGGCAAATGGCCCCCGGAGGGCTTCCGGGAGGGGATGTCTCTGTGGCGCCTTCCCTCGGGAAGCCACGGGCTGTAGGCAGTGGGGAAAGGACGGGGTCCTCTTCACACCCAAGTTGAAACGCACATCCTCATCTTTGGTGATCTTCATTTCCTTCTGCATCCTTGGCAATTTTCCTTTAAACAGAAACAGTCGTTGGTTGGCGTTTTTGTTTTGCTTTGTTTTTGAATTTTCCTTTCCCTTTGGGGGTCTGGTTACTGATCAGTACTAATTTACGGAAAGAGCAATACTTAATACTGGCCTTATTTAGGGCTGTTCACCATACCATTGTTCTTCCTTCCCTCGCACCCACTTCTCTTTTGGTACCGGGAATCGAATTTGGGTCTTTGCACTTGCGAAGCAGGCGGTGGAACCACTGAGCTAAATCCCCGGCCCAAAAGGGACCGAAGTGTTTGTTTTTAATTTTAATTTTAATTTTTTTGTACCCGGGATCGAACTTGGGCCCTTGCGCTTGTGAGGCAGGCGCCGGAACCGCTGAGCTGAAGCCCCGGTGTACCCACTTCTAATGTGGAAAGCACTCACTTCCTGCAGGGGGCCCCTACCCAGGGCTGAATCACAGTGGGCTCAATGTAAATCCAGCTACAGAACCATGGCGATAGGCAGTGCGCTTGTTTGCAAGGAAACCTGAGAACTCATCTGGTCCTTTTCCTGATTTAAGATGAGGTCCTAAGTGCCATAAAGATGAAATGACACCCTCAAGGTACACAGCTACTCAGAGGAGGAGTCTGAACTGGGGGCCTGTTCAGTCTGAGATTTAATTGCATCTGTTAATTAAATATGAATTCAATATGTCTTGTCAGATAGTTTCCACCGTAAGGAAACCAATTTTCACTACTCTTGCCTTACCTGGGCCTCTGCTGAGGAGGGTGGGGACATTCAAGGTCATGAAGGGGAAGGGACTTTAATGCTGATCTCAGAATTAATGTTTCCGGGTATCCATTCTGAGCAAGGTGTGCTACTGAGGTTCACCAAGTGGACAAAATTGATATGACTGAGAAAAACTGGGAAAACCACATTATAAAGTCATTTTGACAATGTATATGTTCTAATATTCAGCCAGAATCAACTTGAGGGGGAAATTTCCAAGGTTATGAATCACTAAACCAAAACTTGGGTCTCTCTCTTCATGCAGACGTCAAAGGGAAAGGCAGCTTTTGGTGACTCCTGTGG
Source organism: Heterocephalus glaber (assembly GCF_053883595.1). Taxonomy (NCBI): domain Eukaryota; kingdom Metazoa; phylum Chordata; class Mammalia; order Rodentia; family Bathyergidae; genus Heterocephalus; species Heterocephalus glaber. Next base: position 2,034,309 of record NW_028258471.1, on the reverse strand, counting down.
CACCTGACTATTGTCCTGCGGAGCCAGCTACTGCATCCTGGTGACAATGGGGCATGTCAGGAAGAACCTATTGGGAGAAATCTGGGCCAAAAGCATGTTTCCTTTCACAGGTCTCCTGGATGTTTTTCTATTTCCCTCACCTGGATGCTGATAGAAGGATCCAGTTGCTGTCTTTTCTACCCAAGTCTTCTGAGTTTGCCTGGTTCCTTTGCTCAGCGGAGGCTGCCACAGTTGGCATAGCAAAGTATAAGGTCTAACTGAGTGAACTCAGGGCTCTGGCCTGGGATGGCTACAAACCAAACCGTACAGGGAGAGGTTCTGGGGTGAGAGGGCCAGCAAAGTCCATGATTTGTTACAGTCCTGGTGAGGCAGATGCAGTTTGTAAAAGGATCAAGATATTCCCAAACTGCATGTGTGTTTTGTTGAGAGGGCTGAGAACTGTAGCATAATTGAAGGAAAAAAGTCATTTTAATATTTGGTTACCAAGTGCAGATACAAACAACTCAACTGAGAGGGGAAATGCATGTTCCTATTATGTGAGTATTTGGGCATTATTTAAAGCTGTTCTGTGAACTGGTTGGAGAACTAAAATAATAATATCTATTAATACTCACTTTGTGTTTATGCGAGTGAGATGTTCTCAGCCTGTTGTTCATTCCTTGGATTTGGGCTTTAGTAATAAAGAGCAAGAGCTTGCATGCCCAGTAAGTGGGAGGTTCAGCTTGTGTCCTGTCTTTGCTTCCTCCTCAAACTCTTACCACAATGTGAGATCTTTCCCCACTACTGCCTTGGGCATTTGTAGGAAGTGAAGAGGGCAGTAGCAGAGGGCAGGCCCAGCTTTACAAGACTAGAGAGGTGTGGGTGGGTGACAAAAGGAGAGGACTGGCACAGCAGAGGCGTTTTGATGGCTGCCTGTGTTTACCAGGTGGTCTCCTGGCTTGAGGTGTATGCAGCAGGTCCTGACCACTACACTCACATACAGTTATACAGGGTGGGGATCTCCTCCAAGAATTCGTTGCGTCTATAAAAATAATTGGCTTTCAGACAAGGTTAAATGTGTTCAATGGGAGAGAAAATTGCAGAACCTTTCTCTGGCATTTCATTTTAGCCAGAGTTGATTTTATAGTCTCATGAAGATAGATTTCTTTTGCAGAAAAGCCTGCTCAGACTGGAAAAGCCTTCTAGGGTGAGTGCCTGTCACTGTCACAGCTGAGCCCATCCAAAAGCAAACTGGTTCTGTTTTATATTTATATGATTAAAAGAAACAAGTCCTAGTTCATATGAGGAGTAACATTCCTAACCAAAAGCTAAGCCCAAAGGCATGTTTATTTTCAGTGTTTCCACTTTAATCACTATCAACCTAGTAAAGCAAAGAAACACTGTTGAACAGAGATGGTTTTTTAAAAACATAAATGGCACAGGGCAATTTCTTGTTGTGTCCCCAGTGCAATGACTTCACATGTGTATTCTAATCCCTTACTTTTTAAATTTCATAAAATCAATTTTGCCCAGTTTCTGCCTGGCTATCCTCTTACCCCCAGAATAGCCTGTGCACCATGGAATAAAATCAGTAACCCAAAGAGATTTTAAAGAGCTTGGAATCCACCCACTGCCATTTGAATAGATCTTTAAGAGAGCTTTCCCTCCTACAGAAGAATCTTTAGGAACATTGCCAACCTCAAGGAGAGGTCAAGGAAAAGAGGGGAGGGAGGGAGGGAGGGAGGGAGAGAAAGAGAGAGATCGAGAGAGAGAAAGAGAATATGAATCTGCTTCTCCCACTGGCCTTCTTCCTGGCGAAAAATCAAGTGTAGCTGCCGCTAGCTATTAATATCCCTGTCTTTGAGCACCAGTGGATAAGGACAAGCCCTAGGGGGCAGAACAACAACAAAGTCCAGGAAACCACCTATACTGGGGATAGGGAATGTTCAAGGGAAGAGTAAGGCAAAGGTGTCTTCCTTAGGAGCTAATTTATCTTGAAATCAGTCAAGTTAAAATTCTGGGTGTCTCCACAAAATGTATTAATAGACTCCTAGAAAATCTCCATGTGTACCACCCATGTGCTCCCTTTCATTTCTAAAAATAGACTGGCAGCGATCAATGACAGCTACAGGATTCTTGTGTCGGAGGCGGGAGAGGGGTGGGACAGCAATCTGGCTGAGATGTTCAAACTGGGGACAGGCTGGAGTGGGAGGGGAGCAGCTCCAAGCCCTGTCCCATCAGTGGCTGCTTCTAGAGCCCCTGGAGAAAACCAGCAGGTTGTAAGACAGTTTTCCACCAGCACAGGGTGTTGAAACAACATGCAGAAAGAAAGAGGAACTGAAATTTTAGAAGCACATAGCTTTGGACAGGTTTGAAGTCTGAGGGTCTGGGCTTGAATGTTGGCTTTGGGTTAGCAGTTGTGGGGGATTGATCAAATTAATTTTGAGGTCTGAAGGGCCTGGATTTAGCTCAGTGGTACTGCCGGCTGCCTGGCAAGTGCAAGGCCTGGAGTTCGAGCCCCAGGACCAAAAAGAAAAAAAAATTTTGAAGTCTGATGTTCTCGTCCATGAAATGGGAGTCTGAATATTCCTTTAGGGTGATTGGAAACTTAAAATAGCATGTGTGTGACAGAATGTATTAAACACTAGACAGTGCAGTGGCCTTGATGGGTAAGACAGAGTGGACAGAAGGAAAGGGCTGGGGTCAGGGTTCAGAGAATTGATGCTGGCATCATCTCTATTTACTGAAATGAGACTGTTGGTCACCAGTGACTGGCATCTGAGCTTCTGCTCTGCAAGTTCAAAACCAAGGTTTTACCCATTTGCCCTGAGTTGGTCTTGTCACAGCACTGAAGGTAAATACAAAGAGGCCAATGACTTTATTCATTCTGTGTGCAGATAAACTTTCTAGCTTAAGGCTACTCCCTCATCCCTCCTCCATACTCCCATTCCTGTGATGAAAGTATCTTTCTGTCCACATTAATAACAGATTCTTTGGGGAATGAGGAGTTGAAGCAAAGGGGATTGGCTGCTCTTGTGTGTGAGAAGCTAAAGAATTGCCCCTAATCTAATATTGCAGGTCATTTTCCTAGGGACAGGAGGATCTATCTGTGAAACTCAAAGTCTCAGACACAGGGATAGTGTTTTGGATCAATACTGGCAAACCAGCACTTGCAATTACTGGTAGACTTTAAAGACAGGGATTGAGTCTATTTAATTCTCTTCTGCATCCCCAGGCCCTAGCATGTGCCTGCTTTGGGGTGAGAGAAGAAATGAATGGTTCGCTGGGGATTTAGCTCAGTGGTTTCACCGCCTGCTGCGCAAGCGCAAGGACCCGAGTTTGATCCCCAGTACCAAAAAAAGAGAAATGAATGGTTCTTGTTTTTAAAGTTTCCATATGAAACATTAAAATAAATAGTTTATCTTAAATTGTTTAGAATGAGGATGTCTTTGGTATAATTCTAATCAGATTATCAGCATCCTCCTAAGTTCTTGTGTAGTTACTGTAGAGAGTACTTGGTACATACACCTCATGTGAGCTGTTGCTCTTTGATTTTCAAGGACACTATTCTCTTACTCACTTTCCAATTCAGAAAGCCCTAAATCCTGCTTACATTAAGGCCGAGGAGCCATTCTCAAAGTGTCAAAAGGTTCTGCAACCCAGCCAGAAAACAGATTCTTGAAAAGTCCAAAGGGCAGAAGGGTTAGACAGAAAGACTTCTGAATTGAGAATGAGAACTGTAAGCCAAGAGTTGTGGTCACCCTGCATTCTTCCACACTAAAGAATTTAGTCTACCTGAAGAATTTAGTCTACCCTTTATGCTAATGAAGGGGAGAAGGCTCTAGAAGAATTATACATTTTCATTGCTATGGTCAGAGAATGTTCTAAAGTCCCTGGCCTTCTATGATATCCACCTACTCAGTCACGGAACCCAAAAGGCTATAAATGAGTTAAGGAAGAAAATATTGGGTTGATCTGTGTTAAAGGACTTGGGGGCTCAGGATAAATTCTTTAACAAGTATTATTGATGAGAGTTAATTATGAGGAAATAGAGAATGAATGAATTTTAAAAACCCAATCAAAAAATTTTTTTCTTTGAAAGATAAGGACCAATTAGAGGCTTAAGTAAGAAGAAACTACATTTAGCTTTGGGAAAAAATTGCTTCTAATAATGCCCTTTAATTAGGAATTCACCTACTGCACCAAAATATAAATATTCCCCAGATAAAATTACTGGTATTTTGTGGTTCTCATTTGAACTGAAGGTCATTCCAGTAAATGCTATTGGGCGGTGACAGTGAGTCAGCATGCCAGGGGCGAATTTATCTTCACACTGATTTCTGTTCATCCTGAAATTCGCTAAAGAACATTCCCCTTCACCTGAAAGACAGAAACTGCATTCTTGAAGCTTTCCAGTATTTCTTGGGAAGATGTTACATTTGAGGAGGATCTGTTTCCCTATTAATTTGAGTGTGGCGATACTTGTGTGGTTTGTCCTGGAGCTCTGTTTTCAACAGAGATGAAAGCAGGGAGAATGTGAGGATAAGAAAAGTAGGAGGGTGAGAAGCTACACCAGAGGGACAAAGGCTGGGAAGAAGGATAGGCAGGATAGGGTGGTGTAAACTGACATCTTCTCCCTGCTCATAAAAGATACCTTGGGATAAGGCTTCTTTACTGTAAGATTTTAATGGCTCACCTGGCTCTTTCTGAATTTGTCCTATAGCTAAAGACTTTGAGACTTAAAATTAAATATTCTGATGATTTGACATATTTGTCTTAACATATATGTAGCTGTGCTGCTGAGTTTCTCATGTGCAGGTATCTGGCAGTAGGGATCCAATCTTGCATTCTGAGATTGGCAGGAATAGAAGGATCTCTGTATGTATCTGGCAGATGCACACCATAATGTTTTTTACAAGCCCGCCTTACTGTTGGATGGGACTCAGCAGCAGCACTCATTGCATTTTTGATCACTTCTTGAAGACAACTTGCATGTTCCTAAAGAAACCAATGTCCTGCCTTGTCACTTCCTGGGTCAGTGGTAAAGCCAAAAAGTGAAGACCAGAGGCCTGGTAGCCAGACCCCAAGGGCCCTCCCGGATGCCCTTCTTTCCCTCATTTATTTTACAAACTTCAATTCCTCCTGTTTTGTTATAAAAAGTAATCTGTCAGCTCTCTAGGTGACCAAAATACATTACTTGACAATGAGACTTGTTCACCCATGAAGTAGTCAATTGAACTCACATAATTAATTTTTTGAAAGTTCCTAAATACCACCCAGACATAACATAAAGTCGAATTGAGTTTTGTATTGTTTAAAATGTTCAGAATGAGCATGGATAGATACCATTTTAATATATTTTTAATGGAGCTCTTAATGAAAAGCCAACAGCAAACTCGGCTACTAACTTGCATAGGTTAAAATGGAGGTAGCTTTCATTTAGGAAAGATAAAGTTTTCTTTTAAGTGCTAATTACTAGAATACTTTCTGAAAAGCAGGAGTGGATGCAGTGACCCGAGCCCTGCAACAGCTGTGGGTGTGTTGGGGTCATCACAGTCCTTGAGGCCCATGTAGAGGAAGGAAATGTACTGGAGGTGTGAGTTTGCAGTTCTCTTGCCTGGTGCTCAGCGCTAATCTACCTTTATTTTTTTTTTTATTATTGCTACTGAGGATCAAACTCAGGACGTTGCGCTTGAGAGGCAGGTGGCAGAACCACTGAGCTAAATTCCCGGCCTGCTAATCTACCTCTTATGAATGGAGCTCTAACTGGAAAGTTAGGGTTTATTTCCAATTTTCTTTGGGGGGAAATACCCTTAAAATATATGTTTTATGTTCATAGATCAAATAAACTCAATATATTTACTCTTGGCTAAGCAAAAATACACATGCATTTTAGAAAGCTTTTTGTCTATCTCTGAGAATGGCAGCACACTGTGGATAAGACTAGAAAGTACAACCTTCTGCAAGCAAATGTGGTGGGAATCAGCACATAATCAATGAGGCTGGTCATCTATAGAATGAACATATTTTAAAAATGTAACTCCAGGGCCAGGGATTTAGCTCAGTGGTTCCAGTGCCTGCCTCGCAAGCCAAGGTCCTGAGTTCGATCCCCGGTACCAAAAAAAAAAAAAAAAAAAAGTAACTCCAGGCAGTGTTTATTGGGGGGGATGGATATGATGGAAATATTTTGTATTTTGATTTTGGTAATGGTTACATAACTGAATTGGTCAAAGCTCATACAACTCAAGACTTACATCAAAATAAGTTTAAAATAAGTTTTAAAATAGAAAATAAATATAATGCTACTCTGTACATCATTATTAGAAGAGTAACTGAGGATATTTGTGAAATGTCCAACCATCAAGGTGACAAGGACCCTTTAACCAATTCATATTTATAAAGTGGGTCCAATAATATGCATATTGTAAATAAAAAGGAATATAAATTAGATTATAAGAAATGTATAGTATTAATTTTTGTTCAATCTGAAGGGAGACTTTAAATATGGCAATTGTGTCTGTGTGTTTTCTATTTAATAAGAAATTAGGACAAGGATGATGTGTTAAATAATCATTGAAAGTCTTCTAATCTTTGGCCCCGATTGCATGTTCAGTAAGCATCCTTCTCTGATTGCTTCAACAATCTTGGAAATTAAAGTAATTACATAGGTGGACAAGATCATTTTGGCCATTAGAAAATATGGTCTTATCCTTGTAAATCAATAAAACGGTATTGATATCTGTGTACACAGCTACCCTCTAAACCACTGTCTTAGTTACTTTTTCTTGTTGCTGAGACAAAATACCTAACATCCAAAGTTGAAGGAGGAGAGGTTTGTTTAGCTCACAGTTTGTAGAAGTTTCAGTCCATAATTGGCTGGTTCCAAGGAAGGGTGGTACAGCAGACAGGCATGGCAGAGGATAAACAGTTCATGGTGGGCAGAAGGTAGCAAAGCAAGCAAGGGATGACCACAACTCTTTCTATCCTTTCTATCTTATCCAGGCTACCTAGGGTGGGTAGCACTCACACCCTTAATCCTAGTGCCCTCAATTCTAGCATTGCACCATGAATCAGTTTCAGCATCACACACGCTAGATCCAGCCACTTTTGCAAAAGCCCCACCTCTGACTGCATGAGGCTTTGGAGGGACATCTAGACACAAACCATAACAACCACAGACCAAATGCTGAGTCATGCCACCTCACCAGGGTCTGCTCTGTCATGCAGCCTACCTAAGTTATTTCTTTAACACCTTGCTGACTATGTCAGCCAGACTGCTGCAATGTTCTGCAGGGAACAGGGTAGGGTAGAGGGAACCTCCACTAATGGAAGTTTTATGGAGACTCAGAGGTGAAACCTTTCTTTTCATCATATATGGAAGCAAATCTCTCACTCTTTAAAGTCTATCATGTTTGTTTACTATTCCGTTCACTGGCAGGGTCCTGTACTGTTATTCACCTGTGTGCATTGGAGTGGGGTGTCCTATATTTCTAACATAATCTAGTTAAAAAGAAACTTGTGTGGTGATATATATCTATATATCTCTATATAGATAGCTCTGTACATTTAGATAGATAGATGATAGATAGATAGATAGATATCTGAGTATCACTAAGTTTTGGGGAATTTACCTGACAAATTTGATGTTCTAGGCTCCTCTTGCTCCCTAGTCCCAAAAAGAATTTTGGTGTTTCTGAAGGAAGGGCTAATGGGTAGACTTGTCCTGTTGCAGTCTACCCCAGCCAACCTTACATAAATTAACTGCTCAGAACATCTCCAGGGAGAAAGGCGTCTCAGCCAAGGTGCTGCAGTGACTGGGGGAGTGCTCCCCAGAAGGTGCAACCCCTGATTCATCTTGGCTCAGGCCCCTTGGCCAATTCATGCCTTGTTCTTTTGTCCTGAAAAGTGGAATGGCCTGTTTCACTGCAATAAATTAAATGAGAGTATGTGGTCTCTAGAAATGTCTAAGGTGACAGTGATCAAAATCCACTGAGCCTCTGAGAGTGTGTCACCACAGAGAGAACCTGCCCACATCCCAGCAAACTGTGCAGGCAGGGCAGGCCACCACAACTGCCATATTTGAGCAATGGCTGCAGGTTCCCCAGGATACTCCATGCAAAGGCCCATTAGCTCTGGGAAATGCCCATCCTAATGGCATGTGATGGATCTGTGACCCTACCCTGAATTACTGTCTATTTCTGTCTTCTGATGGGCCACTGCAAAACTACTCTTCATTTGAATACCTTTTATCTCCCCTTACACTTTTTAGTTCAAAGTCTTCTCATTCACTTGCTTTGAGATGTTTTTTTTCTCTTGAATCTGCTCACTAAAAACGTTTCTAAAATATATGTACTCCTGCCCTCATGTACATGTACACATAGCTTATCTCTAGAAGGGAATACAAGGATCTGGTTGTCTCTGGGGAGGATAGTATGGCTGGGGCCAGGGGAGGGGTAAGCTTAGGAATCAAGCAGCCAAGTATCACCTTCAGGAGGTGGCATTCCCTTCAGATCCCATGGGAAGGTGCCTCTGCACTTATGCCATTGCCTGGGTGGGAAGGAGACTTTCACTGACATATCTTTCCAAGATATACTTTTACAAATCTGGGAATGGTGTAGCTATTCAAACATTTTCACTTTAAAAATTCATATTGGCTTTCAGCAAACATTCAGATAAAATTAGACTGGAGATCTCCTGCCTTTGAAACTACAAAGAATCCTCTTGAAATATTTCACTGGACACTTTGATTTTTCTGCCCAAGGCCTTTTGATGCCTCTAGCAGGCATCACCCTGTCTTATACCTTGGACATACAGTTTTATTACTGTTATGGCTTGTGTTTAGATGTCCCTACAAAGCCTCATGTGGTCTTAGATGGGGCTTTTTCAGAGGTGGCTGGATCTAGAGTATGTGATGCTGGAATTGATTTATGGTGCAATGTTAGGATTAAGGGCACTAGGATTAAGAGCGTGACTGCTACCCACCCTTGGTAGCCTGGACATGATATAAGGGATAGAAAGAACTGTGGTCATCCCTTGCTTGCTTTGCTACCTTCTCCCCATCATGAACTGTTTCTCCTCTGCAATGTTTTTCTGCTATGCTCCTCTGCCACCCTGCCTTGAAGCCAGTCAACTGAAACCTCTACAAACTGTGAGCTAAATAAACCATTCCCTCTTTAATTTTGGATGTCAGATATTTTGTCTCGGCAATCAGAAAAGTAACTAAGACAATGACCCAGGCTTCTACCATCAGGGGATAAATAACAGCTCAGCAAACCACTTCAGGTGCCTCTTGTGCCTGTCTTATGCTAGGTTTCAGGAAGAAAACATCTAATTAGCCAAAAACAAGATTAAAGGAATTCAGCCTCTGGTAGAAGAAATGGATAGCTAGATGTGCAGAAAATGTAAGAGATACAATAGAAACATCTTGGACTAGTAGTTCAGCTTACTGAGTATGAGAAAACAAGAAGCAGAATTATATTTCTTTGGACACACATAAGAAATTATTTTCTTTAAATTTTTTATATTATTAAAATATCAGAACAATATGAAAAAGATGAAAGAATATGTAGATGTGAAGGAAGAGCGTAAACTACCCCTTTTCCACCCGTGACTCAGCCTCATTATCAGTGTGCCCTGGACAATAGAGGAAGGCTCTGGTGACTTGCAGAATGGACCTGACCTTTCTTAACTGCACTGAGAGCCAGGTGTGTATAAATTTTTTAAAATTACAGTCAACCTTGACAGGCTAGATCAAGATGAGTTTGGTATGAAGATTCACAGTAATTACAGAATTATACACTGCAAATAAGACAAATCCAGTTTCTTCCTCCACCTATCCATGAATTTCTCCTTGACTCCTTCCACAGGGCTGAGAAGGAAGCCTGAGATGCTACAAACGAGGCCCTGACATCTCTGGCTTTGTTGGGTCTTTCCCGTAATGTAGTTAAGTTGCTTAAAAGTTCCTTTCTAGCTAAAATAAAAGTCCAGTTTTATTTGTGCCACTGCAAAACCACAAAATATTGAAGTGCAAAGCAAGCTGCAGCTGTCAGGCAGTCCCTCCTTTCTCGGCTCCCACAGTGTGGGCCCATGTGTGGGAGGCAGCATCCTCATGGGGGCATTGCATTGGGGCTGGATCTCCTTGAGACCAGGGTCATTTCCTAAATGCTTTTTCATCTATACTATCCAATACTGGCATTTTATGACATTTTAAAGTGATACATTTTCCAATTGCAATAATTTTCGAGTTTTAAGAAAATTTTATCTGTTCTTTCATAATAACTAGTAAATAAAACTACCCCAAAAAGGTCTGCGGAATTCCTTCCTTTTCACTCTTCCCTTTTTGCTCCCATTCTACAAGTAGCCAAAATGCTTTCTTTGTTTAGAATTAATCATGAAAAGGAATGTAATATGTTTTGTTTTTGGACCTAACTCTCCTCCTCCTCCACTTCCTCCTCCTTCATCTTTTTTCTTCTTTTCTTCTTTTTTCATACTAGGGATGGAACCTGAGGCCTTGAACATGTTAGGCATGTACTCTATCCCTGATCTACACCCTAGCCCCCAGCCCCTCATTTTCCTTTTGTTTTTTCCAATTAATAAAGATTATTGGTCATTTTTCTTTTTAAGCCCAGATGGATTCTGGAGGTTATTCCAATGGTCTGCTATGTGTGGTGTTTAAAGGATGTCCCTGGAAAGAAGCTCATGTACCCAGGAGGGTGCACATTTATATTAGAATCCCCTGACTTTGAATGTCCAGTGGGCCCTCAAGTTACAACTAGCCTGACATATGAACTTCCATTAGGTTAATGGAAGATTCATCTGCCTCTTGTTATCTACAGCGTGTGCTCAGGTAAGCATCCAGATCTCAGCTGTACTGACTTAGAACCAACTTGAGTTACAACCAGCCCTTGGGAACTGATTGAGTTTGTAAGTCAAGGGTCTACTGTACTTTTTCATTATCCATCCCTCAGAGGCTTTTTCAGTTAAAATGTGATAATACTCCAGCATTTGTTACTGCTTCATTGTGTTTCTGATTCTTGGTGTTTTCTTTATCAACTTCTCCTATCTAATAAATTCTTTCCCATCTACCTGAAATGTTAACTTTATGCATAGAAGAAAATAAAATAAAGGACCAAGAAGTTAATTTGGTAGCACCTTTCACCTTGAACGTTCATTGTTGTGTGGTTATCACAAAAGTGCGTCCATTGCTCTTGGAAATGACTGCTCCCTGCTCTCCTTCTTTCCCTTCCATGTCTAGGACTCTAGTCTTCATGTCCACCACTTTACTCCAAGATGACTTGGAGCAGCTTCAATACACACTCTTGAATATTTCATTTCTTGCCTTTCAAATCCCTTGCATAACAATGCCAAATCCATCTAGAAAAAGTCATTGCTTTTTCTAAGACAACTCTGTTGAACCTATACAATATTGTGTAGTAATTGCTAAACATAGTGTGTAGAGATTGTTATTTGCTGTTCCAGTAGCCATTTCTCCTTTTTCCTTAAGAAACATAACCCTGATTTTGCTTATGATGTCAATGTGCCCAGGAGAAACACTAGTCTTCCCAGACATCCCTTGAGCCAGGGGTTGCTTTGTGCTGCAATTCTGGCCAGTGACATGTAAACAGAACATTGTTAGGGATTTCTGAAAAAGCTTTTGCTGTCCTCATGCAGAGACCACCCACTCACTATATCCTTGCTTGTCTTCCTTCTTTTTGCCTGGAATGTGACTAAGAGGCTGATGAAGGTAGAACCGCTTTATTGGAACCACAAAGCAAGAAGCTTAATGGCAATGCTTCCCACCCAGTCAGGTAGAGAGGTAGAAGACAAGTGTCAGTATTCACTCAGTACTGGTCTTGGCATTTAGTTCAAGAAAAGGAATCCTTACTCCATTAAGCAAATCGTATTCAGACTTCCGTGGCTTGCAGCCAAATATAGCCCTTACCAGAAAACACAAAGCAAATCGAACTACCTAACTTCCAAATTTCTTTAAGATCAAGTCTATTCTATTCTTTTCTCTGAAATCCTCTCAACTGCATTCAGATGCGGCTTTCACTCTTTTCCATGTGGGGCAACTCATCCCACCTCTTTACCTTTGTTTAGACTGCTTGATCCTGCAGGAATGCTCTTTTCATTGATGCATTCTACTTTTACATGCTGAAATTAAGTTCAGGTTCTTCACTGAAGCCTTTGCCTCCTACTTTTACGCCCAATTATCTCTCCCTTCTTTCAAATCCAATTGTTATCACCCCCACTGAGCCCTACATTAAATACATGTTTTCCCCTTAGTTAGACTCTGATTGGTTTGTGATTAAGTTCTGTTTTGTTTTGTTTTGTTTTGGTACCAGGGATCGAACTTGGGTCCTTGCGTTTGCACAGCAGGCGGCGAAACCACTGAGCTAAATCCCCAGCCCAAATATTTAATTTAATGTCCTATAGTTTTTTTGTTTGTTTGTTTGTTTTTGGTCCCAGGGATTGAATTTAGGACCTTGAGCTTTCGATGCAGGCACCTGAACCACTGAGCTAAATCCCGGGCCAGTTAAGTTCTGTTTTTCCAACCATTGCTTAAGTTCCCTGCAGCTCAGGATTCATAGTTTTCTGTCTCCTGTTACACCTTGCATTGTACTGAGCATCACAAAGATACTCACTTGATAGCTTTTCCTTGGTTGTGATTTTTTTACTCTGCATTTTGATACCTGCTTTTTAAGACAGATCTGTCTGTGGCTTTAGGAGCATACATACATTCAGATTATGTCTCCATCTGGTAAATTAATATTACCCCTGGTTGCCAGTTCCAAATCAGAATGAATTAATTTGTCATGTGGAGAAATTTGCAGCAGTAAACATTGTCACTGTGGGTTATTTATTGCCATGAGCATTATGTTGAATTTGCACATTGTTTATGGAGCATTTGCTGGTATTGAAGATCAACCTCTATACCTTAAATCTGGGATTTTGGCATTGAGAGGATATAAGATCAGGACTCTGCGGTCTTGGAAGCACCACAAAGACCAGTATAAAGCTCCCTGGGCTGTCAGCTTCCTGCACTGAGCTGGGACAGAGCAACCTTGGTGAGCCATTGGAACCCTCCTCTGAAGGTAACACTCCTAACTGCATGCAAAGGACAAATACAGAGGAAAGAGGAGACAGTTACACTGGATGAAACCTCTAAGACTTAATTACACTTCAACTAAATTGAAATAAACACAGAACTTACATTGGGACAGTTTTGTGCTTCTCCTTATGTTACCGTAACTTCTCAATTTTCTACACTAATTTTTTTCAATAAGATATCACCACAGCCATATTCTTGCTTTTTTCCTGTCTGTCTCAACACACATACACACCATTGAAAGCTATCTTTTATCCAAATTACCCTATTTTTGTGAGTGTGTCACATGAACAAAATAGGCTATTCCCTTCAAAGATATAGTTCCATATTAACCCTACCTGAATTCCTCTAATTCCTCTATTTCTCCCTCTCTCTCTCTCTCTCTCTCTCTCTGGCATCCTCTATCTCCTTAACTACAGAATCCTCTTACTTGGAATTCTAAGTCTGCTTTATTGAGTAATAATCCCTTATCTAGAAATGTAATGACTCTTTCTTTGGTGTTGTTCTCCCAGTTTTTAAAAGTTTAATTAGAAAAAAAGGCAGATGGCATGAAAGAATATTCTTTGAATTTTTCTTTTCAGGGGACAAATGCTCAACAGAACTTGCTTATAAATCACTGTGCCATGCTTTGGAAGTTCCTTTGATGAGTCTCAGTGTTGTTTGACAGGATTCCCCAGGAGGTCTTGGGAAGAAATTCTGGGGTCATCATCTTTGCTCCCTCAGAAAGTAGCTTGTGAGCAGCCCAGAAACCTTCCTAGAGGCCTCGGGGGTGACTGCCAGAAGCCAGGGGCCTCCACAGCCTGACCATTATTGGTCAAGGCTTCTGGTGGGTGGGAGATAAAGGGATCGTCTGCAAAGATGTGTAAGATGAATGTTTTTCTCCAAGAGACACCACCTGGTTGGGTAAACCAGTGAGGGAGCTACAGACCATAGATTCTCTGAGCTGGGAGTGATGTAATAGATCTAAAAAGGTAAGCCATACTTCAAGTGCTAGGAACATTTCAGAGTCAGTTTTCACATTTACAAAACTGGGCTCACAATGTCTACCTTAGAAATAAATGGAAAAGCTAATTATCTTGCAGAGTGCTTGTACATAATAAGCATGGTTCCACTTGCTTTTAGAATTTCCATTATAAGAATCAGAAAATTATATTAAATGATACTGACAATAGGATATTATTTCAGAGTGGGGTGGTCAAAGACATTCTCATTAATGGAGGAAACCTGGGATATTTTTTAAAAAACCAAACAGGATTGTTCAAGATGTGCTCTATTTGCTATTCATTTAGTAGTAAGTGAAAGGGACAGAGAGTAGGCTGGGGCATTCTGGAGCCCAGCCACTGAGGGTCCTGCATGCCCTCTGTGCTGCTTTTGTTGATCCGGGCTGACCTGCCAAACCAGGGTGCCCTCTTGTCCATCAGCCTGTAGAACCTGGACTCAGGCAACTCATGAGGCCGTCCATCCTGAGCAAGGAGTATGTCCTGTTGCTGTCTCTGAGCACAGATGAAGTGAAGCACAAGCAAAGAAACAAAGTCTGAGGCCACCACGATAATGCTTGGAATGCTCTGTAAAGTTATAAGTACCCCCATCTCCCAACTCTCTTTTTTATAATGCTAAGTTTTACTTTCTTGATAGCACTATCAGAAAAGTATTTGACCATTTATTTGTTTATTATCTGACTTGCTCCACTAGACTATATGTTCCATGAGGCCAAGCATCTGACCAATGTTCAGTTTTATCCCCCCAGAAAAGAGTCTGGCACATAATAAGCCCAAACATATTGGAATCACTTGAGAAGTTTTAAATATACACTGCACTAGCCCCCTTCCTAAAAATGCATTGTTTAGGCTCCTCCCCAGACCTACACTATCTCAGGATTCTGGGTTGGGGCTCAGGCACTCATGTTTGTTTGTTTGTTTGTTTTTCATTTAAAACTTCTTTACTTGTATCTGTATGAAAATAAAATTATAAAAAGACACTCTGGGGGCTGGGGTTTGGCTCAGTGGTGCCACACCTGCCTGGCAAGTGCAAGGTCCTGAGTTTGATCCCCTGTACTGGAGAGAAAAAAAAAGACACTCTGGGAGTATAGTGTCTAGACCCAGGGGACTTCCTTAGCAAGACAAAAAGGCAGAGATCAGAATTGGATTATTAACCTTAAGCCCACACGCACTGATGTTTGTTTATAAAGAGCTGAATCTCATGGTCACCCAAAGGCTGAGAACTACTCAAGGGACATGCTCAATGAGCCTGGCTGGACATAAATGACAGAGCCAGTGCAATAAGGGAAGTGGGAGTAGGCGTGTGAGTGGGCAAGGATGGCAATGGAGGCAATCTGATGGGAGAAGCCCTGTGACTTTCAGTCATCCTTCTTTCTACAACCCACCCAGGCCACCCAGGATGGGGCCTGGGGTAAGGAGAGCATTTTTCTCTATGCCATCCTAAGCAGATAAAGCACAGTCTGTGACAATGGCCATTCTGGGATCTAGTAATGCACAAAGGGAAGCACCCAGAGCAGGTCGTGCTCCACTCTGGTGTGGTGGTGGTAGGGTCACAAGGGCACTGTGTACACATGCGTCTTGAGCTGGAGACTGTTCCCCACCCCCATTCCTTCTCCAGGTGTCCACCTCATGCCAAGGCTCTGCCCAGCCACCTGGGGAGAAACTGAGTAGGCAATTTGACACTCGGCTCTTCCCCATGTCTCTTCAAATCTGCAAGGCTTGATGATAAGGAAGAAGGATTTCTCTCTGCATGATCGTGATACTTTTGAAAGGTTGCACTGTGGAATTTTTTTTCCCTCACTTCTCTCTTGGAAATCACCTCCATATGCTGATGGGAGTACAGAATCAGACTTCTTCTTTACATCGAGAAAGCATTTTCCACATATAGGGCAGGCAAAGGGAGACTGATGATTTTTTTCAGCTTCCTTCATGCTTTACAATGTCATTTGTCAAAGGTTGGTTCTTTAAAAAAATTTTTTTTTAATTTTCTAACAACGAACAACTAAATGCAAAATTTTCCCTTGTACTTTGATTGATAGTTCACACCTTTTGGAATATCTAGCTCATATTTTTAGCAAGAAGCAGCTGGTACTTTTGACATTTAATTCCAACAAAATGCTTCACTCAATTCCCCCTCTCCTGATAGGGTACACAGACTATTGGAAAATATTCAATGGCACTGATCCAAATGTCTAAACTAAGTGTGGGGGAATGGTAAAGTATGTTTTTAATGTCCTAGAAGTTGAGCTAATGGCATTGAAATGGCTGATTTTAAGAAAACTTGATTGTGGCAGGAAAGGGGAGTTACTTTAGCTGCCATTGATATCTACAGGGTGAGGGAGAGGTCTTTAAAAGCCAGGCCAGGGAGTTTTATCCAAAGAATTTTATTTTATTATCAGTCAATTTTATTACTGATAATCATGATAGCTATTGGAACTGAGGACTTACCACACTCAAAGCTTTTACATGGTTATCCTGTTGAATCAGTACTATATCCCTATTTTATAAATAAGGAATTTGAGGCATAATGAGAATAAATGACTTGTCTAAGGTCACATAGCCCAGAAGCAGCAGCTTTTCATGAGGGGTTGGCAAACATTTACTGTAAAGGGTGAGATAATACATATTTTTGGCTTTTTGAGATGTACAGTCTCTGTTGCAACTATTCAACCTTGCCATTAATAAAAGTAGAGGTACTATGTAAACAAATGGGAGTGCCTACATTTTAATAAAACTTTACTTACAAAAACAGGTAGTGGGCTGGATTTGGCCTGAGGGCTATCATTTGCTGACTTCTACTTTTAGTCATGATGCTAAGCTCTTTTTTGCAGCCTGTTGCTGGAATCTTTTATTTCAATGAATGACCTTTCACATTTACATATGAACTATTGTGAACACTCATCAAACCTACTTTATACAATGGCTGAGTAAATAAGTGAGAGGTCTCTTTTTTAAAAAATGAGTCATTTCTCAATGCCAACAATACTCTAAATTTTATGGCGAGAAAGGGCACTTGAATGAGTGGGAACATGAAAGCATGCAAGAACACTTCAGAAGAAAGCTTCCAGGGGCATCTTGGCTCTGAGCAGTTTGTGAGCTGAATGATGGAAGAGGAGTTAGGTACATGCAGTGTCTACTTGATGCCAGGCCCTGTCTCTATACCATTTACTCCTTCCTTCTCTGTAAGTTTCCAGGTGGCACTCAAAACCAAGCCCCACCAATAATCTAAAAAGTAAAAGAACTGAAAAAAATGAAATGAAGTGTCGTATCACTTAATCCCCAAATGAGTACTGCATGGCAGGTACCATTGTTCCATTTTATAGATGAGAAATAAAAGCGCAAAGGAGAAGTTGCTTGCTGAGGTCAGAGTGGAAGTAGCTGACCTAACATTTGACTCCAAGTGTGTCCCTTCCTTTGGGTCACACTGCCCAACTACAGTGGACTGCACACCTCACTGTGCTCATCAACTCAATCGCAAAGTGAGTTGGGAAAGTCACTTATCTTTGAGATTCCATTTCTTTCTACTCTGTAAAAAGGAATACTGTAGGAAACTGTCGTGTGTCCTGCTCACTTTACAATACCATTTGCTAGAATCATCAAGTAGAGTATGTGAAAGATCTTTGCAAAAGGGGAAAACATTCTGCAAACACAAAACCAGATACTACGAGCCAGAAACTGGTCCTAGTAGCAGTGAAGCAGGCCTTTCAGCTCCTCACCACAAGCCTAGAAAGGGCTTGTCTGTCCCCAGGGGATCCCATCCACTGAATCATTCAGATTATTTAAGTCTGGGAAGAAACTGGCCTCCAAAATCCCCCAAAATCAGCCCAAAGCGCAGGATCTCAAAAAAGGTTACAGAATAGTTATTCAATTTCTGGTCATATAAATGACTGTTATAAACAAATAAGTTTCATCACCAACACCATGACAACTGCCTTCTGCTTTTACTATTGTGGTTTCAGAAGGGCTTTTCCTTCTCTGGATGAATGCAACTCCAAGCCCCTCTCCCAGGCCTAGCCCCTGCCCATCTGTCTCAAAGACATGAAAAATTTATTTATGAAAAAAATTAATTAATATATGGTGAATATATCATATGGTGCATAATGATGTTTAGGTCAATGATGAACCACATATATGATGTTGTTCCCATAAGATTACCACTATGATGTCATAGCCATCCGGGCATGTGTAAGTATATAAAAGCCTTTCTCAGGATATCTATGACTATAATGAATATTAAGTACTAAGAGCTTATATAAATTGATCACAAAAGTGGCTAAAGTGGAAAATTGGGCAAAAAAATAAAAAAGCAATACACCAGAAAAACAGTAATAACAAATTAATTTTTAAAAAACCCTTTCTGGGATTAGTTTCAAGTAACACCAGATACTTAGTCATCGTGGAATCACTAATAGAAATGTTTAAATAAAAAAATGCAGGTTGGGATCATGCGTGTGTGTGTGTACTGGAGTGTGTGCAAGCATACATGACCCATCTATATAAGCATACATTTCCTTGAGACAGTTTAGGTGAGTAGAGGCTATGATACTGGAAATAGGAATTTATTTCAGATTCAAAACAACATACGCAAACAACACACACAAAGCAAACACAACACACACACAAATGTACCCAAGACTTCAACTTCTAGAATTGGAAGAAAGGGAGAAAAAAATTGCTGTGTTTAGGAAGGAAGACGCAAGAAACCTCACAGACTTGTTTTGCAACAATGTCTTCAACAAGGCACTGCAAGGCTCAGTGTTCTAAGGCAAAACCACAGGGAGAAAAATCCATTCATGAAAATGAATCATCCTGACATTTTTTCAGTAGAGACTAGAGCCAGAGCATGAAGGGCATTTTCCAAATCAGTATAAAACCGTGTGCAGAAATAGCTGGATCTAAATTGCATGAGAATTGAGTGACAAATTCATGAGGTGGTGAGGAAAAGCCAATGCCGAGGGGCCTGTTCTGCAAGCCTGAATGCTGTAAGACTGAATCTAGAAGATTTGGGATAAAGACTATTTCCTTGGACAGTCTGGGAAAAGAAAGAGTTTTGAAAGTGATTTTCCATAACTTATTTTCTGTGCCTTGGTGCTTTTTGACTTTGAGTGGTTGGTTCTGGTTGATTTCAATCAACACCTCTCTCTGCTCTCTCCTGACTCCTTTCCTCCTCCTCCCTTCCTCCCTCATTCTCCCTTTCTTTCTCTCCTCCTTCTCCTTCCCGCCCCCTTCTACCTGTCTCTCTGTCTGTCTCTGTCTCTCTGTCTCTGTCTCTCTCTCTCAATGGCCTACATTTGTTAGATTTCTGATGTGGTATATCTGATAACGTGATTCAAGTTTGCATCTTCATCTTTACTGACTGAAGAAATGGTTATTGTGGGGCTTACCTAACAAAGGATTAATTTAATTGAGTGAATAAATAACAAAACCCTTTTCTACTAAGATGAATCTAATAACAAAACACCAATAAGTTCAATCAAGAGTTTACAGAATTGCCTATGATTTCTAAAACTTTTGAGCTGTCAAGGTATACAGATAATCTGTAAAAAATAATGGGCAATTCAACATGTTGGAGAATGCTCTTGTCTTAGAATTTAGGGAGGATTAAGCAGCCACACTTTAAGAGTGTTCCTTTAGCGCAAGGTCCCGAGTTCGATCCCTGGTACCAAAAAAAAAAAAAAAAAAAAGAGTGTTCCTTTAGCCGGGCGTGACAGCACACGGCTGTTATCCCAGCACTCTGGAAGCTGAGGTAGGAGAATGGCCACAAGTTTGAGGCCAGACTGGGCTACACAGTGAGTTCAAGGCCAGCCTGAACTGCCCAGAAAGACCTTGTCTCAAATAACAAACAAAGAAACAAAAAAACATATTTTACTGTGTTTTATACCAGAGGGATATGTATTGTGAACTGCATGTAAAGAAGGGTATGTAGATAGTCGAGGAAGGAATGCTGACACCCTAAAACTGATAGGTGACTCAATGTTGGCTGTTAGAGGGCTATCGGTCAATAACAGCTGTAATATAAAGCCCACACAGCATCATGGCGAGCAAGGAAGCCATAAATGCAGTTGAGATAAACTGGCTATTGATGAAGACATATTAAAAAAAAATGTGTTGGCACCTGCATTAGATTAAGTTGAACGATTCTACATAATTTACTTTAATGACTTTAAAATAATATAAATTCATTACCATTGTAAAGTTTCATACTGAAATATCTAAAGGAGAAAATTAAAATAATCAATAATCCAAGAGTAACTGAGTTAATATTTTGGTTCATTTCTTTCACTCTATACCTTTATGCAATATACAAATAATACTACAACAGACAACTTTGCTCATAAATCTTTGTTGAGTCTCTATCATTTCTTTATATTAGATTCTCTAGAATTGTGGAGTGAGAGTCTATGAGTTTTCAGGTCTTTGTATATATTGCTAAATTAGTCTCCAAGAAGGTCAACCTAAATTATACTTGTTGCTCATTTCCTTAAATAAATTCCTTTTTATAATTTTCTTCATCATCCACCTGAGATTAAGTGAGCTCCTAAAACTGACCGAAAATTATGAGAGGAATTAAAAAAAAAAACAACTCTAGGTTTATTGAGAGAATTATCTCATGATGTTGTGGAAACTTAACACTGAGATAATTCTCAATCCTTTCAAAAACTTTCATACCCATTATTACATTTGGTTCCTACAAATATCCCTGAGATGAAGAGAATTAATTATAGAATGTTTAGAGCATGGGAAAAATATTTCTAATGCTATTTTGTTTAGATTTAATGGATATTTCAACTGACAGAAGTACAAGGAAGATAAGAGAATTTTAAAGTTCCAGAGCCCAAGTGTCTAGAATCTTAGCTCATCTATTACCTTTCCATGAGATGACCTTGAGTCTTCCTGGTCCCTGTAAATCTTTACATCATTCTCAATTTCCTCTTCCCACCACCCTGACTTGTCAATCTACTGGGAAATATAACATTAGATTTCTCCCTCTGGTACAGGAGTAAGAAAATAACTAGACATCTGGACTCAGCCTATAAGCAGAGACAGAGCAATCTTGAAATATGCATTTTATTACGATGTGAATGATGACACAGAAAAGGCACTCCAAAAGCATTTAATCTGAATTTGATAAACCGAAGTAGTCAAGAGGAATTTAGGAAGAATAACAGACACATTGTATTTCAACACCACACTGTGCTGGCCATGAGGGCTACCAAATGGTGGATTTGCTGAAATACCAGGGAAGTCTTTTTTCTTCTGGATAATTCTTACTTGCTCTTCTGACTTATATGGCATAGGTCAGTTCTTTCAACAGGCAAGGGGAATCATCAAGATGAACTATCTATGGTCCTTCCACCCCAAAGAACTGGGCATTCCCTGTTGCAGTTTACCATCTGGCTAATAAATGATAGGATTGCAGGATATTGCTTAAAGGAAAAACAGCATTCTGGACTTTGGTAGTCAACCAGTGGTCCATTGCAAACGGTAGTCAGCTGTTGCCTCATCTTCACTGGGGTCAAATTTCTTTTATTTAGAAACATCACGGTAGCATTTCCAGCGTGTGTGTGTGTGTGTGTGTGTGTGTGTGTGTGTGTGATTTTAAATTCTGAGAAACCATTTCTTAAAATGCCTGACATTTAAGAAAATCTGGCATTGAATAGCTACAACTGCAGCCAAGTATCCTATGTGTAGAAAGTAGCACAGTTTAGCATGATGTGTGTGCCAAATTTTTCCTAAAATTAACATTTGTGCCATATGTTGATACCCCAAACAATACTCCTTTGGCTGCTGAAATGCAAAAGGAAAACACTCTCAGACTGAGTCCTATTCTCTTTCTTTGCAGACACTGATTTAAATACATTAGTAACAATCCTCTGGAAGTGAAAAGGAGTGCCTGCTCTTTATTTCTTGGTGACAGGTCAAGCATCCAGTGGAGTTGTTGCCTGGAGATCTGTGCATGTCAGGCAAGGGGACATGAAGTTGTCTGTGCTGCAAAGGTTGTCCTGTGTTCCCAATTTACTACTCAGCTCCTCACCATGTCTTGGCAATGATGTATAAGTGGGATCCAGCCTCCTCATACTCTATCATGATGCCTGAGAGGGCAAGGATGGCAGAAAGAGGCTAGAAATCTTTTGCTAAACTCAGAGCACGCATCAGGCCAAAAATCAAACAATGCCAGGGCAACCCAAACCCAGGATGACGAGGGACCTCTACACATCCTAGACTCTGGGTCGCCTAACATTGGAGCT
The DNA here is from genome assembly GCF_053883595.1 of Heterocephalus glaber. Lineage (NCBI taxonomy): Eukaryota > Metazoa > Chordata > Mammalia > Rodentia > Bathyergidae > Heterocephalus > Heterocephalus glaber. The sequence goes on along the minus strand of NW_028258471.1, from coordinate 2,011,975 downwards.
CACAGCTCCCCTACTATCCCTGTAGCAGTTCGCCTCCAAAATACAAGGAGGCAGTAACATTCTTTATGCCTGGGGACCAAGTATCTGTACCTTTCTGTGTTTGCAACATGCTTTGTCCAAATCAGTGATACAGTGCCAAGTTCCTGGACACCTGTGTGGCTTTGGAGGAGTCTGGGGCTCTTCTTGAATGACAGGCTCACTGCCTTTTGTTTATAAATATTGATCCTAACTACACCAAAGGGCAGGACAAGAGGGCGGTCATGTTACCACCAAAACCACCAGAGAGATGTAAATCATGATGGAAATTATGTGCCTGGGGCTTGTTTCACTTTAGTATTAAATAGGGCCGGGGATTTAGCTCAGTGGTTTTGTCACCTGCTGCGCAAGTGCAAGGACCCAAGTTTGATCCCCGGTACCAAAAAAAAAAAAAAAAAGAATTGTATGTTTCTGGTGCTCAAGCTGGTGTTTTATCTGTACCACGAAGCATATACCACAGTTAAGGGAAACATTTGAAGTTTATCAATGGTAGCACCTAAGAGGTTCTGAAGATTCTACTTAAAAAAAAAAATACTTTCTGCTACGGAAGAGGTTAACCTATGAAAGTAGAGAGAATAGTATAATGAATGCCTATATCTCACACCCTCTTTAAATTCATGACCAATCCATCATACCCCCTACCTACTCCCCTACTCCACTTACAATTAGAAGGACTTGGAAATAGATCCATGGTATTATATTATTTCATCTATAAATACATATCATCCCCTCACACCCATAGGGGATTGATTCCAAGACCTCCACAATTAGCATAGTATGTGGTGTACAAGTTCCTTATGTAAATCGGGATAGTATTTGCCTGTAATCTATACATAGCCTCCCATATATTTAAAGGCATCTCTGTATTACCTACAAAACCTAATACCAGGTCAATGCTATGGAAATGGCTCTTATACTGTGTTGTTTAGGGGAATAATGACAAGAAAAATAGTCTGTATATCTATGCTTTAAAAAGATTATTTTCAACATAAGTTTAGTTGAATCTGTGGACACCAAAGTCACAGATATGGAGAGCCAACTGTATCTCAGGATATATTTCTTAAGGTAAGGACTTTTTCTGAACATTCAGCCATGATACTATAGTATACCCCCCAAATCAATAATTTCATTATTTATTTAAATGTATAGTCAGAATTCAACGGACCCTAAGAAATTTCAACTTTCTTGCTTTGAAATGAAACTCATTCTTGGAGTTCTGTCAGTTTGCTATTGAACTTAACAATTCCCATCTTTCAGTTATGATAGAAGAGTTTGGAAGGAGAGACCTCTTCAGGAGTGATGACAGGATAAAGAGAAGGAATAACTGTTTGGACTTCCTTAACCTACAGGTGTTCAGACCCAAAAGGTTGGTGCACATTATCCAGCTCAACCACACTTCATTATGTAAACTGAGGCACAGAGTGGTACACTAATATCCTCAAATGCACATACCCAATTAATAGCTATGCATTACATTACCAAATGTAAGAAGTGCTACTTAAAGTATTATTTATTTTTTAAATTACTAAAAAGGACTTGTATTCCCAGTGCTTCATGCACAGAGCTCAGATTTGTGTAGTTGCTGAAGGTGTAGAGCTGTGCCGCCCAGTTTCATCCTAACCACTTGTGGCTTTTGAGACATGCTGTGCATGTAAAATGCACAATGAATCTCAAAAATTTGTAAAAAGAAGCTGGGTGTGGTGTTGCATGCCTGTAATCCCAGCATTCTGGGAGGCTGAGGCAGGAGGATCTCAAGCTTGAGCCCAGCCTGGGTAAGTTAGTAACTTAGAGATACCCTACATCAAGAAAAAAAGGGGGGGCCTGCAGATATAGTTCAGTGCAAAGGCCCTGTGTTCAGTTTTCATCTCTGGGGGGAAAGTTTAGTAAGAAGAAAAATAAAAACATGTCTCTAATAATCATTCTATTAATTACATGCTGATTTATTACATTTTGACTTATGGGGCTAAATAACATGGCTTGTTCAAATTAATCTGTTTCTCTTCACTTTTATATAGCTACCAGAAAATATAAATTTACATTTGTGGCTTGTATGAGATCATGTTTCTATTGGACAGCACTGGTTTGGAGACTATATTTTAGATGGAAGATTCCATTAATTCATTTTGTAACCAGGCCATGCAACAAAAGAGGGCTGGGGTGGTCATTTATCCTATCTCTCTCCCTTTCAGGTAAGGCTGAGTACCAAACCATCCTATAATACATCTTATTTTTAAACATTTGTAGAAAAATAAACTTTTCAGTTTCCCTGTGGTGGACCTAATACAAGTAGGTGAATCTTACAGTAAGAGAGTCTTACCTCTACTTGTATAATGATTTAACCAAAACACTTAAAGTTATTCTTGAACTCTTCCCCTCCATTAACCTTCATGGCCAATCCAAAAGCAAGTTCTTCTTTCTACAGACCTTTCAAATCTTCACATGGATCCTCATCATGACTTCTACAACCATCTCCCTGGTCTGAGCACCTGTGGTTCACCTGAGCACCCTTGCTTCATAAGGGATCCCTTCCCTCACTCTCACTCCACACCTTTAATTCATTCCCCATACGGCAACCACAGCGAGCTTGTCAACATGTAAGTGTAACCAGGCTATTTCCTTGCTTGGAGGCCTCTGGTAACTTCTCTCGATCTTAGGATAAAGTTCAAAATCCAAAGATGACCTAAAAGCTCTAACTCATCTGACCCTGCCATGTCTCAGCCCTGTTCTCAGAGCCCTCTGCAAGTTGCTCTTGGTCATCTCTTGGCTCCTCACACATACAATGTTCCCCCTCTCTTCAGAACCTCTGTATGTGCCATTCCCATTGCCTGCACCCCTCTTCCCTTCCTTCTGCCTCCACCTGCGGCCCGACGTGTTTGTATTCAGATGCTAGTGCAGGCATCCTTCTTCAGGACTTCCTGGATGGAACTGATCCACCAATTCCGATGCTCAGCACTTACCAGAATGATCATTTTACATTTATTTGAACGATACTTCACTTAATATTTGACTTTCTCAGTGAAGTGTTTGCTCTTGAGGGCAGGGATCCTGTTAGTTCAGTGTCTCTATTGTGCCCAAGACACAACTGACCCTCAACTAAGAGGAAGAACAAGAAGAAGCTGCTTGCTATAGCTACGTCTCTTCTTTCTTTGTCCCAACTGCTCACCATCATTCCTCCACTGCTCATTAACTCACTCTTGGACATCCCACCTTGTATATGGATTAGCAAAGCCATTCTATAGGTTCTACTCCCAATGTCTACCCAGAGTCCAACCACTTCCCACCACACCACTTGCCCTGGTCAGGCCACAGTGGCTTCCTTCCTGGATCACTGCAAAAGATTCTGGACTCTTGTCACTGCCACCCTTGGGCTTCCATTAGTCTAATGACACAACAGTCAAGACTAATTTTACTAAGACAGAGGTCAGATCTTATCACTCTTCTGCTCAAGACTCTTGTGATTTCCTATGGACTTCAGAGTAAAGCCCAAAGTCCACACAGTGACCTACAAGGCTCTACATGATATCATTCACCTCCTACCCTACACACTCTCCTTTGCTTACTGTACTCTAAGCCTGCTGGCTTCTGGTTGTTTCTTGCACACATCAGGTACTTTCTCACTTCAGGACCTTTGCACTTGCTACTACTCTTTCTGCCTGCCTAGCCATCTGTTCCTCCAGATACATGGCTCCCTCTTTTGCTTCCTTCAACATTTTGTTCAACATTATCTTTTCAATAAGTTCACCCTAACCCTGACCCCAAAGCACTTGATCTTTCCTTCCCTACTTTATCTTTTCCCTTTTTTCTAACCTACTTATAACTTTTTTTTTTTTTTGGTACCAGGAATCGAATTCGGATCCTTGTGCTTGCGAGGCAGGCGGTGGAACCACTGAGCTAAATCCCCGGCCCCATAACTTATTTTTATTCTTTATCCCTCCACTAGAATGTGAGCTCCATGAATACAGGAATGTTGTCTTTTGTTCCCTGACACATCCCTACTGCCTAAAACTGTCTGGCAGGAGGTTGTTGTTAGGTAAATAGCTGTTGAATGAGCAAGTGAGGCTCAGCCTATGCACCTGAGAAACAGGCCAGCTTGAACATGCAGAACTGGTTTTTTCATCAGTGGGACCCCTCTGGCTCCACCTTGGAGCCAGTAGTTCAGGAGATCTGAAGGCTCCCTAAGCTCAGGCTGGCTGCCTAATCACAGTCCTGGTAACTGTGAGGCTCAAGGAAGCAGTTTGGTTCCAGGGAACTTTTAAGTGGCTCCTCCCCATATCCTCTCAACTTCCTCCTCCTCTACCCCACCACACACAAATATATCACATACTCTCTCCTTTTCCAAGGACACAATTAAGGCTATTTCTAAAAAGGAGATTCTGATCCCAAACAGGAGCCAACACATAGTGCGTCTCCCTGTTCACAGTAAGAGACAGGAGACCTCTGAGGAATTTCCTGGCTCTACATTTTACCATTCCAGTAAATAAGGCCTTCTTTAGCTCAGGAATCTCTCTGAACAAAGCCGATGCCTTAATGGTGCATGCCGTGTGTTATTGCCTGGCCTGTTTGTTCTCTTACTTTTGCATTTTTAACGATCAACAATTGGATCACTAAACTTAGGCAACTAGCTCTAGCAGGTATTGACTACTAATTAAGGCACATATAAGACTATTGGATAGTTCCTTTCCTAAATAGGGATTTTATTTAATAATACATAGTATTCAAATTGTACTCTCCACCTTCAAAGATTTTTGCCAACCACAATTCATTCGTTCGAGCAGCACTTGAGTCAAGGATTAGACACCAGAAAAGTTAAATAATTTGCCTTTGGCTACATCTTTTTCACTTCAAACAAAGTACTTTGTCTTAATGTACAAAGGAAATATAATGGATAAAAATGTAGTTCTTTAACAACCATGTTGATCAGTAAATTAGTTCCAAGTCATTTCCATATGATTCTAAAGGCCATACTTGAGATTAGCCTTGGAGGTCCTGGCTCTACCTTGTCTCCTGATGTCATTTCACGGTCCTTTTCTACTTGCTGTCCTCCTTGTCCTTTTCTTTCTCCTCCTCCTCCTTACCTTTGTCCTCTTCTGGCTTCTGGGATACTATAGTGGTCCAGGAGTCCCTACCATATAACCCTAACTTCTCTTCCATTACAGGTACTTAGAATAGAAAAATCTAAAAAGAATCGACTAGGGGAACTTCCTCTGGACTCCAGGGAGACCAAGTTCAGGGCCTGGTTTTCTGAGAGCTATCAGAATCCATCTTGTTATTTTATGGCTCATTTGAGGAAGGATCTTTTTTTTCTTAGAGATTGTTTTTACTGAAAGTAACAGAAGAAAGTTTAACATCTTTTCCCCTGAATCTTGACTATCTACCAGGCAATGGCCTCACTGAACTGAGGACAACATCGGCTTTCTCTCATTATTTAACATATAAAAGAAATAAGCCAGGAAATCTATGAGACCTGGGAGTAGGAGTTGAAAGAAAAATGTGACCTCTGTTCAAAAATAAAGTTCTGTTACAAAATGATGTCCTAGTCAATGTGTTCAAGTCCTTGAAAGAGAGTTGAAATGGATAAAATTAAATAATGGCTGAGCCCAAATAGTTTTGATTTGGCTTTAACCTCTGCATATCCAAGCACCTGGGTGTACTCCTTAAGCCCCAAGAGTACATTAGTGCAGCGATACCATCTGGAGAGGCGGCTGGGTACCACGTAGGCTGTATGCTAATGAATGCACCCACTACAGGAGACCAAAGAGGACATCACAAAACTGGCTTTGAAAACCAGCTCCATCACTTACTAACTTTCCTGTTTCAGTAGCCTCACCTATAAAAGAAGGATAATAGCACTTTTTGTCAATTATTCCAAGCTCTCTTCCTAGGCATGTGGTTGGATTCCATCTCCTTATCACCTTTACAAGTAGGCATGGCCGTGGGACTTGCTTTGGCCAATATAATACTAACTCAAGTGTCCTGTGTCATTTCTTTATGGAATATTTGAGAAGTCATCTGTAATTCCACATAACTTTCTTTCCCTTCTTCATGAAATATTTCAGATAATAGTTGCTGTATGTCTGAGATCTAAAGTTAAAATGATTAGGGTCATAGCCACAGTTAATCCATATAATGGAAATGTAAGGAGGTGAGGGATAATCCCTTGTTTTTTCTCTTTTCTTTACTTCTAAGCCACGGAGTTAGGGAATTTGTTTATTGAAGCATAGCCTAGTTTATCCTGATTAATACATGTATCTGGAAGAAGTTTAAATGAGATACTCAGTAGGTAACGTGCATAGATAGTACATGCCCAATGCTAAATAAATGTTTGTTCTTTTCTATTTTACCAAATTTCTCTGCTTTGTGATCCATCCCAGCTGTGAACTATGTTACTCTTTTTTGTTTTTCCATTTTAAAATTTTGAGATAGGTTCTTGCTAAGGTTCTTAGGCTGGCCTTAAACTTGAAATCTTCCTGCCTTAACCTCTCAAGTTGATGGTATTGCAGGCGTGTGTCACCATGCTACTCTTTAGAGAGATGTTTTCAATTTGAGAAGAATGTTTTAAGACCTTTTAAAATATTCCCTAATACCCTTTAAAAGAAGAGGAGAACCCCTGAGTGGAGCAGAGTTGGGAATTCCCGTGATGGAAAGAGAACTTTCTTTATGAAATTACATAAGGAAAGGAGCTAAGGGTCTTCTCAAGGGCATCAGCCAGAAGGTAAAACCCATGAACTCTGAAAATTTCCAACCACATAGAATCCTCCGCATTGGTGCCTCATGCTTCTATCACTAAGCTGGAACCAGGTCACAGGCACCTCACCGGTACACAATTCTGACTCTCTTCTAATGGTCATAGGAGTCCTTATTCCTGCTCAGCGTCCATATTCCTGACATTTCAGCAAGAATGTTAAAAGACTACCAGACCTTAAGCTTTAGTGTTTTTTTTTTTCTCACTGGCTCTCTTATTAGGGTCACTGTTGCTACACTGGGTAAGTCATTTAATCACTTAGCAAGTTAATTAATTTGGTCATCAAACTAGTAGCCCTTCAGAGTGTTTAAATCTACTTTGGACAAAGTTCCCACCCTAATTTGTTCTAAAAGTCCATGTCTTTGAGCTGTACTCAGAGGGTAGATCACAACTCATCAATTTTGGCCTCACTAGGCTAATGGGCCACCAAGTTGTTGAAAATCTTGAGAAGGTGGGGAAAGAGGAATGGAATATACAAGGTAGCGCTGAATAAGGCTTTGATCTTTAAAGGTGGTTCCGGGAATTAGAGGCAGGCAGAAAAGCTCTCTTGCAGAAGCTCCAGTGGGAGAGGTGACATATAGAAGCATGGAAGGTGACAAAGGAAACTATTCATTCAGAATATTCCTATGAAGTATCTATGGAGGGAGGCACTGTGTTGGGCAAGGAAGGATAATGGTGAGAAAAGTCATGGCTCTGACCTTCCCCGGGAGGATGGGATGGATGGGACTAATGTTTTGTGTGGGTTCATTTTTTTGGTCATGATCTAACCCCTAGATGCTAACAGCAACCTCTAGTCACTGTAATAAGCAAAAAGCATCTTTCCTATTCCAAGCACTTCCAGAAGGCACTGGAACTACTGTGATGAGAACTACTGGCCTTCAGTATGATAGTTGCTATAGGTGATTTAACAGAGGGGGATAAAGGAACCCACTGAAAATAGGGAGTGCCTAAGAGAAGCACAACCTGAGACCTCTTCCTTGATGTCTACATCTTTTGTTTGTTTGTTTTGTTTTTTGGTACCTGGGATCAAACTTGGGACCTTGCACTTTTGAGGCAGGTGGTGGAACCACTGAGCTAAATCCCCAGCCCTGAGGTCTACATCTTGCCTGAGCTGTGAACACAGTCTGAAGAAGGCAAAACCACATCTGAGGTATTGTGGAGCTCAGAAACACTGGATGGGCTGGGGGGTGAACAAGATGATTTGAAGAAAAGGAAAAACATTCAAGAGTAGGTACTGCTTAAAAAGAATCTTCAGACATTCCTTGATCATAAGCTAACTGGCCTAGTAGATATCAACAGAGGTCTTGTAGAGCTGTCCTGCAGACCCATGGAATGGTTTTAGGTGAATACATCATTTTAGAATTCATGTTATCTGACCACCTTTGAGGACTTAACACATCAACTCAAAGCTCTCTTCCTCATTTTTTAGGTTGCGTGTGATTACTGAGGAGAAGAGAAAGAATGATGAGAGAAAAAGAAATGAACATTTATTGAGTACCTAGTGTGACCAGGCAAACTTCTCAGTATGTTCAAGTGTGTTATGTCACAGAGGGGTGGAGAGATGCAGAAGGAGCATAAACTTAGAAGGCAGGCAGCCCATTGTCTGAATTCTACCTCCCGACTAATGTCAAATTACTCAATCTCTGAGCCTCAGTTTCCTCGTGTGACAAAATGGAGCTTGGAAAAATAATAACTCACCTTGTAGGGTTACTGCAACACTAAGATATATAAAGTAGTTGAGAAAGGCACTCAGTAAATAGTTTTTGCACTAATATTTGGTTTTTCTAATAAGACAGAAGATGAAGACATTCTCAGTTGTGTGTGCAGAGAAATGAGGAAGACCTAGACAAGATTAGGACTGAAGATCTAGAAAAATAATAAGGTAAAGCAATAATTTTCATTTCATATTTTGTTTTTGTTTTTGTTTTTTCACTCCAGACCCCTTCACTTAGGCATTCTCAGGAGAATCCCAGCAGTTGTTGAGGCCCTGAAAATGGGCTTCAGGGAGCCCAGCTCTGTTCTTCACTGCCCAAACTTGTGGTAGGGTGAGGGAAGAGGAGCAATCTAAGCCAAACGTTATGGACTGGGACAAATTAGAGAGGATGAAGAGTATAACCTGCTGGTGAGGAAACATAAAATCACACATTGCTGAGATGGCTGAAGTCACCTGGTATGTTAAAAAGGAGGCAGGTTGGAAGCCTGAGGACTTGATATTTTAACCCTTACAGCTAGTGGATAGAGGTGGCGGGAGAAAATTAGTCTCCATTTAGTATAACCATTAATTTTATGGAAACTTCTGGAAGGCCTGAACTGGGTCAAATCCACGGTAGTGTCTGTAGCATGAGAACAGAACCTCCCAACCCAGGGCAGCCTAGGAGTACAAGCTTCCATGGTTGTTACTGCCTGGTTTCAGAAAAAGCAGTCAATTCTAAGAAGTTTATTATTTCTTTGTTGGCCTACTTATCTGCAAACTTTATTTTAACAAACTATATACCACTCAGTGCTGAAACTCAGCGTAGCTTACCTCTCAAAGTCTAGCAACAGGTTCTTTTCACTTACATTCAAACCTTCGCATCACATGATACTCCATATATGTACCATTTTTATGTTTCAGTTAAATGATAAATTAAATCAATAATTTTAAAACTCACTTTGCAAACACTGAAAACAAGCAAACAAAACCGAAACAATTGTTTCTATTAGAAGTTTGTTGATATAACAAAGCTAAATAACTACCCACAGGATGATCTGGAAGTGAAATTTTCAGCTGTCTAAATGTTGAGCCTGCTATGAAAGGTCATTCTAACTTCCTTTGACCCTCTGATAACTGTGATCCTCAGCGTTTTGGTTTGTGGCAAGAGTGCATTGCTTCTCTCCTCCTGTTTGGAGGGGTTGATGGGTTTGTTTCCTCTTATGGTTGGTAATGAGGAATAAAGACTGTGCTTTACATCAGCTCCAAGCTGATCAGCTCTTTCCTCTGATCCCTTAAGGACATATTTCTATGCAGCTAACACGTACAGGCTATTGCAGACTTGGAAAGTCTGCTGGACCCAAGGATTCAGAAACATCATCATCCTTCCAACTTAAGCTTACCCAAACGAATATTTCCCTAACATAGCATCCGCACAAAAGCAGCTGTCCTCACTGCCTGCCTGTGACCAAGGAAATGTGGTTGAGGAATTCTATATCTAGAACTACCCTTCATTCCTGTTTCACATTTTTACTGATTCATTAATTCAACCCCAAAATGCCTATTGAACCTGAACTATGTGTCAGAAAGGAGTGGAAAGTGTGCCTAAATAAAAATATTTGCTGAGAGTTTCCCATGCAATAAGACTGTTTTAAAGACATCACATGCATTAACTCAGGTGACTGTCACAGAGCCCTATGAGGTAGGTATTAGTCTTTCACTGTTTTGTCAATGAGGAAATTAGCATACAAATAGGTCAAGCAAGTTGTTCAAGGTCGTATAGATAATAAAGAAAGGAATCAGGAGTTATTTTGCAGATAGCTGTTAGACAAAGGAAGAAATTGAATGATGAATACTTCCAGACACTTTCTAGACTTTGATGAAATGCCCAAAATTATTATAGGGAGAAATTTAAGAATAAGAAAACACATTGCCCCACAAGACATGGCTTATTAAAAAATGCTCCCCTACAATTTGTTAGTGAACTCCTTCTTTGGTTCCAGTAATGGATCTCACCTTCTCAGCATGAGGTTCCCCTTTCTAAATTTGAAAACGAAATCTTTTTGTAAATCTCTAATAAATTAGACAAATACAAAATAATCAAAAGGTAATATGAATTCAGTAACATTTTTAAACTAATTTCTAGTTAATTACCATGACCTAACCAGATTTGAAAAAAGGGTGGATTTCCTTCTAAAATGTTATTTAGTCAGTTTGCAAACATTAAGCCCTTGACATCTACAGATTCTTTGTACTAACTCCATATTCCCTGGAAGGTCCACAGAGTTGCAGGACTTCTTTTGACATTTTGTCCTCTCTGAACTTCAGTTTCCTCATCTCTAAAGTGGAGATTGAAAAAAAAAGCTGTTTTTCCAGAGAATCTCAGAATTGATATGAGACCAGCAAGAATCTGGAGGGCTCTTGACCATGAAATTACAAGACCAACACAGTTCATGAAAATCAGGTTCTAATGTAATTAGGGAGAACAGACAGACCCAAGCAAACAACTGAATAAATGGTGCCTTCTAGTATTACCTATAAGGCAAAGAGTGTGCCAGGATGGGTTTGCCATCAACACACACACACACACACACACACACACACACACACACACACACAGAAGATTCACTTCACATAAAAGGTGTCAGAAGTTTGTTTTGTTTTTCGTTTTTTGTTTTTTTCTATGGTTGAGGGAGAGCTACTCTCTATGGCTGAGACACTTGAAGTTAAAGGAAGCCTCAGAGAATTTTCTGGATTTACATCCATCCCCTGCTCTGCACTCGGGAAACAGGGGAATTTGGGGAACAGAAGATTTTCAGTTTGGTTTGGCTTGATTTGAAGACACATCTCATGTTTATTGAATGACTACTATAGAGAGGAAGTTATATTATGGTGCTAATATTAATATTTAATAACATTTTGATCCAAATGTAATGTAAGGCACATTTATCTTGTAAATTGAAACTCATGGTAATTTAACTGCCAGAACCCCTGAATAATGTCACAATTCTGCAATTTTAACAGCCTGCACCTAATACATTTTCAGGATGTCCTTGACGCCAGGTCATGGAATCTCGGAAGAAATTTCCTTCAGTAATATCAGCTTGTGAGCAGCAGAATTTACTTAGGCTCTCTCTTTAGGTTTTTAGGTTGACGAATCAACCTATTCCATCTCCCCCAGGATGCCTTGTTTGCAAAGTTAACAGTACCCAGTCTGTGAACTTACCAGTCTCTCTTTCCTCTGTTCCTAAGAAAGCACCCAATCTTACAAGTAGGGTGAGTTCAGATTAATAACTAAAAGGAATCATGTGATAGAGTCCTATATACAATGGAAGCATCTTGGCTTTTTTCTGAACTATATAGGCTGAAAATGGCCTCATTATCAGACATATAAAACTCATTCTTTTTCTCCTTCATATTATTTTAAACAGATTTATTGAGGTATAATTTACATAATATAAAATTAAAGCATTTTAAAATATGCATTATGATGAAATTACAGTTGTGCAACCATCATCAAAATCTAATTCTGGAATAATTTCATCAGTCCCCAAAGCTCTATTAGCCCTATTAGAAGTCTTTCCTTGTGCCCATACCAGACCCAGAAAACCACTAATCTACTTTCTGTGCCTAAATTTTATGATTTTAGAAATTTCACATAAACAAAATCATTCAACATTTATTGTATGCCTGGCTCCTTTAATGATATATGTCTGGCTTCTTTTATTTAGCATAATGATTTTTAGATTTATTCACATTGTTCCATGAATCAGTAGTTCCTTTTTGATGTTGACAGTATTCCCTTGCATAGATGCACCAGATTTTATTTATCCATTCACTAGTGGATAGACCTTTGGATTGTTTCCAGTTTGAAGCCATTATAAAAAATCCTGCCATAAACATTTATGTCAAGTCCTCAAGTGGACATGTTATTTCAGTTTTTGTGGGTAGTTACCCAGAAGTGAAGTTGCTGGATTATATGGTACTCATCTATTTATATTTAAATATTTAAGAATCTACCAAACTATCTTCCAAAGTGACAGTAGCCTTTTAAATTTCCTATGAGAAACCTTCCAGTTTTTCCAACACTAGGTATTTTCCATCTTTTCAGTTTTGGACATTTTTCTGAGTAGATAGAGACATGTCAACATGATTTTAGTTTGCATTCTCACAATCTAATGATATTCTATATCTTTTCATGTGTTTGTTTTTTAATATCTTTTTTCTTTAAGTATTTATTCATACTTTTTCTCTTTTAACTGGGCTGTTATTATTACTGAATTTAAGCAATACTTTATATGTTCTGTAAACAAATCCTTTACCAGATGTTTTGGAAATATCATCTCCTAGTTTACGGTTTCTCTTTTCACTTTTATAATGGTATCTTTTTTCTTGAAAAGCAGACGTTTTAAATTTTGATGAAATCCAATTTATCAACTTTTCATTTATTATATGTGCACTTTATGCCACAACTAATGAACATATTCCTAACCCAAGGTTGTATAGAGTTTCTTCTATGTTTCCTTTTAGAAATTTGACAGTTTTAACTCTGACATTTAGCATTACGATCTACTCCAAATTAACATATCTGAATGGTATGAGATAAGGCCTAAGTTTATTCATTTATTTGCACAAAGATATTGAATTTTCTAGTACCATTTGTTGAAAAGACTATCCTTCCCTCACTGCATTCCCTTTTCATCTTTATCCAGTCAACTGAGCATATTTAGAGTCCATTTCTATTCCGTTCCCTCATGTTTTACAGATTCATAAGATTTCATTGTTCAAGTGTACTGTACTTAATTTAATCAGTCTGTCACTGATGGACAATTGTGATACTTTTTTTTTCCTGTTCCAAATAATGATATGACAAGTATATTGCATTGTGGGTATACATTTTTGTGTCTTATAAGTGCCATTTTAGGATAAATTCCCAAAGGAGTCAATGTTGCATTTTGAGATATTCACAAATTGCTCTTGGTAGAAATTTGCTAAATCATAATCACACCAGAAATGTCTGAGAATACTTGCCAGAACCCAGAAATGACTATGCTAATAAGTGTTTCATTTTTGCTAGTCAAGTACCTAAAATTATCTGATATTTTAGTTTGAATTTCTTATTATGAGTTAGGATGAGTATCTTTCATTTTTAAAAGCCAACTATGTTTAATTATATGTGAAATATGTATTTCATGTTTGTTTAGATTATATTTTGTGATTCACTTTGAAACTGTTTCCCCTAGTTTTTGTCTTTTGATTTTGTTTGGTGAGTTTGAGTCCGACAGAAGCTTTTTGTCTAAGGCTTCTTGGTAAAGCTGGGAAGGTTCTCTACTCTGAGATTTAAATTTTTTTCTAGTATTTTCATGCTTTAATTTTTTAAAAAGACAATTTCTTAGTGCAATTTTACATACAGTACATTTTCATTTTTAACATTTTAAGAATTTGATCTATCTAGAATTTATTTTAAGAGATAAAATAGTTATATTTTTCCCCAAGTAGCTACTTAGTTATTCCAACATCATTAATCGCATAATCCAACTTCCCCTCTGATCATACAGTATCATAAAGTAAATTCCCACATGCACGTGGGTTCATTGACCTGTCATCTAGTCACATATCTGTGAGCACACTTCATCCTCCATGCTCTGGCTCCAAGGTTAGCTTTCTGTGTTGCATTACTATACTTACATTCTCACAGTGACACACAGTAAGTTAATGAAATACTCTACGAATGGGTTGCATTGCACTTAAATCTTCTCTCACCTTCTCCCCACTGTCATTAGCTAACCAAATTCAAACCATTTTTTAACATCACTAAGAAAAATACATTGACAGTAAATATGTCTGAAAATATAGGGGACAGAGAATAAGCAGCTGCATTCTTGAGTCAAACAAACAAATTAGGGCTAATCCACAATCTCTGAATCTTCCAGAACAGCCAGTGATTTTGGGGTAGGCTACCTGTTTATTCAGACATGTATAAGGCACATGCAGCGGGTAAATGAGAGAAGATTGCACTTCATTAAGTAAATTGAATCCCTCTCCCAACATATCTACAGTGGTTGAAGAGCAAATACAATTAGCATTTTCTGTCAAAAAGGGAGGGGATTGCTTACCATTAAATGTCCTTCCCACAAATATGAAATGCTGAAATTCCACTCCTAGGAGATTCAGAAGGGGCATAAAGAAATGTGTCTGAACACATGGAGGTTTTGAAGACACAAAAAATGAAATTGCCATCTTCAAAATGGTGCAAAAGGGCTGGGCATTTAGCTCAGTGGTTCTGGCGCCTGGCTCACAAGCGTAAGGTCTGGAGTTCGATCCCCGGTACCAAAAAAAAAAAAGGTGCAATAGTGGGTTGTGCTTTCTTTTCCAAAAACTAGTCTATTTCTTCTCCAAGTTTCCAGTTGAGATTCCAGCCCCAAACTGCCAGTAGGAGATAAGAACTGTCTGTCTTTTGAGACCTTGATCCTGCCAGATATGAGTGGTTGTGCCTTGAGACTAGTTGGGTACCAGAAGGGCTGTGGTCCATCATGAAGGAGACGCCCTCTTATGTGTCGCATTAATGGGGGTCTCTGGTGTCAAGAAATGACACTTAGGACACCCCTTCCTACCCAACTCTCTGCAAACTAGGTAAGAGGTGCGGTTCTGGGTTTACCTAGTAACCCCTCATATTTTGTGTGTGTTCCTCATCCTACCAAACCCAGTTCTACCTCATTTTGATAGATTGAGTATAGCTCTCCTTAGCATTCAAAAAGTGCTGAATCTGTACATTTTTAGGGTAATGTTGGAACACCCCTCTTTGTACTTTTTCTTCTGAGAAAGTTGTATAGGAGCAGGGTGTGGGGAAGAAACTGCCTGAAGTAGAAAAAGTCAGTAGGACACACAGTGGCGGACCCTGCTGCGGTAGCTGTCCACAAAACAGCACTGACTCCTGAAGCTGTGATCTCTCTGTGCTTTTCAGCGGGGGAAGCCAGAGCACCTCAGTTAAGAGGGAGAAGCCACCATTTGCCGTTCAGGCCCTGGTTTTCCCCCAGGCTGTAGCAACCAGAGGCTCTTCCGGTCCTCTCCCTGGCTCCCTTCCGGCCCTGTTTCCTTTCCCCACCCCTCCAACAATAGTCCCTTCTTGATTTCTGTTCCAAGAGAGAACGGTGAGTCCCCAGTGCAAAGGAAACTCAGGATTCTTTCTGCAGTTTTCTAACTGGGTGGAGCAAGGCGTGTGCATTGGCATCTCTTCCTTGGCTCTGATGCTGGAGGACAGGGTCCCTCTCCTGTTCTCGAGGGAGACCAAGACAGAAAGCAGGATTCTTCAGGAGCTGGGGATTTAGCTCAGTGGTACTGCGCGTGCCTTGCAAGTGCAAGGTCCTGAGTTTGATCCCCAGTACTGCAAAAAAGAAAGCAGGATTTCTTGCCCCAGGTCTGGAGCATTCAAGGGAAGAAGTCGACAGAGTACCTTTTCTTCCTGAAAGGAGTGCAATATTAATAGTTTCATATTCTCTCTAAACTCTTTTTTTAGGGAAATGTTCCCCAAAATACTCATCACTGCCTTCCCTGTGGATTTCTCTATCCTCAGCCAGAAGCTTAGGTTCTCTCCCAAGATTCTTTTCATCTAGGGAAGGGACTAGGAATCCACCAGGTAACTTTGATGGTGGGTACTCAAAACATGCTTGAAAAACATTACCCTGACTGTTCTTGTCTGAGAATATTAAATCCTTTGGTATGTAGTTAACGTGCTGGGTGAAAGTACAATAAGCATATCTAATGTTGCTCTGAGCCGAATAGAATGGACTCTTGTCCATAATACCACTATTAATAGAGAGTTCTGTTGTCTTGGACAAGGTCAAAGTTAACAAACAGCTTTGTAATTCCTTGGAACAGGGACTTACATTCCAAGATCAGTCTGTGTACAGTACATCAAAACCGTAAAGACAATGCTGCTCAAACTCAGCTGTTCCACAGCATCATTTGGAGGTCTTGCTAAAATGTAGATTCTGATGTGGTAGGTCTAGCAGGGAGCCTGAACTCCTACCTAGTGAGCTCCTAAATGATGAACTACATTGCTGCCTATGGGATTACATTTGAGTAATACTGCCCAAGAGGGTATCTAACTATTTTTAAATGATTAGTTACAGATGACCCTTCCTCCTTAATAAGAAACCTGAAGACAAGCAACATCAGATAACCTACTTTCTTTACCCTCCCCTCAAAAAGAAAGAAAATTTCTTTGCCCTTTTCTAAGATGGGAAGAAGGACTTCTTAGAATGGGAAAATTCTATGAAATATTGTGCATAAAGTTCTTTGGAGTCCCCAAACCTGGTAATGACTCCCCCCTAAATGTCTTTGGTGGTGGTACTATTATCATATTATTTTGCCACTTAGTATCAGTGGCTATATAGAAGGAGATGGGGACAAAATATATCAAAGGAAAATAGAAGAGTGGGCCAGAATTGCCTTTTTGTGTCCTTGGTACTTGACACTAGATATAGTCTTCATTAGTGTGGACAGAAAAAGACTTTTCAGTTTCTACCACAAATAACAGAAACCTTGGATCACAATGTTGTTAAACACAATAAGCATTCCAAATCCAAACTCATGATTGTTTATACTTATCAATTTAAATTTATGAAATAAATGTAAAACGGCCTCAATACAATATTTTGACTGTCTTCATTGCTTTTAATTAAATAAAGGAAAGTGTATTGTGCTCAACAAGGATATCACATTCCTGTCCCTGGATTCACCCCATGGTGTTTCGTAAACTCCCTCCAAGTGGCAGCCCTTTAACTTGGATTTACAGCCTCAGCTACAACAAACCAGAGAGTGCTGAGCATTCTCAAGGCCAAATCCTAGCTCACAGCTCTTTTCATCAAGGAAAAACAAGTGATCATTCTCGTTCTCACCAAAAACAATTTGCTAACCCATCATCTGCCCAGAAAACAAATGGAAAATAAAATACAACCAACAGTCTTTCAGTGTATCTCTTAGATAAATGTTCAACTCCCCCGAACAAGCGGGTGGGGGTACATGCCGAGATGACACTTTAATATCCATGTAACAGCCCCATGCACAGTGGTAGAATGAACTCATATAATTCCAGTCAATTCAGGTGAGAAACAGATCTGTCAAGCTGGCAGTTTGGCATTGTCCAGACTCCAAAGGAGTTTGACTAACTTTTATTTTTTTATTTTTTTATTAATCAATTGCTTTATTTGGCCTTATATAAAGATAGCACATTTCACTCAACATTCCACTTGTTCACTGGCTCTTCTAGACAACAAATATTTGTTGTGCATGTATTTTATACTTGTAGTAGTCTAGGTCTTATCTAGATGGCAGTGGACAGAACAAAGTCCCCTTCCTTATGGTGCTTACTTTTTGGTGAACTTATAGGTTACACATTCACATTCACCTAGTGAGGGTATGTTCTTCTTCTTTTATCTAAATGTCATTGTTTTATATAAATTGGCATTTGAATAGTCACAGACAATAGTTATCATTCTAAGAAGAGTGCATCAAAATGTTTGTGGTCTCTATGTCCCTGTTAGACGGAGACTTGTGTTTACTGCTGTCTGTTTCATTAACCATACAAACATAAAAGAAAAAAATTGACTGATTTAGGTAAAAACAAAATCAGAACTACTTTTCTCTAAGCCACGTATTTTTCTTACAGTTACAGCAGGTTTACCATGACTTGTGGGTGCTGATTGTCAATCATTTTGTCTCTCTGACACTGTTACCTTAAGGACAAGGATCTAAATTCTGAGGTAGGCTCCACACAACACACATTGTAAAATGATTTTAATAAAACAAAACCTTATGAGACTAGACCTACTTATATTTTTAAAAAGATAATAATATAAGTTTAATATTCTTGATTAAAGAAAAATTTATGTTTGCTGTAAGATGAAAATAATATAGAAATGTATAACCTGAAAGTACTATTTATACAGAATTATAATATTTATTGGTCTAAGTAATCAATCCATTAGTAGCTTATATAGTCATCCCTTATGCATCCATGAGTGACTGGCTCCAAGATCCCTGCAGATACCCAAATCCATGGATGCTCAAGTCCCTTATATAAAATAGTGCAGTATTTGCACAACCCATATGCATTCTCCCATATATGGTAATCATCTCTAGATTACATACAATACCTAATATAATATAAATGCTATGTAAATGATTGTTATATTATAATGTTTAGGTAATAATGACAAGAAAAAAGTATGAATTTATTCAGGACAGAGGCTATTTTTGTCAAATGTTTTCAATCTGTCTTTGATTGACTCCCCAGTGAAGAACCCACACATACAAAAAATGACCATACATGGTTATAGAACACTGATCAGTAGCATCAGTTTGCTTGGCTGCCTAGAATCTTCCTTATTCATAGTAACATCAGCAGCTTCTAGAATAACAATGAATATATTCAAAACTAACTTCAAAAGAGAGCATCCAATGTTGAATACAAATTCCACTTACAAGCATGGGTCATAGAATATGCATTTACAGCTAGCATCAGAGTCATCCTGAAGAAAACAGAGCAAGACATCACCATCCATTTGAGGTAATCACAGGATGTCAGGAGCAGAACCTCACAGATCACCCCCAGGGCAGTGGGGAGGGCAGGAGGAGATTGTAAACAAGTCCCCATGTGAATTCTGAAACACACTCACGCTTCAAAAATCACTGATTTAGCCCAGCTTTGTCATTTCAGAAACAGGAAACTGAGGTTGGTGCGAGTTAAGAAATGTGTTAAGTCCCCATACAAGGTGTGCAGAGGTTGGATCATAACACAGGGTTCTGAGTTCTGATCTGCTCTTTTTCCTCTTGCAGCAAGCCACGTTAGAAGGCACCTTCTGTACATTAGTGCAGAGCAGCTCGGCTGTGATGTGCTCTCCGAAGGTAGGGATCAAACAAGTCTCTCTTGTACCAGAGCCTCTCATTCTAACAAAAGAACCTCAAATGTTTGGGATATTAGTAGTAGATTTTTGCTGATATGGGTTTTTGCTTTTGGAATGTAGAGGAAAGTTTCATACTTAAATAAAAGTATAATTATTACTTGGTGACCTAGCAAGCATGTACATTTTGAAGTTTAGACCAAGAGAAAATAGCAGTTGGATGTCACACGCCATCCGCCACACAGGCCGCAGTGGTGGCTTGGAGTCCTATTGGTCATGTGAAGTGAGTGACTCGCGGATGGGATGTTTGAGAGAGGGACTCCAAGTGTGCTTGGCCCTGAGTCGGGGACAATGTGTCACTTCCAGTGCTTTTCGCTCTGGCTGAGTCATGACACAGTCACCAGAGAATCCAAAATAATTGTCTGCGTGGCCACGGAAAAGCTGGGAGAAGTGGGTGAAAGGGAGTACATCGTGTCTGCAGTATATTTAGAGCTCTCCGCACATTTATCTAAGCGGAAAACTTTGGTCTCAGAGCAAAATTTCCCCGGGAGGGAGCTCTATTGAATATAGCTCACAAGCAACGAAGCTAAAGCTGGCACTTCTGCCAGAAACAGATGAATATCAATGCATTAAACTCTACCTTCTTTTTAAAAAATATCAGAGTTCAGAAAGAACACTTAATAAATGCCCAGCTCTAAAACTATGAAGAGTAATCTTTCTTCTGATAGATCCTTGGTGTAGTATTGGGCAAGAATACAGATACAAATCATAGGAAGCTTATTCTATTATTACTATTTGTAAAATTACAGTGCTCTTCAGGGTTCATGTATTATTCTTAAAAATCACAAATGATATTAATCAACTCTCACTACTTCCCAAACACTGTGTTACTTGCTTTTTTCTCAGTAATCTTACTGAATCTTCAGAGAAGTCTATTACATTGGTAGAGTTTTGTTTTGTGTGTGGGGTTTTTTTTTTTTTTTTTTTGGTACTGGGGATGGAACTCAGGACCTTGCACTTTCAAGGCAAGCAGCAGAACCACTGAGCTAAATCCCTGGCTCTACATTGGTAGAGTTTTACATCTGGGCACATGGAGACTTGGAGAGGTTAAGGACAGTCTGAAGGCCCTCAAGACTAAGAGACAAAGCTGAAATTCAACCCTAAATGTATGTACCAACAGAGTCTGTGCTTTCAAGCTCCCATTCAATTCCCATTCTAACCCACAGACCTGAAGGACACGTATGATTTAGGCTGTATCTTGGGGCCAGGGATGTAGCTAAGTGGTAGAGCATGTGCTTAGCATGTTCGAGTCCCTGGGTTCAATCCTCAGCACCCAAAATAGATGCAAATAAGAAATTGGTAATCTAGATATGTGTACAACTTTAGCAAAAATTAATTAATGAGATCTTGTGTGAGTCAAATTCTGGATCATTCCAAACTGGAATTCCCCTAATGATATCACAAAAGAGCCTCTGATGACCCAAAGAAGAATCACACTGGAAGTTTCCACAAATGCCAACTCTCTCCTTGGAGTTGAGTAAAGGTAGATTGAGTAGTAGCAAATTAGACTAAAATAGCTGATGGGTTTTTTTGGTCAGGTAGCCGAATCTCCCCCTACCCCTGGCATCCACCAAATAATTCTCTCATGGCAACAACTTCACAATGTAAATGGAAATGTTGAATATATATTTTTTTCTTCATAAGGAAAATAGCATATCTCCATCTCTTTAGTCTCGGGCTCCAGTGAACACCCACTGGATGTAGCCTCACCACCTTTTGCCTTACTTGTCTTCAGTCATAATGACTGTTGTCATTTGTTTCACACTGCATCTGACGCTTTAATTCAATAACCAAAAATAGAGCATGTTCTGTGCTGTTGTCTTAATTAGGCATAGCATTAAACACATGTCAAGGAGAAATGAAACCGAAAGAATCAAGTCAAGATCACAGCCCTAAATTTTTTCTGGGGTCACAGTTGCTGATAAATGATACAAAATGCACAAGATAATTGGTCCTAGTTATCTTTTGACCCAAAGATCTATGAGAAGGGGGTGACAAGTGTAGGGATAGGGGAGCTGAACACCGCTTGCCACTGCTATTTGAATCATTTTGCACCCTTAAGCACCCCAACCCTAATCCTGCCGCTTATATTTGCTCACTTTATGGTGATTCTAAGGAGAGTGTTTTGAAGAAAGGAGAAGGAAGAAAGAGGTCTGACAAATGGAACAAACCCTATGCAACTGTCTAGTTCTACCATATTTTCTCATCCTCATTAAGATGCTGCTTTGGTTTCATCTAAAGATGAATTACTTGATAGCGGTGAATGCATAATCTGGCCAAATTCATTTAAAAATAAATGTCCAACTATTTTTATTATACTCCTCACATCCCAGGAGGTCTCAACCAGCAAATTTCATAGAAATAAATATTTCAAAATATATGTCTCTAGCCCACTCAACACCTTCTGAATTAAATTGTTACTATTAGTAAAAATGCGTAGACTTTCAGAGTGGCCTCGCTGACCTATTTTTGATAACACAATCTTGGCTCCTTCCACACTGGCCATAATGAGTTCTTGGTAACATTACCCTTTCTGATGAATTTAACAGAAGCATGTTAGACTTTCAGAAACTGGTGGTGTGTAAGCTTGACTGGTTTGCTCAGTCCAATTTGGCACTTGGAAAACCAGGCACTGCGTGAACATTTTTTAATTGTATCTCTGGCTTAGATTTTCACTCTTACTGACACAAACAATCAATCTTAATCCTCCCATTTCTAGTTGCATGTTGTTTTCCAAAATTAAAGCTATATGCCCCCAAATTTTTGCCCTCTTTTGTGTGGCAGATGATACTTTCCATCAACAGTGAATAATAAACTTGCATTTGGCCCATATGTAGCACCTGAATACATAAATCCCCACATGCAGTACTATTTCAAATTGACATTCTTATTCTTTTTCCCCTTCCTACTTCAGTGATGCAGAATATCAGTCACAATTTAAGAGCCCTCTTTTGAAATAGAAAGAAAAGAACAAGAGAAGAGTACCTAGAGCCAGACACAATGCAACAACAACACCGCCCCCCTCCCCCATGAAAACCATAGTTCTTAACAGATACCCTGAGAAGGTTCCCAGGACACAGTGCTGAGGAGGGGTGAACCATCCAGTGGGACCCATCCTATACCTCAGTGGCTCCCAGCTAACTGTGCCACATTATCTGTATCAAAATTCAGATACAACGAAGTGTCCTCTAACCCTAATGCAATTCTGCTTCCTATTCTGCCAGCCTCAGATGTGCAAAACATTGGTATTCTGGTTATTTTTTTAAGTTATAAGCTTAAATTTGGGCCACTTATCAGTCATACCCTTCGATTAAGGACTACATATAGTAAGGGATTACCTGTTGGAAGACGCCCAGGGTAGCCTCCATCCCAGGGACTTGGAAACAAAGTAGAAAGGATTACGTGGGTGACTTACCAGCTCCTGGGTCTGGATGGCTGCAGCAGCCCCTCCGCTCTACCTGGTCCCTGGCTCTCTCTGTCTCTGTCCCTCTCCCTCTCTCTCCCTCTCTCTTGTGTACAGATTGCAGGGAACTTAAAGAACTAGCAGGGACAGTGTTTCATATGACTTAAGAAGGAGAACAGGAACAATACTTCGTTCTCTTTTTCTCAGATGAGTACCTTCAGGAAGAAGGAAGGAAGGGAGGGGAGAGGGAGGAAGTCAACAACCCTTTGCTTTCCTGAAAAAAAATAAGGAAACAGAAGATAGACATCTCATTTTCTCTTAAACAAAATGTTGGAAGGGGTAAAAAAAAAGAAAGAAACTTTGAAAAAAAAAAAAAAAGGAATTCTTCAAATATGCTCTCTGCCCTGGGAGCTTTAAAGAGATGAAAATGCCTTAGTGGCCTGTCCTGTCCAAACAAATAGTGTTCCAAAAAGGCAAGCTCTCTCTCCTGAGTGTGCAGCCTCTGATATCTGGTTTGCAGAACTGATACAGGCAAAAGGGAACAGATCATGTCATGTTGACTCTGAGGAGGGGAACGTTGGGTCCATTGTGCTAACTGAAGTAAACCTGCAGCCTGGGCGACAGAGCATCGTGATGGCTCAGCCAGGACTTCTGCCTTCTCTTAGGCCCTTGGAAAATCAGCATTGCCTCAATTCCTCAGCTAACTCCAGATCCTTAGAGTTCTCCCAGGATCCAATAGCAGATTTATGCACTGGTCACTGAGCTTTGTGCAATAGATCAAACCCAGCTTCCATCTTTGCTAATGGATAAAAAAGGGAAAGAAGCCTCTTTGCACAGCACTGCCAGGCACAGCTATCTCAGAACTATTGTTCATATTCCCCTGTCCTTTACATTCCTAAGGCTCCATGGATGTAGTCACCGCTGGAAAACTGGAAGGCAATTGCTAATCTGTTTCTAAAATATACTGTGAAAAAATGAAGAGAACATCCTTTACCAAGGTGGGGATGCTGAGAATTCAGGCGGAAGGCATGGGCTGAGCTCTGTGCAGGGATAGTTGTACCTAAGAATACAGTTGGTTTAAATTCTCCAATTTCTTTGTGCCCTTCATTCATCTGGTTATGACCATTGTCACCACAATCAGGAACCAGGAGATACACAGACTTCTGTGGCAGCAGAAGAAAAACCAGCTTTAAGCTCCTTCCTCATTTTACCAAATTGTAAAAAAAAAAAAAAAAAAAGCTACACCTAATTGCAAGAAGGAATGAAGCGAATTCAGGGAAAACATGATTCTTATTCAGTGTCCATGTGAGACTTTAATTAGGTACAAGGATCTATAACATTAAGTATTTAGTCCAAGTTTTCCTCCTATTTCCCACCTTTCTCTATCTATCTATCTATCTGTCTAGCATGTATCTGTAGCTATGTGTAAGTGTCTGAGAAGAAATGTGGTGTAGATATTCAGTAACTTGTGAGAGCCAGTGCAGAGTCCCATTCTTTGCATTGTCCCTGACACCAGCACTGGCACGCCCCTGGATTCCTGCCGTGGGTTACCAGTCCTCATCCACAGAGGAGAACACTGATGACCAGAAAAAGTGTCTGTTCTTTGCCCAAAGCCACACACCTCAGAGGCAAAATTCAGTGTTCGCTTGCACCTTCAGCCCAGCTCCCGCGCTTTGGCCCTCTGCTGGCCTCCACTGGATCCTGCCTTCTTAGGGATGGGAAAGAAAAGAATGAAAACCCAAGAATGCAAGGGAAGAGCAAGGGAGAAGGGAGTGGGGCAGGAGTAGGAGCTGTGGCTTCCAAAGGGACAGCAGGAGCAGGCCAAACACCCTAAGAACCATGGGGCCAGACGTGCCATGGATGCTGGTCAAGAAAGTGGGTCAGTAGGAGTGGGTGAGTGGGGAGCAGCAGGGAAAGGGTGGACACAAGTTGGGGAGAAAGGGGGGGGACAAGAAGTCGTGAAGAGGCTCGGGCTACAGAACCCTTGCAGGATGAAAGCGGCTCTGGTGGCCTGAAGAGCCAACCTACCACACACGGCCCTCCCCATGTCCCTCCTCTGTGCAGCCTCCCAGCCAGCCTGGGCTGGGCCCCAGGGGTCCTGCAAGAGCCCAGAGGATTTCCCTTTCAAGTCTGTGAGAATGTGGGGACTGTCACGTTGAGGCCCTGTTGTTTTATCCAAGCCAGCTGACCCGCCCAGAGTCAGCTTGGACAAGGCATGTCCATTCAGTCTGTATAGCTTTGATTTTTCCACCACAGGAGCACCCAGCTGGGACCTGAGGACACCTACCGGGCTAGCCAGTGGATCCCCACCCCTGCCTCTTCTGGTTGCTCCCCCCAGATTTCTGTGTAACCCAGCTTACCACAGGCAAGGCCTCTCCCTCTTTCCCTGTCTGTGCACTGCCAATTGTGTGAAAAGGCACTCTCTGATACTTGTCAGATCACCCCCTGGGTGTCAGCAGCTGAACTGCCTCAGACCCTCCCACTTGGCTTCAAGGCCACCCAAGCTCCTGCTCACTCCTGGTCACTAAGAGCGAAGAGAACAGATTTTTTTTTCCCTTACATTCTTTTATTGGTACATTGTAGGTATACAACACAATTACATTTCTCATTGGGAATTGTACCTTTACATAATGCATCTTGGTTCTTAGTTTTTCCCCATTCCCAGCCCTCCTTTCACCCCCTCTACCCTTCCCTATTTACAAAGACTTTGTTTCCATTTTTTCCATTTCTCATAATTTTTCCTTTCCCTTCTTTCCTTTCCTCTACCCCTCCTAGTTCCCCTACCCATTTGGACTTTTTCTTCCTATTATGCATTATCAATTATTCATTTTAATCACTGGCACATTTTAGGTATACAGTATAATGACATTTACCATTGGAAATTTGCACCTTTACATAATCACTCTTGGTTCTTATTCTTTCCCCCTTCCCCTGCCCTCCCTTCAACCCCTCCATCCCTCCCAATTTACAAAGACTTTGTTGACATTTTTTCATTTTCTCATATTAATTCCATTCCTTTCTTTCCTTTCCCCTACCCCTCCCATTTCCCCTTCCCCTTTGCCCCCTTTCTTCCTATTTCACATTATCTATTATACCTTTTAGTCCTTATTTACACTTTCAGTTTTTCACACTAGAGAAACTACTCAGTATTTACACATGTGTGTCCTATTTATTTCACTTAAGAGTATTGCCTCAGAGAGGGGTCCCTGGTTACAGGGGACCCACCCCATCCAGCCCGCACCCCTGGCAGTGATCCACGTAGCAGCGCGGGTGGCTGCAGGACTCCTCCCCCCACTCCACCTCCTGGCTGTACTGCCACCTGGTTCCACACTACAAAGACACAGGGCACACTGGACCACCAGGCAACCATACTGGGTAAGTTGGAGGGTTCATCACCTCCCATCGGTACCTGGACTATCTTCAGGGGAAGGGCAGCTGGAACCTGCAGTACAATCCTGCAGAGCTCAACCCTACAGGAGGACAGGGAGCTCAACTTGGGACTTGCAGCCAGAAATCTGCCTGAATCTCATGGGTCTGTAACTGGCTTGCTGAGACTCATTGACTTATATCTGCCCAGGGCTGCCCACATTGTTTATTGTGACAGAAGAGACATACGCTGAAGGAGGCCCTTCATTTTCATTTTTATTTTTTATTTCCAAAATTAGTATTATTGGTTTGGGGTTTTTTTACCCCCTCTTATCTTTAATTTTTTTCCTACTCTTTGCAAATTTTTGTTTTTCCTTCCTTTCCCCCCTTTCTTTCTTTTCTCTTTCCTTTCTCTCTCTCTTACACTCACTCTTTTGCTGTCCCACATTGTTTGTCTCATTTTTGTTCCTGTTCTCGCCCTCATTTGGATTTCCTCTTTATTTTTCTATTATTCTCTTTTTCCTTCTCTTGCCTTTGTCCTCTAGCCTCACTGCTAACCTTGCCCTATCCTTCTACCTATCTATCCCTCCCTCCCCAACTCCTTCTAACTCCCCATCCTGAAGGGTAAAGTTGTTATATTGAAGAGTTTATTCACTATAAACATATGCTGGGTTGGTCCTCAATTTTGATTTAATTCACACAGTTAGAGGTGATAGATTAATAACTACCACAAGATGTCATTTTCTAAGATGTACTTGATGCTATAGTGTGGCTGATTGTATCACTTGGGCTAAGGTGTTGTTATTGACCTAGGCAGTGGTTCTTCCTAGTATAATGAAAATGAGATAGCCTCAGAGTCTTTAGAGACTCAAAACCTAAAGACCAGCTATATCTGGAAGACACCACTGAGAAGCAATCATTCCATAAGGGTTCTAATTAGAAGCAACAAAGATACATACAATAAGCAATTTTGAAGTATCAACCCAGGAGTTAAAAGAAGGACGGTACCAAAAACAAAAATGAGAAGACATTTAAGCAAGGCACAAACTCAGACTTCCACCCCACCAAGGGTAAACCCTGGGGGAAATGAGGTGGAAAAGTCCGATAATCAACCAACTGGATACCCTGAACTGATAGCACAGGAAGTAACAAAAGAGACGAATGAGGCTCTAGAAAAATTCAAAACAGAAAAAATCTCCCAGATATCTACAGAGTTTGTGAACAGAGTGAAAGACATGATTAGAGGCTCTAGAACAGAAACAGATAAAAAAAATAGATGAGCTCAGAAACATGCTGGAAGCCACGAATATCCAGCATAAGAAAGAAATGGAAATCATGATAGCCCAACATAAGAAAGAAATGGAATCCATGAAACAGATTCAAACAGATATTCAGGAGATTAAAAACTCCATTGAAACTATCCACAGCAGATTAAGGGAATCTGATGATAGAATATCAGATATAGAAGACAGGATCATGGTTAAGGGCCATGAAAACAGAGATTTCTTAAAATTAGTAAGGGACCACAAGAAATCAATCCAGCAGCTACTAGACAATGCAAAGAAGAATAACATAAGACTGATAGGATTCCATGAAAAAACAGGAGAAAGTACAATTGACTTAAAAAAACTGTTCACAGAAGTAACAGTGAAAAACTTCCCAGACAGAGGTAGAGAATTGGACATACAGATAAGTGAGGCATATAGAACTCCAACTAGCCATGATCAAAAAAAATCTACATCTAGATATACAATAGTCAAGATCCCAGAAACCCAGCAGAAGAACAAAATCCTACAAGCAGTTAGAGAAAAGAAACAAATCACCTACAAAGGAAAGCCCATCAGAATCACAGCAGACTTCTCAACACAAACCCTCAAGTCAAGGAGAGCCTCCAGTGAAGTATTTCAAGCCCTAAAAGAAAATAACTTCCAACCTAGACTGTTGTATCCTGCAAAATCATCTTTCAAAATTGATGGGAAAATTAGATACTTCCATGACAAAGAACACCTCAGAAATTTCATGAACACCAAACCAGCACTACATGCAATTCTAAACAATATCCTAGAAAAAGACAATGAAGGTCACAACTCCATGAGGCCCAACAGAGGGAAGCCACCAGGCAAGGTAAGACACTAAAGGGAAAGGGGAAAAAAAAAGAAATAAAAGAGCCAACAAAAGTAAAACATCATGACAAGAATGAATCAGTATCTGTCAATTATAACCATCAATGTTAATGGCCTCAGTTCACCAATCAAAAGAAATAGACTGGCAGAATGGATTAAGAAGCAAAATCCAACAATATCCTGTATACAAGAAACACACTTAACTCAAAAATAAACTCATAGACTGAAAGTAAAAGGGTGGAAAACAGTTCTCCACACCACAGGAACCCAGAAGAAAGCAGGGGTAGCAATCTTATTTGCAGACAAAGTAGATTTCAAACCAAAACTAATTAAGAGAGACAAAGAGAGTCACTACATCCTTGTGAAGGGAACAGTCCAAGAGGAAGAGATGACAATCCTAAATATATATGCACCAAATATGAATGCCCCCAGATATACAAAACAAATATTAATGGACATGAAAAACCAAACAAGCACTAACACAATTGTAGTGGGGGACCTTAATACCCCACTTTCACAAATAGATCATCTAGACAAAAAATTAACAAGGAAATTCTAGAACTAAACCAAGTTATTGAGCAAATGGACTTAATAGATGTTTACAGAGTGTTCCACCCACAAAATCAGAATACACATTCTTTTCGGCTGCACATGGATCATTCTCCAGAATAGACCACATGCTAGCTCATAGGAAATGTCTAAGTAAATGTAAAAGAACTGAAGTTACCCCCTGTTTATTATCAGACCATATTGCAAGAAAATTGGAGATCAATAACATAAGAAACTGCAAAAGCCCCACAAACACATGGAAACTGAATAACACCCTCCCGAACAACCAAGGAGCCACAGAGGAAATTAAAGAAGAAATTAAACAGTTTCTACAAGTAAATGATAATGCTAGTATGACATACAGCCATCTGTGGGACACAATGAAAGCAGTTCTACATGGGAAATTCATAGCAGTGAATTCCCATATTAGGAAAACAGGGAGAACTCAGTTAAATAACCCAATGCAGAACCTCAAGCTCCTAGAAAAAGAAGAGCATAACAAACCCAAAGTTTGTACAAGAGAGGAAATTATAAAGATCAGAGCAGAAATCAATGCAATGGAGACTAAGAGAATGATACAAAAAAAATCAATGAATCAAAGAATTGACTTTTTGAAAGAATAAATAAAATCGACAAACCTTTAGCCAATCTTATCAAAAAAAGGAAAGAATAGCTGCAAATCCATGCAAGTAAGAATGAAAAAGGTCAAGTCACAACAGATTCAATGCAAATCCAGAGGATCATCAATACCTACTTCGAGAACCTGTACTCTAATAAAATGGAAAACACAGAAGAAATGGACTGATTCCTAGATATATATGAATTGCCAAAGTTAAATGAAAAAGATATAGAAATTCTAAAAACCCCAATTACAATGAGTGAAATTGAAAATGTAATAAAAAATTTACCAACAAAGAAAAGCCCAGGTCCTGATGGCTTCACTGCTGAATTCTACAAGACATTTAAAGAAGAACTATTGCCATTACTCTTTAAACTCATCAAGGAAATTGAAAGGGAAGCAAGGCTTCCAAATTCAATCCTGGAAGCAAGTGTTACTTTGATTCCAAAACCAGGGAAAGACCCAACCCAAAAAGAGAACTACAGGCCAATCTCCCTAATGAACATAGATGCAAAAACCCTCAACAAGATACTGGCAAACAGAATACAGAGGGCCATCAAGAAGATCAAACACCCTAACCAAGTGGGATTTGTCCCAGGGATGCAAGGATGGGTCAACATTCGTAAATCAGTGTAATACACTCTATTAACAGAGTCAAGGACAAAAACCATATGATCATCTCAATAGATGCAGAAAAGGCATTTGAAAAAAGTCCAACACCCATTCATGATAAAAACCCTACAGAAAATTGGAATAGAAGGTTTTTTATCTCAACCTGATTAAGGCTGTCTATGAAAAACCAACAGCCAACATCATACTAAATGGTCAAAAACTCAAAACTTTCACACTAAAATCAGGAACAAGACAAGGATGTCCACTATCACCACTCCTATTCAATATACTTCTGGAAATATTAGCCACAGCAATTAGAAAAGAGAAAGAAATAAAAGGAATAAAGATAGGAAAGGAAGAAGTTCAACTGTCATAATTTGCTGATGATATGATACTTTACATAGAAGATCCAAAAAAATGTTGCCGAAAGACTTCTCGACTTAATTGACAGATTCAGGAAAGTAGCTGGATACAAGGTCTACACGCAAAAAAAAAAAATAGCCTTCTTGTACACAAATAACAGACTCACTGAGAGAGAAATTAGGGAAATAATTCCTTTTGCAATAGCATCCAAAAAAATGAAATATCTGGAAATCAGTCTAACAAAGGAAGCAAAAGACCTCTACTCCGAAAACTACAGCACTCTGAAAAAAGATCAAAGAGGATACAAGAAAATGAAAAGACATTCCTTGCTCCTCAGTAGGAAGAACTACTATAGTGAAAATAGCCATACTTCCAAAACTACTATATAGATTCAATGCAATGCTGATTGAAATTCCAACAATATACTTCACAGAACTAGAGAAAACAATCCAAAAATTCATTTGGAACCAAAAGAGACCTAGGATAGCAAAAGCAATTCTAATCAACAGAGACATGGCAGGGGGTATCACAATCCCCAACTTGAAACTATACTACAAAGCTACTGTGATAAAAACAGCACGGTACTGGCAAAAGAACAGACCTGAGGATCAGTGGAATAGATTAGAAGATGCAGAAGCAACTCCAGACATACTTAGCCACCTCATCTTTGACAAAGGACCCAACCACCCTCATTGGAGGAAAGATAGCCTAATTGATAAATGGTGTTGGAAAGACTGGATTTCACCTGCCGAAGATTAAAACTAGACCTATATCTCTCACCTTTCACTAAATTAAGATTGAAGTGGATTAAAGATCTAAATATTAAAACAGAAACACTAAACTTGCTGGAAGATAAGTTAGGTAGAACTCTTGAAGACATTGGCATAGGAAAAGGCTTTAGGAACAAAACCTCAGTAGAACAAGAACTAGCAGAAAGAATCAACAACAGGGATCTCATCGTATTAAAAAGCTTCTGCACTGCCAAAGAAACCATCAACAGAGCTAACAGACAACTTACAATGTGGGAAAAATTTTTTAGCAGCTGTATCTCAAACAAAGGACTACTGTCTAGAATATATAAAGAACTGAAAAAAATCAGACCCCCCCCCCAAATTCAAAGACCCAATTCAAAAATGGGCATCTGAAATGAACAGACATTTCTCAGAACAAGAAGTAAAAGCACCAAACAAATATATGAAAAAATGTTCAACATCACTGGTCATTCGAGGGATGCAGATGAAAACAACACTAAGATTCCACCTTAACCCAGAAAGAATAGCTGCTGTCAAAAAATCCACCAATAACAAATGCTGGTGGGGGTGTGGGGAGAAAGGAACCCTTCTCCATTGCTGGTGGGAGTGCATGCTGGTGCAACCACTGTGGAAATCAGTATGGAGATACCTCAACAAACTAGGAGTAAAGGTTCCATTTGACTCAGCTATTCTCTTGCTAGGTATCTTTCCCAAAGAATTAAAAGAATCATACCACAGCGATATATGTCCAACCATGTTTATACCGGCACAGTTTGTAAGAGCTAAAGCTTGGAAGCAGCCCAAGTGCCCATCAACTGGACACTGGATAAAGAAGATGTGGGTTTTTTTTTTTTAATAAAATGGAGTACTACTCAGCCATAAAGAACAAGAAACTAGAGTCATTTATAGCTAAATGGATGCATATGGAGGCCATACTCTTAAGTGAAATAAATAGGACACGCATGTGTAAATCCCGATTAGTTTCTCTAGTGTGAGAAACTGAAAATGTAAATGAGGGTTAAAATGATTAAAATGAATAACTGATAATTTGAAATAGGAAAAAAGGTCCAAAGAGGTATGGGTGAAGGGAGGGGAAGGGGAAAGGAAAGAAGGGAAAGGAAAAATTATGAGAAAAGGAAAAAAAAATGGAAATGAAGTCTATGTAAATAGGGAAGGGTGGAGGGGGTGAAGGGAGAACAGGAAATGGGGAAAAAATAAGACTCAACATACATCATGTACAGGTACAAACACTCAATGATAAATGTAAACATACCGTATACCTAAAATGTATCAATAAAAGAAATTCAGAATAAAAAAAAGAGTATCTCCTCAATGTGCATCCATTTAGCTATAAATATCTCTAATTTCTCATTTCTTATGGCTGAATAGTACTCCATTTTATTTTAAAAACCACATTTTCTTTATCCAGTCTCCAGTTGATGGGCATTTGGGCTGCCTCCAAGTTTTAGCTATTACAAATTGTGCCAATATGAACATGGGTGGACATATATCACTGTGGTATGATTTTTTAATTCTTTGGGGAAGATACCCAGCAGGGGAATAGCTGGGTCAAATGGGACTTCCAGTCCTAGTTCTTTGAGGTATCTCCAAATTGGTTTCCACAGTGGTTGCATCAGTCTAAACTCCCACCAGCAGTGGAGCAGGGTTCCTCTTTCCCTACAGCCCCGCCAGCATTTGTTATTGGTTGATTTCATGATAGCAGCCATTCTTTCTGGAGTAAGGTAGAATCTCAGCATTGTTTTCATTTGCATCTCTTGAATGACCAGTGATGTTGAACACTTTTTCATATGTTTATTTGCTATTTCTACTTCTTTGTCTAAGAAATGTCTGTTCATTTCAGATGCCTATTATCAGATTGGGTCTTTAAATTTGGGAGGTCTGATCTTATTAAGTTCTTTATAGATTCGAGATAGTAGGCCTTTGTCTGAGGAAGAGCAGGTGAAGATTTTTTTCCCATATTGTAGGTTGTCTCTTCACACTGCTGGTGGTTTCTCTTGTTGTGTAGAAGCTTTTTAATAAGAAGAGATCCCACTTGTTGACTGCGCTAGTTCATGGGCAACTGAGGTTTTATTCATAAAATCTTTTCCTACACCAGTGCCTTCAAGAGTTCTATCCAACCTCTGTTCCAGCCAGTTCAGCATTTCTATTTTAATATTTAGATCTTTAATCCACTTCAATCTTAGTTTAGTGAATGGTGAGAGATATAGGTCTAGTTTTACTCTTTGGCAGGTTGAAACCCAAGTTTTCCAGAGCCATTTATTAACGAGGCTATCTTTTCTCCAGTGAGGGTGTTTGGCTCCTTTGTCAAAGATTAGGTGGCTGAGTATGTCTGGAGTTGTTTCAGTATCTTCTAATCTGTTCCACTGGTCCTCAGGTCTGTTTCTTTGCCAGTACCATGCGGTTTTTATTACAGTAGCTTTGTAGTATAGTTGCAGGTTGGGGATTGTGATACCCCCTGCCATGTCTCTGTTACCTAGAATTGCTTTTGCTATTCTGAGTCTCTTCTTGTTCCAAATGAACTTTTCGTTTGTTTTCTCAAGGTCTATGAAGTATGCTGCTGGGATTTCAATTGGGATTGCATTGAATCTATATAGCAGTTTTGGAAATATGGCCATTTTCGCTATATCGATCCTTCCTACCTAGGAGCAGGGGATGTCTTTCCATTTTCTGATATCCTCTTCAATCTCTCTTTTTAGAGTGCTACAGTTTTCAGAGAAGAGGTCTTTGATTTCTTTCGTTAGGATGATTCCTAGGTATTTCAGTTTTTTGGATGCTATTGTGAAAGGAATTGTTTGTCCTATTTCTCTCTCAGTGAGTCTGTTGTTCGTATACAGAAAAGCTGTTGATTTTTGTGTGTTGACCTTGTATCCAGCTACTTGACTGAATTTGATTATTAAGTCTAGAAGACTTTTGGTGGAGTTCTTGGGGTCTTCTATATAGAGTATCATGTCAACTGCAAATAATGACTATTTGACTTCTTTGTTTCCTATCTTTATTCCTTGTATTTCTTTCTCTTGTCTAATTGCCTCGGCTAATATTTCCAAAACTATATTGAACAAGAGTGGTGACAGTGGACATCCTTGTCTTGTTCCTGATTTTAGTGTGAAGGATTTCAGTTTTTGACCATTTAGTATGATATTGGCTGTTGGTTTTTTCATAGGTGGGTTTTATCAGATTGAGGTAGAGACCATCTATTCCAATTTTTTGTAGGGTTTTTATCATAAATACTTGTTGCATTTTGTCAAATGCTTTTTCTGTGTCTATGGAGATAATGATATGGTTTTTGTCCTCGGCTCTATTGATATAGTGTATTACATTGATTGATTTGTGTATGATAAACCATCCTTGCATCCCTGAGATGAATCCCACTTGATCAGGGTGTGTGATCTTCTTGATGATCTTCTGCATTCTATTTGCCATATCTTATTAAGGATTTTTGCAACTATGTTCATTAGTGAGATTGGCTTATAGTTCTCTTTTTCAGTTAGGTCTTTCTCTGCTTTGGGGATCAAGGCGATGCTTGCTTCCAAGAATGAATTTGGGAGTATTGCTTCCCTTTCAATTTCACTGAAGAGTTTAAACAGTAGTGGGACTAGTTCCTCTCCAAATGTCTTGTAGAATTCAGCAGTGAAGCCATCAGGACCTGGGCTTTTCTTAGGTGGTAAGTTTTTAGTTAACGTTTTCAATTTTATTGGTTGATATTGGGTTGTTTAGAATTTTTAGTTCTTTTTCGTTCAACTTTAGTAATTCATATGTATCTAGGAATCTGTCCATTTCTTCTGTGTTTTCCATCTTATTGGTGTATAGGTTCTTGAAGTAGGTATTGATGATCCTCTGGATTTCTGCTGGGTCTGTTGTCATTTCACCCTTTTCATTCCTAATTGGATGGATTTGGGCCTTTTCTTTCCTTTTTCTGACAAAGTTGGCTCAGGGTTTGTCAATTTTGTTGATTCTTTCGAAGAACCAACTCTTGGCTTCATTAATTCTTTGTATCATTTTCTTAGTCTCCAGTGAATTGATTTGTGCTCTGATCTTTATAATTTCCTCCCTTGTATGAGCTTTGCGTTTGTCCTGCTTTTCTTTTTCTAGAAGCTTGAGTTTCAGCACCAGGTTGTGTAGCTGAGCTAGCTCTGTTTTCCTAATGTGAGTATTTACTGCTATGAATTTCCCTCATAAGACTGCTTTCATTGTGTCCCATAGATTCTTCTATGTTGTATTATCACTGTCATTTAATTGAAGGAACTGTCTGATTTCTTCTTTAATTTCCTCTGTGACCCATTGGTTATTCAGAAGTGTGTTGTTCAAGTTCCATGTGTTTATGAAATTTTTGCAGTTTCTTTTGCTATGGATCTCCAATTTCATCACAATATGGTCTGATAATATACAGAGGATAACTTCAATTCCTTTGCACTTACTTAAACATGTTCTATGAGCTAGTATGTGGTCTATTTTGGAGAACGACCCACGTGCAGCTGAAAAGAATATGTATTCTGATTTTGTGGGGTGGAAGACTCTGTAAACATCTGTTAAGTTCATTTGTTCAAGAGTTCAATTGAGTTCTAGTATTTTATTACTTATTTTTAGTCTAGTTGATCTATCTATTTGTGACAGTGGAGTATTGAGGTCCCCCACTACAATTGTATTAGTGCATATATGACTTTTCATGTCCATTAGTATTTGTTTTATATAGTTGGGTGCACTAGTGTTTGTTGCATAGATATTTATGATTGTCATCTCTTCCTGTTGGATTGTTCCCTTTACAAGGATGTAGTGTCCTTCTTTGTCTCTCTTAATCAGTGTTGGTTTGAAATCTACCTGATCTGCCAAGAGGATAGCTACTCCTGCTTTTTGTGGGGTTCCCGTCGCTTGGAGTATTGTTTTCCACCCTTTAACTTTCAGTGTATGGATTTCTTTTTTAATAAGTGTGTTTCTTGTATATAGCATATTGTTGGATTTTGCTTCTTGACCCATTCTGCTAGTCTATTTCTTTTGATTGATGAATTGAGACCATTAACATTGATAGTTATAACTCATACATATTGACACCATTGGCATGACTTTTTCTTTTTGTTGGATTCTCCCGTTTTACATTTAATTTCTTTTCGCACCTGATTGGTTCATTGTGCTGTGCTTCCTGGGGTTGTGATCCTCATTGTCTGTTCCTAGGATATTGTCTAAAATTTTTTGGAGTGTTGGTTTGGTATTCATGAAGTTCCTAAGGTGCTCTTTGTATGAAAGTATCTTATTTCTCTATCAACTTTGAAAGATAGTTTTGCAGGGTACATCAATCTGGGTTGGAGGCTGTTTTCCTTTAGGGCTTGGAATACATCACTCCCAGCTCTTCTTGCCTTGATGGTTTGCACTGAGAAGTCTGCTCTGATTCTGATGGGCTTTCTTTTGTATGTAATTTGTTTCTTTTCTCTACCTGATTGTAGAACTTTGTTCTTCTGTTGGGTTTCTGGAATCTTAACAATTATATGCCTATGTGTAGATTTTTTTTGATCAAGGCTATTTGGAGTTCCATATGCCTCACTTATCTGTATGTCAAGTTCTTTTACCCTGCTTGGGAAGATTTCTGCCATTACACCTGTGAACAGCTTTTTTATGTCATTTGCACTCTCTCCTATTTCTTCATTGACTCCAATCAGTCTTACGTTTTTCTTCTTTGCATCATCTAGCAGCTGGTGCATTGATTTCTCATGGTCCCTTAAAATTTTGAAGCAATTTTTCTTTTCCTGGTGACTAACTGCAATCTTATCTTCTATAT